>NC_135325.1:15180624-15491079 GCF_048772815.1 Callospermophilus lateralis
ATATCCATTCCCCAGGGCTCTAATGTTCAGGCTCAGTTGGAGTCCCAACGGTATTTTAACACCTAAGGCCTCTGACTATAAATCTGTCCCTCGGGTCTTTTCAGTTATTTCAGGGAAGTGTCAGTTGCTCATGGTACAAGAAGCAATTATCCCCACACAGAAAACAGTTCAAGGATAGAAAGGAAGAAACCTAGTTAGTGATGTGAAGCACTGAAAGAAAAAAGCTTGCACACATACCCACACAAATGAAAATAAAAGAACACGCTGAAAATGTGCAATGAAATATATATGTACATATATTTACTATTTATTTTGCACTCAAAAGATAAATATAGATATGGTGACATGCAGCTATATTCATCTATATCTACATTTGCATCCATATTTATATCTCACCCAAATATGCATACATATCTAGATTCACATTTCTGTCCTTATCTGTATCTGTAATAAGAAGCAGGCTTGGTGGTTAAGAGCTCAAATGCAAAAATAGATACCTTGAAACTCAGGCTCTGCCAAGCATTAGTCATGTGACATATATAAGATACCTACTATATTTGAACCTCAATTACTACATGTCTTAAGTAGAAGCATTACCTATTTCATTTGATTATGGAATTAAAAGAAGTAACAAATGTAAACCACAGTGGTGCCTTTTGAAATTATTTAAGCATATTGGTTCATTTCTAAACCTTATACCTTTAATATACTTCATTCCCTTTAAAAGGGATGAGTGGGTCAAAGAAACTGAAGTATTTTTGTTTTTGTCACAGAGATGGCTAGGTACAAAGAGTAAATTTATCAGGTTTGGATGTGTCAGTAAGTGGTTTATAAACCTGAGGGAACTACATAAGAGACATGAAATCCCCCTTCCTACTCCTCTGGCCCAAGTGCTATCTGAGGTGAGGACAGTAAAGGAGAACTAAAAAGAAAGGGACTCCTGTGATTGGTTCCTTGCCTGGGAGTCTTTGGAGGAGGGGGCTGGTCTCAGGTGCCTCTGGAGTGAGATGGCAAGTGCTGTGCAATAAGCCTCCTCCTCAAGAGCCCCTGGCACTCCAGGTGATCTTACCATTTTTCAGTGCCCTTGATTTAAATTGGTTTCCTTGTGAAAATAGGTCAAGTTGCGTGATTTCTCTTATAGCTTGGGACCAGAGCACAGTCAATCTGTGCAGACTCAACCTTTTCATGGGTTATTCCTTGAACAAAAAGATTTGAAGTTGCTAAGGACACTAGAATCATGACATTTGCTTCCCTTAGGGGTAAGTACTGTACTCTGAGTTGGAAAATTTACTACAATGATACTTTGATCACTGAAGTTAAATTTTCCAAATCAAGCATAATTTCTTTAGCTACCAATTTACTTTTCAAAATTTTTAATTTTTCTTAGGTGTTTCAGTCTAGAGACTTTTACTTTTGAAGAAATTTACTTGTCTCTCAGAAACAAAAGTAACATTCATCTTCAAGGATCTAACAGTTTTGCAAAGAAAATTCTTCCTCCATAAAGTGAAAAAGCACAGCTCAGAATTCGAGCATTCATATTAGATGAGGGGTAATCATATAGTTATTTTAGATTTTTTAAGATTTTCAGTTTGTCACTTAGTCAGGTGACCTAACTTCTCTATTTCTCAGTTTCCTTTGTGATATGCTTGCAATAATAAAACTTTTCTTTTAAGATGAAACCAGAAAATTAAAATTAAGAACATTATGCACATAAGTATTTTGCCACAGAAATGCTGAGAATATCAGAGAAACAAATTATACTGAACTAAGAAAAATAATTTTGGTACTGTTTAAATTAAACCAATATACTGTCAATGAGTAGACATTCAAAGCTGGAGTTGATATTTATGAACATTAAATGAAATTAATTCAAGTATCCAATGAGTATTTGTTGAGTGTCTCCTATAAGTCGGGAAATTTGTTGGTGAATCAAAGGTGAATGCTAAAATGAATGGTTACCCCAGTCCCTCTTCAATCTTCAGTAATGAAAGGGGGACAATTAAAACATCTGTAATATAAGCACATCATAGGACTACTTATGGCAACCTAAACATATCAAGTAAGTCTTCACAAAGAAAATAATGATTATGTTTTGTCTTGAAGCATAATAAGGATTATAGATGCATGTGTGGGAGGGTAGTAAAGGGTAAAAGAGGAGAAAGAACATTAGTTACAGAAAAAAGAAAACAAGTACTAGATCATGAGTATCATGTAACTAAGTAAATTTTAAAAGATGAGCTTTGCAGTATCCTATCTATATTACAACTTCATGGAGAATGGAGAAGGAAAATAAGCCAGGGGTCTTAATAAAGGATGCTGCAGAAATCTTAGTGAGAGATGGTTGTGATGTGAACTTCAGTGTTAGCAGTGAGGATAAGGAGAAGTTGATAAATTAAAGAGATATTTAAACGTTTTAATTAACAGAACTTCCTGATTGATTAGAATAAGGGTGAGCAGGGCAAGTAGAGACACAATAAAAATAATTACCAACTTGGGAGACATTGATGTCTTTCAATTAGAAAGGAGGGCAAGTTTAGGGGGGAAAGATTAATTTGGTTTTGACGAATTGAGGTTGAGGTACTTATAAAGCAATTAGAATATCATAATAATAGAGCTGTGGTATGATACCATGATTATTTAATCTTTTCATTCTATTTATGTGGATGTGACACAATCATGATCTGTGGAGAGCAGGGAGGGACTTTAGAAATGATGAACTGAATATTTTCATGTCATAGAGCTGTTTCAGCAGAAAAGCTCAAGGTAACTCTCAAGGCTAAAGAGAGAGATGTCAATGCATAATAATAAAGAAGCACTGTAAAATTGGCAGGTGAGATTAATTTTACCTTCTGAGTAGCTCTTCTCAAAGCATTGTATTTCTTTTTAAGTTTGTCTCTGTTTAATTCTGGACAAACTCTCACAATGTATAAACAGATAAAACTGTGTTTATAAGTTGTGGCTGATAAAGTTGAGGATTGCTACTCTCCTCTTTCTTCCACTACCCACAGAGTTACTTCCTAGAAGTTGAAAATAGGCAACTCAATAAAAAGAGAATCTGGTGTTCTTTCCTTACCTTTAAATTCCTGGAAATAATGTTGAACAAGAGCTAAAATTGTTTTGAGAGAGAGAGAGAGAGAGAGAGAGAGAGAGAGAGAGAGAGAGAGATTATATAGGATGTGACCTCTTGCTTTCTTTGAGTACAATTAAAATAACATGATATCTGGTCTGGAGAGGTATGAAATTTGGACATGTTCTGGTTCTGAGAAGGATCAGACAAAAATTATTCCAGGAAAAATGGAGAAAAATTAATCTTATTTTCAATATTTCTCTTTCTTTTTTGCTACCTCACTTAGAGTTTATTTTAACCTATTTTGTACAGGCATTTGCCCAGTACCTTACTGCTGCCCCAATGTTCCTCTTTTACCTTACTCTAGAACTTCTCCAAACCCATTTTCCAATCAAAACCTACTGCCACTGTATCTTAGGACATATAGTTCAGGGAAGGAGGGGAGGTTCAGTGGTTTTTAGGAAGCAATGTTAAATGAGACCATGCATGGTTGGTTCATTCAAAGACAGTTAGCAAGTCTGAAAAAATGTTACCCATCTTACACTTCAAATAAGCCTTCTATACTAAATGTTTCAGTCATTTTTAGAACGGAAATACCCAGGATATGGGTTTTTAGCTCACCCAGCGGGGATACATTGCGTGGTGATAGTGACTCCATTGATTTAATTGAATTTACTCCTGTGGATGATTTTCAATGAATCTTTAGTTTCATGCATCCAATTCTGCTTTGTCATTCTCTTATTTGGGGGATGGATATGTTTATACTTGATATCCAAGAAGGCATTTTTTCTCCTCAGGTATGTTCAGAAGCATTAAGTATGGTTAAGTCTATATTTTCATGTAAGGCATAAATTGCGTACTAAAATAAAATATTAGCACCCACAACTTCTTTAAATAGTAGCATCTCTAATTATGGGGGAAAGCACAGAATTAAAGATCATTTTGAAAATGTAAATTTCTTGCTCTTATTTTAAGGAATATACAAGCTACAGAGTAGATTTATGCATTAATAAGTGCCTTTTTACTTGCCTGCTGAGAAAAAAAAGTTGACTTTTGCTAGAACCATTTAATTCTTTAATGGTAATGAAATATCTGAATGCATCTATAGTTAGTTTAAGAGAAATAAATATAGGGTGTCTCACCCATAAAGTGTTAGGATTACATTTGCTTTCTTTGTGTGAAAGATACATAATTCATAAGTTAATGAGCTGTAAAGGTCTTCTCAAAAGTAAAATTATATTATCACTCCCAGGAGTAAAATAGTCAAACTATCCTGTAATAACTCATTCAAGTTTATTTTATCTTAAAATGTTAAACATAACCCCCTCCTTTTAAATATTCCAATAAAAGAATGCCAGGATGCAGAGAAGATAGGAATTACTAGAGTGAAAATGGAGAGAAATCTTAGATGGTATTCATAGTTTTTATCTTTTGATGAAGAGGAAATTCAGTATTTAAAAATGTAGGAATAAAAGTATTGGTTGTTGAACAGATAAATATAACTATCATTAGACAAAAACTAATAAAACTATCATTAGACAAATACATTTTTTCAAGAAGCTTACTTGTTTCTTTTATATGAATGTACATGGGTGTGGTGCAAATGATTGTACTCAGGGCCTCACACTACCTATACCACCAGTACATTTATGGCTTTGTCATTGTGGTTTCATCCCTGTGGTTAAAGCCTTTTGAAATGACTCCCAATGATCTTGTTTCCTGGTGCTTATGACTCTGCAATTCCCTTCATTTATGTATGTGTTCTGCCTAATGATTTAAGATTGGAATATGGCAAAAATGAGGGAACATTATAGTGGCACCCCCTCCCCCACAGAAAATCTTAATTAAGCTTCTCCAGAAATCTTAACCAAATTGATCTTAGGACTATTAGCAAAAGTATCTCTAAAACAGAGTTTAATGTACTTAAACTTCCTATTTCCTGTTCCTCTATCTTACTTGGCCACTGGTCTGAAAGAGATCAGAACTCCAGGTGCTGAACACCTCTTTACTAGGTTTTTTACAAATATTTATGAAACAATTTTTAAAGGTTTTCAAAGGAAGAGTGCGATAAGAAAAACAGATTCTTTTAACTAAGCCTCTGGCCTTGGGCCAGAGCTTCACAGAAATGTTTGCATTTCAAAGATAAGAGAAAAGGTTACTAATTGGGCTCTATGGTAACATCTGGCAGGGGGAGAAAAGAAAAGGGAGAAGGAGCTCTTCCCTTCTCAGGCACTGTCCTTGAAGGGTTAACTTGCCCAGAATAGTGAAAGAAAAAGCTGCTTTTGTGTGAACTTCTGCAGACTGTGAACTTATGAACCTCTCCCCTTACACATTGAGTGTAAAGTTCTGAAACTGCCTGAACTCGGGGTTCAGGGGGATTAATTGATTACAGAAAAAGCTGTGCCCTCTGAACCTGGTTGCAGCCAAATAAACCTGCTTCCTGTTTCCTATGGTGTCCTGCCTCATCTATCCCCTACTACTACATCACTTGCATCATTTTAGGGGATTGATCCCAGGGGAGCTTACCCACTGAGCCACATCCCCAGCGCTTTTTATTTTAGTGAGACAGGGTCTCACTAAATTGCTGGGACTGGCTTTGAACTCATGACCCTCCTGCCACGGCATCTGGAGTCACTGGGATTACAGGCATGCACTGCATACTTCCATCTCTTTCACTTTCTTTTTTTTGATGTTTTTCCTTCCTTCTTGCTCTAATGAATCAAGATGCCATATAAAGAGGCCTGAATACCAAGGAATTGAAGGTAGTCTTTGTCTAACAGCCAGCAAGAAACTGAGGCCCTAAATACAATAGACCCCTCCAAGAACAGCATCCTGATTACAATTGTGCAAGTAGGCTTGAGGCAGATCCACTCCTAGCAGAGTTTTCACATGAGGCCATAGCCTTAGCTGACACCTTACAGCCTGATGGTCCTTGAGGCATTGCACATATGTAAACTATATCTGTATTCCTGACCCATAGATACTGTGAGCTAATAAATTCATGTAGTTTTAAGGCACTAAGTTTTGGGGTAATTTACAATGGAGAAATAAGTAACTAATAAAATTCCAAATAAATCTTGGCTACAATATATATCTTATGTATTTACTTTTCTATTAGGTTAATTTATCAAAGAATAGTGACAGTTGTTATGTAAATTAAACATGTTTTAAATATGGAACTCATATATAGTCCCAGGTGCCATTTTAAAATCAAGTTATATTCAGGGTAAATTTGTCAGCAAAGAAAGCAGAAACTTTTTTTTTTTTTTAATTTGATGGACAGCCAATTTTCTTCTGCAGTATAATTTTAGTCCAAGGATTTGGGATTCATGGTAGGCATTTCAGGCGGGAGAATTTTTCTTTGTAAGAAGTTTGTATTATATGGATCCTTTCCACTAAATGACAGTAGTGGGTTCCAGATATTGTGTAAATAAAATACACCCAAATAATCCACATGATTCTGGATAAGGTTGTATGGCTGCCAGATTAGAAATGTAAGAAATCCCAGGTTAAGCTTCTGCATGTATGAGCTGAATAATCAATGTGAATTGTTGTATGATTATATGCTTTTTTAGTGAAAGTGTTCATGACTTTGATATGATTCTAAAAAAGGGTCATAGTCTCCAAATATATTAGGAGTACCTGGAACACACTACCAGATTAACTGTATTATAGTGGCTATAACACTGTTTAAATGTCACAATAATTAGTTGATTAAATTATTTTAAAACATATTCATTTGATAAAATTATTGAGGATCATGCTAGGCATGGTACAATGCTAAAAAGACATTTGTGATTCCTCTCCTAAGGAGCTTATATTTTAGTAAGGAAAGAGATATTAATCATGAAGCATTCTGAAAAGATTAGAGAATTTGAAATGTTTGAAAGCATACAACTAGGTGTGCCAGATATTTGCTTGTTTACTCTCAAATGCATTCTTTCCTCTTCCTTGTTCTGTTTTATATGACAAGGGGTGATCCAGCAAATGGCATCATTTAGCTTCTTTTACCATCTGGTTTCTTTATGGGCTTGCTTAATGGAAGACATGGTCAAAAGGTTGAAGAGTCAAAGTCAAGGACAGGCCAGGATAATTATCCTTTTTTCTCCTTTGGGAAGTAGCTCTATCTGCTCCTTTTCTCTCCCTTCAATAGGGCAGTTTCTACATCTGTGGTTCAAGTATTCATTTCATGGTCCTAACTCCTGATATCTGGTAGCACTATTTCTTCTCTGGATTTAACTCCAGTGCCAGTTCTGTTTATTTTCTCACCTCATCTAAAACCTTCATAACTTGCCTCCTCTATTAAATATTGACTTACTGAACCTTGAATGCTATGTTGGAACACTCAAGCTGATTAAGAAAGGGATATGTCAGGGAGGCTTGCCTTGAAGATGGTATATTTGAGATGAAATCTGCAATATGTGTATGTACTAAGTCAAAATGAGGGTAAGAGGAGAATTTTGGAAGAATGTGTGCTTATAATTTTCCAAAACTCTGAGATCAGTGTTTTAGAGAATGACTTGGGAAATAATATTAGTACAAGTATAGAAAATAACAGAATTTGCAGGGTTTTATCCCATCCATGTTAAGAATGTTTGTCTTCATCATAAGAGCAATGGGAAGCATTTCATGAGTTTTTCATAAGTCATCTTGATTCTTTTTTTTTTTTTTTTGGTACTGGGGATTGAACTCAGGGGCACTCAACCACTGAGACTATTTTGTATTTTATTTAGAGACAGGATCTCACGAGTTGCTAAGTGCCTCACCATTGCTGAGGCTAACTTTGAAATCACAATCCTCCTGTCTCAGCCTCTGAAGCCACTGGGATTACAGGCATGTGCCACCAAGCCTGGCTCATGAGTCATTTTGAGTAATGAGTGATATGTTCAGACATGTACATTTAAAATTATATGTTTAAAATATGCACTTAAACAAAATATGTGGATAAAAAATTAAGGAATACAGGTAGATGCTGACAAAATAGGTAATAGGCTTTGTAGTAAAAGTGATATTAGTTTGAGCAACATTAGATAAAATTCTAAAGCTATTCAAAAGGCTTAGTGATGCTTTGTACATGTGGGTTCATTATGATGTAAAGGAAGATTTCACAGACAATCATCATTGGCAAAAAAAAATGATGTCATTTACTAAGTTAGAAAAACTAGAGAAAGAATGAATTTGAAAAAGAGGAAAAACATCATTTGGATTTTGAATATGTTTGGGAAAATAATGGGGAAATGACTATACTGAATTTAATGTTAATAAGCACCTTAGCTGTGTTTATTTATTTTTGCCCAATTAGGCAGTAACTAGCATAGAATTAACCTAGATATATTATAAATGTGTCATGTTTGATCTTGATTAGATAAACATGTTATGCTCATAAGATAAGCACTTCCATTAAAATGTTCTAAATAACCTGGTTTGGAAAGTTTAGTGTTCTATAAGCATGTAATTTCCATATTAATGTTTCCTTTTCTTAAATCCTTGACATATACTAGATGCTTAATAATGTATTGGAAATTAAAATTCAGTCATAATTTTCTAAATGATACCTAATTTTTCTGTTCCTGAATAAAAATAAATTTTTGACATGCAAAACTCTTAACTGGCAGTGATCAATATGGCCCTATATAAGAATCTGGGTATGAGGCAGAAGAAAAATATCAAATATTTTCTACATTTCAGAAGTAAAGCAAGGAGTCAAATACTAATTACAAACTTCAGTCCTCAGAAAATACAAACTCAGGTTCCATAAAAAGAACAAATTGCCTTTATTCATTTGAAGTTCTTGACATAGTTTCCCCTTGTCCTTATTCTTCCTTCACAACTCACCTTTAAGTCCTGGCATTGGAATACTGTCAAAGGATTTGGAATGAAAATATGGACATTAATGCAATTCACATCACTGGAGACATTCAACAACTTTAGTACCATGATGGAAAACCTGATTTTTGAAAATGACTAATTTTGTACTTTTAGAATGTTCTTTCACACACACACACACACACACACACACACCATATTTTAGGACCATCTTATTATTAATAGAACTTGAAAATGTAGAGGATAACCTCTCTTGACTGCAAGTTATTAGATTAATTCACATGCCAGTTTCACATCATTAACATTCTAAACTCTTCTCTTTTTGTCAAGAAAGATATATGTCAAGATCAGATAATCTGTTATTTTGAGATTACCACTTTCCATTTACAATAGCTTCTCATTTATGTTTCAAGAAATCCCCCATGCCTGAAAGAGTAATTCCAAATTGACCTGTATTTTTGTTTGTTTTTTTTTGTATTTTCATTCTATGTGTTTTTATTAATTTAATGGTAACATGAAACTCCAAATAGCTCTCAGCTGTAAACTGGCAGCTGCCTTTTTAGAGAGCACTCAAAACAACATTGTATTAACATAAGCATCTTTACTTATTTTACCTTAAATATCTTATATTACTTTAATACATCAAATTTGGTGAAAATTTAAAAGTAACACAAAATCATATCATCAGTAAGAGATAATGCTTGACCTCAAACAGAATAAAGTAAACCATGCAGCCATCTTGATGAATACAAAAAGAAAATGTGCACTCTCATAAAGAGAGATATGCAAGAAAGATCTGGATTTTCATCGTTTATTAGTAAGACATGATGAAAAGGTGTTTTTTCAAATAATAAGTGCATAAGTTATTTACATTTTTTTAAAACACTATGCAATTGGTATAGTATACAATTGGAAGAAAGCTAGATTAATTGAATGGCTTAATTCACTTATGACTAGAATGAAACTATTTAAGAAGTACTTTGGTGTTAAAGTACATCAAATTAGTCACTTAATAGAAAAATTTATCTTTGTCTAGATTTTAATTGATTTAGTTTCACTTTTGTCCACTTGGCATACTTAGGGTAAAGTATACTTAGGTTAAAATGAGGGGTAATATTATTGTGCACCAGCACGTTTCGGTGTTTAAGAGGAAGGTGTGGTTACCTGCAAGCAATAAGACTTTCACTACACCTTTCTTGGCTTCCCATTACCATATGTACACTATTTTTTAAAGTTTTGAGATTTCTTCTGCTTAGACAACCTCCACTACAAAGTGATTCTCTCCTTCGAATGGATCAATCTAAGATAAGCAGGAAAATTCATAGGGGTAGTAAGGAAAGGATTTGTGATCTCCATAGATTTAGAAGTTGGATGATTGACTAATCCTGAATGAGGAAAAATAGCATGAATTAATTAGAATTAATGTATAAAACATTCAAGCAGACATTTCTGATGTTTGGTATTTCTAGTAAATGTCATTTGGAGGGTAAAGGCATATTGTTGGCGCCTAGGCACTTTCATTTAAAATTGTTTTTTGACAATGGTATCAAAAGATTTAAGTATCTTAGCATTGAGGATTAATAAGTATTAGCAATTTCAAAAAGAGTTAAAGGATTATTAAGCATTATTCATCTGTTTAGAAACAGCAAAACAAAAATCGATGATGGATATATAAAGGTGTTTGTATAGCATATACAGTACAGCTCTTCCATGATGTCTTAACTAGTATTCAGTGAAATTCCAAATTTGAAATTATTTTTGTTCTCATGGTGATTTTCCAATTATATCCAAGTCCTCCAGTGTTTCACAAATCCTCCTGTATTTAAAAGTTGCAAAATCCTTATTTAATTATTATTATTATTATTTTTTGTTGTTGCTGGGGATTGAACCCATGGCTTTATGCACACAAAGCACATACTGTACTACTGAGCGATGTCCCCAGCCCTATTTTTATTATGCTAATTTGAAAAGATCAGAAAATCACCATGATGATTAGGAACTCCCCATGTTCCAGCTGATGGTTAATGCAAAATATATCTAAATTAGAATAACAACACCACATATAAAACAAAAGCAAAAAGTCTTGTGATTTTATACTTAAGCTAAATAAAATATCTACTTCAAGCCTTATAGATATTGAGTTAAAATCAGACTAGTCTTATTAGGAAAAATGCATACCTAATTGATTATAATTATAATACTATGTAAGTTACACTTTATTTGTATAAAATATCATTTTCCATTTTTATATGTTTAAACAAATCCCTTTTCTTTTGTGCATACAGATTTATTTATTAAACACACTGTGCACTCTATATGAAAGTAGTTCTAAAGAAACTTAAGTTCTATTGAACTATGTACTAAAGGAGAGTAATAACAGAATCTCAAACAAGGTATTGAGGCAGAAAACATGAGCAAAGGCAAGATTATCAGATACTTCTGAATATAAAATGCCTGTGAAACAAAAACAATTGAATGAAATCCAACTGTAAAAAGGAAATCAGTAGGAGTCCAAGTCATGTCTTTAAAAAGAGAACTGAAATGCAGAAAAGTGTTTATTTAAATGGTTTAAAGTCATGAACAGTTAAGGTTTTCATGACTCGAGAAAAGGGTTGAAATAACTTTGCAGAACATATGATGGAAATGATAATTTCCTTAAGAATAATGTGTGTTGGTGATATGTGTATGTGTGTGTGTGTTTATGTGTGTGAGTGTGTTAATTTGTATGAGATTACTCAGGTATGGTTATTTTTGGTATTGGGGTTAAAACTGAAAAGGCTTCTTTCCCTTTTCTCCACACCTTCACCAGCACTTATTTTAGTCTTTTTGCTAATAGCCATAATAGCTATTCTTATTGGGGTGGGGTGAAATCTCACTGGAGTTTGTCCATCAATTAATGAATAGATAAATAAATGTGATACATATATATAGTGAAATACTATTCAGCCATAAATAAACAAAACTCTGTTTTATTTTTTATTTTAAAAAACATGGGTGGTACTGGTAATCATTATGTTAAGTAAAATAAACCCGGCAAGTAACACATGATCTCACTCATATGTAGAATCTAAAAAAGTTGATGTCATAGAAGTTGAGAGTAGAATGGTGGCTACCAGAGGCTGGGGAAAGAAGTTGGGGGAGAGAAGGATAGGGAAAGGTTGATTAATGTGTACTAAGTTACACTTAGGTGGGAGCAAGTAGCTTTGATTTGCGTTGTATACAAGGGTCACTATATATAATAATTTTTTAAGAAATATTATATATATAAATGGTAGAACAAAGAAGTTTAAAAATTTTCACCATACATAAAAAATATTTGAGGAGATGAACATGTTTAAAATGATTTGAACATTATACAATATATGTACATACAGAACATTACATGGCATTCCATTAATATGATTTTATTCATAGGTTCAAATAATTTAAAAAATATTTCCCCCTTCTCCCCTCCTCTGCTGAAGGAGGCTTCAGCAGAGCTATCTGGCTGAAAAGGGCTTCTGCCCAAGACTTTGGATAAGGAGACTTCAGAATGAAGGCATGAGGGCTAGGAGTATAAATATGTAAAAGGTATGACTTGCCAGGGAAACCTGAAACTTGACTACAACTGCCTTCAGAGACTGTAATGTATTGGCTTTCCCCTGTGAGACCTGCTAGATAAAGGTTTTATAATTGCCTGAGGTCAGGCCTGAAAAATCACACATAGGTGTTTTAAAAGATATTTTATTTTAGTTATTATTCACATATATAAATTGTATATATTAATGGGATTCAATGTGACATTTTGACACATTCATAGAACATACACTAATCAAAGCTACTCTCCCTTTATCTACCCCCTCAACCCTACCTAACTTATAGCAATCACTATTCTACATACAGCCATTATGAAGAACATTATGGAGATTCCTCAAAAAACTAAAAATAAATCTACCATATGATCCAGCTATTTGACTTCTGGGTATATTCCAAAGGAAATGAAATCAGCATACCCAACAGATACCTGCATGCTCATGAGTATTGCTGTACTATTCACAATAGCTAAAGTGTAGAATAAACCTAGGTGGTTAATGGATAAAGAAAACATGTTACATATATATAGTTTGATATTATTCAGTCATAAATAAGAATGAAAGAGGGGCTAGGGTTGTATCTCAGAGGCAAAGCACTTGTCTAGCATGTATGAGACACTGAGTTCAATTCTCAGTACCACATATAAACAAATAAAGGTCCATTGAACACTAAAAAAAAAAATTAAAAAAATAATGAAATAGCCAATCCCCCCAAAACCAAAGGGAGATTGTTTTCTCTGATATGTGGAAACTAACCCGCAATTGGTAGAGGGGAATAGAAGTGCAATGAATTAGATGAAGGGGAATGAAGGGAAAAGAGAGGGTAGGAATAGGAAAGACATGGAATGAATCCGACCTAATTTTCCTATGTACATATATGACTACACACAGGGAATCTCTACATCACGTAGAACCACAAGACTAGGGTCTTAATTAGAATAAGATACATTCGATGCTTGTATAATTATATCAAAATGGATTCTACTGTCATGTATAACTAAAAAGAACAAATAATAAAAAACAACAAAAAACAAAGAACCAAAAATGTAGTCCTGCCATTTGTTGCAAAATGGATAGAATTGGGCAGCATTTTGTTAACTGAACTGAGTCAGACATAAAAAGACAAGTACCTCATATTCTCAAATGTAGAAGCTAAAATGCCCACACATAAATTTTTAACCAGGAACTGGATTCTTCAACCAATCTGTAGGTTAGTATTTAGAATTTATATTCTGTGCTCTATAACATAATAGAAAGTTATCAAATAATACAGAAAACACATTACCAATGTATTTACTTTATGTATTTTTCCTTGGGAAGATGTTCAAGGAAGATAGAGGAAATTTAATTCTAACTTTTTGGGAAAGGCTAACACAACAAAATACTGTCATCAAAGTATTAGTTTGCTTATAGATTCTTGGTTCACCACCATGATCATCCTGTTTTTCTCATTTCAAGATGAATACTGTACTTCCAAATATTACATACATTTTCTAGACAGGAATATTAAGAAAAAAGAAAAGAAGTTTGATGCCCACAGGAGGAAAGCAAATATTTTTCTAAATCATCTCCATCTTCTTTCATTAGTCAGAAAAGTTTATGTCTGTCATCTTCTGTTCAAACCTTTGCCTACCTTCTTATTGGATTATTTATTTTCTTACTATTGAGTTTAGAGATTTTAAATATATTTGATTGTCTTAGTCAGAAATGTGACTTTTCACTATTTTTCCCCAGTTTGTGACTTGTCTTTTTATCATCATAGCATGGTACTTTGCAGAGGAGAAAAAATTCAATTTGATGATGTCTAACATCCATTTTTTGCTTATGTGTATTATGCTTTTTTTTTTGTTTTATCTAAGAACTTTTTGCCTAACCTTAGATCATGATTTTCCCATACGTTCTCCTCTAGAATTATTATCATTTTATATTGTGCATTTAAATCTATAACTCATGTGAGTTAATTTTTATATAAAGTATGAGTTTAAAATCAAGTTATTTTATTACTTATTTATTTGTTTTTTAACTTAGGGATATGTTTATGCACCATTTGTTGAAAAGATTACTCTTATTCCAATGCATTAATTTTGGGGGGTATCAGGGATTGAATTCAGGAGCACTCGACCACTGAGCCACATCCCCAGACCTATTTGTATTTCATTTAGTGACAGGGTCTCATTGAGTTGCTTAGTACCTCACCATTGCTGAGGCTGGCTTTGAACTCAGGATCCTCCTGCCTCAACCTCCAGAGCTGCTGGGAATAAAGGCATGCACCACTATGCCTGACATTAATTTCTAACTTTTGCAAAAAAATCAGTTGAACATATTTGTGTGGGTCTTTCTTGTGGCTATTCTCTATTCTGTTTCATTGGTCTATGTATCTATCTCTGGATAAGTACCCCACTACATCTATATAGCAAGAATTAAAACAGGGTCTTCCAACTTCTTCTTTTTAAAAATCATCTTAGTATATTTATATTTTGTTTATTTATTAAGCCTCAGTAAATATATTTGTGGCTCACCCACATTGTCATTGTATAACTTGAAATACATGTGTGGGCTCCTTATTCTTAGTTTTGCAAAAAGAACATATTAAACATATATGAAATGTGATTAGCGTATGTAAGGTATTTTCTTTAAAATTTAAGATATTCAGAAGCAAAATGATTGCCTTTCCTTTCCTGCAGTGATATACTTGAGAAAATACAGTGGTTGAATTTACCTCTGAATTTGAATTTTCTGGCTTCATCATGCAAATTACAGAAATTAGTGTTCAACATCCATTACATTGTTTTGTGTAAAGAAAAATTACAACATGGAAACATATGTAAAATGAATTGGACAATAAATCAATAAAAGTTTTTTATCTAAATTATTTGATTATCTTAGATCAATCTAATTTGACCCTAATTCCAGCTTTTCATATTTACAAGGATTACAGTGGGAATCCACTGACCTAGAAGCCAGAAGACTTAGGTTCAAAAACAATATATGATACTGACAGGTTCTATGCTTTTAGGCATGTCTCCTAATTCTTCTCACATTCAGAATTCTCTTCTGTAAAATAAAATAACCACTAGCTCATAAATTCAGAAATAATATGGTGTTCATAAAATACTTGACAAATAGTAGGACATATTCACTTATTTTTCTTTTGAAGTATCTTTTGTACATGAGCTAATGTACAAATGAGTGAGGTATTTGAGGGGAAAATGGATAAATCCTTTTCTCATACTGTAATATGACCCAGATGTTACAGCATCCCTTATATCCCACCATCAGTAGATTGGATGCAGGGAGGAATGAAGAATTGGACTGGCTCATGGGAACAAACTATCTACCACAGATTTCAAGATGAATGTTTAGGATGAAATACATCAAAAACTATAATATACAAGTGAATATCAATAAACTAGTCCCTGAGTAGAACATCTTTGTCAGAAAACACTGGCAAATTTCATGTCAATTCCCTAACTTTGTTCCCTTTAATTATATTGACCCTCACTTGTTTCAATGAATGGGCACAAATGATTACAAATTGTTACCTGTTCAATGACTTTTTTGTATGTCCACTTGACAAAAAGAGGCTTCTACCACTGCCCTTTGTTACTCGTGCCATCAAAGGTTATATTTTCACTTGTTTTGAAACAGCCTATCTTCTGTTCTAAATAACTCTCTTTTTATTCTCTTTCCCAACACTTTGATTGCAAAGTAAATGATCATTCTAAATTAATAACTCATAAAATAACAAATGGCTACTATTTATATAGGCTAGGCACCTTACATGTAACCATTTAAGTATCTGTTGTGCAGGCATTAATGCCCTCACTCTATAAATAAGAAACAAAAACTCAGAAGTATTAAGAAGCCTGCCTAAAGTCACACAACTAGCATATGGTGGTTGGCCCTGAACTTGAACCCATGTATGTATGGCTTCAAACCATAAAGTTGCTAGCTAAATACCTGACATTAATATGTGAATTTTCCAAAATAGTAACTTGCAGTTCTTATTCACTCTCACTTTTTACTACAGTTAGCATAATTTTTTTCATTGTCAATTTAAAAGTGTTTTACAAGAAAATCATACTTGTTATTAGCTTGAGCTTATGAAAACCTCTTACCTATTTGTTATTTCTATACATGGGTCTATAACCATTTAATGATATTGGGCATATTTATCATTTGAACCCACAATAAAATAGTAGGCATCATAAAGAAGAATGAAATTATGGCATTTGCCAGTAAATGGATGGAACTGGAGACTATCATACTAAGTGAAATAAGCCAATCCTAAAAAACCAAAGGCTGAATATTCTATCTGATATGCAGATGCTAACATATAAAATAGGGCAGGGGGAGGGGAGAATGGAAGTTCATTGGATTAGACTAAGGGGAATGAAGGGAAGGGAGGGAGGATGGGAATAGGAAAGAAAGTAGAATGAATTGGACATAATTTTTCTTTGTTCATATATAAAAACAGGGCCAGTGTAATTCCTCATTGTGTTCAACCACAAGAATGGGAAGTTATACTCCACATACATACAATATATCAAAATACATTCTACTGTCATATATTACTAAAAAGAATATATCAAAAATTTAAAAAGAATAGTAGGCATCTTCTGGTTTGGCTCCCAGTGATACTTCTTTCCTGATATTAATGTCCTTCTCTAATCTCTTCTACTTGGATGAGGGTTGGATCCAATGACTTGCTTCTAATGAATAGATTAAGGCAAAAGTGATGAGAAGTCAGTTTTATGCTTAGGTTACAAAAGATTGTGTCTTCCATCTTGTTGGATCTCTCCCTCTTTCTTTCTTTTTTGGTGGTGATACTGTATATTGCCTGCAAACTTAATGATAAAGCAAACTTCCATGTTGTGAGATGGTCTAAAGAGAGGCTCACATGTTAAAGAACTAAAGAAGGTCTCTGGCCAATAACTCACAAAGAATTAAGGCTTCAATTGAACAGTCTTTGAGGAACTGAATCCTGCTACAAATCACACAAATAAAGTAAGCCAGCTAAGCCTGTAGATAACAGCAGCCTCTGGAGAGAACTATAGCCAGAGGATCCAGTTAAGTCATGTTTGGATTCCTCACACATAGTAACTATGAGACACAGGTTGTTTGTTTAAAAAATTAAATTTGGGGATAATTTGTCACACAGCAAGAATTGATTTGCCAAATAAGTTATTCACGTTTTTAAGCTGCTATATTCTTTCTGGTGGTATGATCTGGCTAGGACCCTGCATTAAAGAAAAACATGAATTTAAAGCAATTATCAAATAACTGAGACTAAGACTTCTAATAGTCTTGGTAATTCAGAGGAAAATGTAGATGGGTTCAACCTTTCTTTTACTCTCAGTCTATCAATATTTGAACAAAGAGAGCAATAAGAAAAAAATTCATTTATCATTGAGGACAAAGAAAAATCATGTTATCGAAGATTTATAAACCAGTGAAAAACTTTCATTCTCACTTCAAATCTTTGTCAAGAATGAGAACATGCCCATGTTAAGATATTTACAGAGTGAAAATTGAGAGTTTCACACAACTCTCCAGTCCAGATCAACTTTCTGTACTCTATGGTCTGTGAAAAGATAAGTGAGTTTCTTTTTTCTTTTCTTTTTTTTGCAAAGAAGATTTTAAAAATATTGTACCAGTTTTCTAAGACTGCTATAAGGACATGGAGGCTTAAAACAAGAGAAGTTTATTCTCTTCTGATTCTGGAGATCAAAAGTTCAAAATGAAGGTGTTGGCAAAGCCACATTCTCTTGAAGCCTGGTGGGAGGCGGGGGAATGTCTTTCTTTCCTTTTTCAGTTTCTAGCCCTAGGTTTTCCTTGATTTGTGACAGCATAAGACCAATCCCTGCTTCCCTCTTCACATGGCAGTCTTTTCATGTCCCTGTGTCTTCAAATGGTATTAAAGTGTATTTGTGTTTGAATATGTACATATCCAAATTTCTCTCTATTTATAAGGACAGAAATTGTACTAGATTAAGGCTGTGTTAATAATTTTCATCACTGTGACAAAATACCCGAGAAAAACAATTTAAGAAGAAAGATTGATTTTGACTCACAGATTCAGAGGCTTCAGTTCAGGATCACCTGACTCCATTGTTTCTGGGTATCCTTGTCTTATTCCAGTTTTCAACTTGCCACCATTTTGTGTGATATTAGCTATGGGTTTGTCATATATGGATTTTAGTAAATTAGGTACATTCTTTTTATATCTTTGTTGAGAGTTTTATCATAAAGGGATACTGAATTGTGTTTTTCTGCATCTATAAACTTATGTTTATTTTTTATTTCAATCTATTATTATGGTGAATCAGGATTATTGATTTGCTTATATTGTAGCATTCTTGAACTCCTAAGATGAGTCCTACTTGATCTTGGACAATGACCTTTTTAATGTATTCCTACAGTTTAGCTCTGGAATGTCCCACAAAGGTCCATGTGTTAAAGGCATGATGCCCAGCAAAACACTATTGGGAAGTGGTAGAACCTTTAAGGGGTGGAACCTAGTATGAGGTCATTTGGGTATGCTCTTGAAAGAGATAGTAAGACCCTATCCCCTTTGTCTTCCTCTCATTTCCCATCCATGAGACAAACAGTTTTGTTTCGCCAAGTACTCTCATCATGATGTGCCACCATAGTCCCAAATCAATGAGGCCCATACATCATGATCTGAAACCTCCAAAACTGTGAGCCGAAATAAATCCTTTCTCATTACAAGCTGATTGTCTCAGATATTTGTTATAGTGATGGAAACAGACTAACCCATATGCTGTTGAGTTTGATTTACTAGTATTTTGCTAAGGCTTTTTGCATTCCTGGTAATCAGGGATATTAGCCTATAGCTTTCTTTTTCCTTTTTTTTTTTTTTTTTTTGCATCAAGGCACTGGTGGATTTATATGAAAAGTTTGGAAGTATTTCCTCCTCTTTTTCAATTTTTAAAATATAGTTGAGCATCCCTAATCCAAAATCTGAAAATCTATAGAATCTGAAATTCTTTGAATACCAATATGATGCCACCAGTAGAAAATTCTACACATAACATCAAGTGATAGTCAAAATATTGGTGTACTAACAAAATTATATGAAGATACTTCAGACTGGGCATATAAGGCATACATGAAACAAACAATTTTATCCTTAGACTTGGGTCCAGTTTTAGTCAGCTTTTTGGTCACTGTGACCAAAATACCTGATAAGAACAATGAGAGAAGGAGAAGTTTATTTTAGCTCAAGGTTACAGTGGTCTCAATTCATAGACCACTGACTCAAGTGACTCAGGTGAGGTGGGGTGACTCAGGTGAGGTAGAACATTACAACAAAAAGGTATGGTGAGGGGTAAAAGCAGCTTAGGTCACATTCACCAAAAATCAAAGAACTGCACTCACCAAGGCCAAAATACATATCCCGAAGTCATAGCTCCAGTGATCTACCTCCTCCAGCCATATGCTCCCTGCTTACACTTTCCCGATGGTTAATCCCTATCAGTATATCAAACCATTGATTAGATCACAACTCCCATAATCTGATAATTTCACCTCTGAATGTTCTTTTTTTAAAAAAAAAAAGAGAGAGAGAATTTTTTTAAATATTTATTTTTTAGTTCTCAGCGGACACAACAAATCTATTTGTATGTGGTGCTGAGGATCGAACCCGGGCCAGAGCGTGCTATCTCTTGAGCCACATCCCCAGCTGAATGTTCTTGCACTGTCTCACATGAGCTTTTGTAGGATACCACCTATCCAAACCATAATAGGTCCTACGATCAAGATATCTCATATATGCAAATATTCTAAAATATGAAGAAAACATAAAATCTGAGATAGGGGATAATCAACTTGTAGTCGAAGATAAATTGGCGTTAGTTTTTCTTTAAATGTTTGGTACAATTCAGCAATGAAGCAAGTCCTGAACCTTTCTTTGATAGAAGGTTTGTGTGTGTGTGTGTGTGTGTGTGTGTGTGTGTGTGTGTCTGTGGTGCTGAGGATTGAACCCAGGGCCTTGTGCATGTGAGGCAAGTACTCTACGAACTGAGCTATATCCCCAGCTCTTGAGAAGGAGATTTTTTTATTAATCCATTTTCCTCATTTATTGGTATGTTCAGATTTTCTATTTCTTCATATTTTAATCTTGGTATAGTAGCATTATTAATTGAAACAATTCTCCCAGCCCTAAGATTTCAATATCATGTCATGCACCTCCTGTTCCCTCATGGTATTCCAAATCTCCTTCTCTTAGTTGAATGTTACTGAAATGAGGTTCGGCTCCTGACTTGGCATCCTTGATTAATTGGTAAGGGTTTGTAGAAAGCTGCTGCCTGTTAAAAAATCTCTTTCAACTCTGAGCATATATATTGCCATAAATCTGAGATATGAGAGAATTTGTCAACTAATTTGACATTTACTGTCTTATTAATAGAGACTATAATTCCACAGGAAATACTCTTGTAAACAAAAATGAGAAAAAAAGAAAAAAGAAAAACAATTGCAAGTTGTCTAATGAACACTGTATTTTTAAAAATTGAAATTTGCATTCATGCTATTACTGTAAATGTTCACTGATTTCTCCGTTTTAAGTGAATACAGATGTAGACTTGTTACTAAAATTGAGAACCAAATCACCATGATAAGTTCTACTCTTTGTTCTTTTGCTTACAACAAAATGTAAGTGTTAATAAAGGGGAAAACCTGAAGACTTGGCTTTAATTATAGTTTTGAACAGCAACAAGGAGAATTCATAGAACATAACAGAGCACAAAGAATGTGAATATGTGTATAATAAATGTATTGATTATGAAATTTATAATATCTATAAATAAAAGATCTTTTCATTTAACAATCGATGAGGAAATGATGATTCAAAAAATAAATAATAAGAGGCATTCCTTTTTCTTCCCTTTAATTCCCCAGACAAAGCTTGCTTAATTAAAAATATTTATTATAATTTGATCAAAAAGTCCAAATTCTGTGTCCTACATCTAGCTACTAGAGTATTCTCTGTCATAGGCCTCCTGGGTCTGAAGATTCTGACTTGTTAATGAAGTCATCAAAGGAATAGGCTAAATCCTTAGTTAAAACTGTTTGTTCCAAGATGCTCTGCAAAATATGCTTCAGGCTTTTCCAAGGCAACTCTTTCTTTCTTTCTTTTTTTTTTTTTTTTTGCTCCTTAACTTAAAGCTAAATCTTCCTTGTCATGCTTAATTAAACATCTGAATCAAATTAATTATTTTGTAACCAGAGTGGTGTGTAGGATGTAAATTTCAAATTTAGCATAGGCTACTAATTGAAGAGGCAGATTGTTCTTTATAAAATAGAATTATCTTTTTTATGACTTTAAAATATGTAGAGAATTCAAGAATGAACATAAAATTTCTGAGAATAATATATAGGATAAAAAGAATGGATGCTCTAAAATGCTTATTAATAAGAAATATACAGAAATAATATTTCTTGGACTCCAAGGAACTGTATTGTCATATATACATAAATTTGTACCCAAATTCTTTTTGTGAAATTAGAAGGACTTTTTGCTTTTTGTCAATCATTCGTTGACTTCTTTGTGAACTATATACATATTAGTAAAAGGAAATGCCTGATGAATTCTTTTGACTGATTCTTATTATCTTAAAACATCAAGAATGATTATTGTCAAAGAAAGCTTAATTTTGAAAAATGACACCCATCTGCTCAATATTTCATTGGCCTGCTGATAATTCACTTTGAGATAATCTGGGTCAGGGCTTGATTCTTTTGCACTGGAAAGCAAATTATGCAAATGAGGTAACCAATTCATAGACTGCAACACTTTGAGAGTGCTTGCTGTCAGTTTTAAAGGAGAAGCAAGAATCAAAAGTAATGTGTACTTAGTATCCTTAAGTTGATTTTCCAAAGTATCATCACAAACAGGGCTCTTGCTTTCTCATATAGAAATAATATTCAAAAATTTCAACTAATACCCCAGATCTGATGTGAAGCAAATATGTGCAAGAACTAGGATTCAAAGCTGTACAAGTGTCTTCCTGTGTCATGTAGAGTATTGTACCATACAGTTTTTAAATGTCAATTACTGTCATTTTACATTAAAGATAAAGCTTGCAAATGAAGTGTTAATCTCTTTATTGTTGACAGCTTGTGGAGGGAAAGCTATGTAATTTAACCACCTTAAATAATTCCCAGAGCAGTTTCCTTTTGCAAAGGTAAATTGATTTAATTCTCTCATTCTTGGAACCACCAGAATTCTCCTTTATACACAGATTGAAATATTTCATCTGTGCATGCAAACAGCTGTTCATATTTCCAAGCATAAGTGGAATGGAACAGTTTGACTATGTATAAAAATCTTAGTTATCACTTATGAAATATTTTTAGTAAATTGAATAAAATACAGAAATTGCAACCTCTGATGAATTAGGAGGAAAATGAACTATCAGTGCTTTAAAGGTACTGAAAAGGTTATGACAATACAACATTTCTAAATTAGAAACTATGTAGTCCATACCTGTTTATACAAGATCTGAACTCAAGAATTAGTTCTGGTTCTGCCACTTAATTGTTTGATGACCTTGAAGTAAGTCATTTATAAATTTTGTGCCTGAACTTATTTAAGTAAATTTTATTTACTTTATTAATATAAAGATGGACTTAGTTATCTGCTCAAAATACCAAATAGGCAGCTTATAAAGGTAAAAATTAATGAGACAGTAAATAAAAAACTATTTGTCAACCATAAAGAAGTGAATAAAAGAGTAAAGTTTAAAAAACAGTTTAGGGAGTAGCTTTTTTATTATACTGTTTTAATTTTTAATTTTAATTGGATTATTAAATTTTTAAAATAAATTTTCAACTGCAGAATATTTTAAAATATTGATAAAGCAGATGAAAAATGAGATTCATATATATATATATATATATATATATATATATATATATATATATATATACACACACACACACATATGTCTACACACATAATTCAGTTTTTTTAAATATTTGGAAATATAATTTGTTCCATTTAGTTGATTTTTTTTCTATTTTATGTATTTGTTATGTTCACTTGCAAAATTCTATATAGTATAATAAAAATGATTAAATGTAATAGTTCAAGCAAACTGACAGTGCTTTTTCTTTAAAAGAAAGGTCCATTTAATTTTGTCAATGATTTTTCTTAATTTCTAAATAATATATTTCTAAAGAGACAACTTTATATCAAGACCTAATTTAAGGAGGATATGAAAGACATGGAACCTGAATATTAAACCCCAATATTCAATATTTAGTAGATTAATATTTAGAAATACATTGAAAGATTTTAAAAATTTGAATCTAATGTTAATGTAATCAATGGCAAGTACAGTACTAAATGATTCTTGTTAAATAATATTAGTGCTTTTTACAAATTTCACAAATGCTTACATATGAACTGCTTAGCTGTTATCTTTCATCCATTGTTTTGTTTTCAATTAATATTGCTGTTATGCTTTTTAAGTTGAAAAAATAATTTGTTCCATCTTCAAATAAAAAAGAAATCCAAAATTATAGTGAAAAAGAAAACTCTATTTCTGCTCTTGGGAGTGTGTGATTGGTTGTAGATAATAATATATTTGCTAAATAATAAATAAATTCCATTTTATCTGAAAAAAGTGAGATGTTGAAAAATTGTGTCAATACCTGAATATATCTCTATCCCTGTCTCTATAAATTGAGAGTTAGAAGTGTCAAGATTGTTAAACCATACTCTTCCAAGGAATCTCTAGAGAGAATGTGAATTTAATGCAATTAGATTTTATTCTCAAATTTGAGAACAGAATTTCTGGCTGATATGCATGTTTTTTAAGAATATATAGGATGTGTCAAGACAAATATAAAACTGTCAATCCCTTGGAGTGAAATAACACAGTTTATTTCCATATGAGTATTTCCACAATATACTCTAAAATTGTTAATGAACTTCTAGCAGGTAAAGTTCATGAAAATATGAAAACAATTATTGTAAACTTAGTAGTTATATATGTATAACTTTCTCATATAGAGATAATATATATATATATATATATATATATATATATATATATATATGCCAATTTATTAAGCAAAGATCAAAAATGAACAAAATAAATTTCTGTAGATATTTTTGGATGGCCTTCACAGCCATGCAATATTGAATGGACATGTCCAGATTTTTGCCTTACTCACAACTTGAAACAATTTCTGTATTAAGAATTCTTTCCAAAAAACTTCTTTTAAAAGAAATTTGGATACATAAGGAAAAAATTCAACTGTGTCTGTTAAGAAGCTGCCACATTCATCTTCAATTTTCCATCCTCTGCTTTGCCATACACTTGTAGAAATAGCTTATGTTTTTGCACATTTCTGTCTTCTCCAAGCTATTTCATTCTCTGCTGCTTACTCTGAAGTTCTGTAAGTTAAGCTTTAATCTCCATAAAACATTTCAACAGAAGATAAAAGAAGAAACACTTCAACAGTTTCACAGAAAACTATGGAGAATATAGTGAAATATTGGAATACAGAGTTTCACTACTAAAGATTAAAGCCTTATGCAGTTTTATAAATATATTCACTGGATACACAATTAAAATATTTATGTATAAATTCAAATTTGTTTTCATCTTATAATTATAAAAAATGAAAAAATAAATCCTATTTTTATATACATAGGCATATTTTTCAAAAAAAATCAAATGAGAGCCAAATTTCATATTTGAAAAAGGCATCTGTATTTATTAGAATTAAAAAGGCAATATATTAGCATCATATTTGCCTTTTTATAAATGAAATGAAATGATGTTGCTGTTTGATATATGTAAAATTAGAGATTTCAGGAAATTTCTTTGGAAAGACATAGTTTGCTGAAAGGAGGCCATACATTTGGAAAACATTTTGTGCAAATTTTCCAAGTATATTTGTTCCCCCTGAATAAACACTTCAGAAGCCCTACTACTGGGAACCTTGTGTGTGTGTGTGTGTGTGTGTGTGTGTGTGTGTGTGTGTATTTTTGTATATATTCAGGTATATATATTTGTGTGTATATATTTGTATCTGTGTATATTGTTTTTTATTGTGTATTTTATTTTGTCATATTTCATTGCTTTTTCATTGCTTGTTAGAAATAATTTTATTATGGACAAAATCCCACATATCCTGGGCTCTACTCAGTGAAAATTGTATGTATTACCATATTATTAACTATAAGCAAATGATGTGCATCAAATACAGTTTTTTCTTCTTGAATGAATGAGATTTCATAACCATTGAACAGCATTTTCCTATTTCCACCAAGGTTAGGCCCTAACAACCTTCCATTATATTTTATGTTTCTATGAATTTTAATACTATAGAGATCTCACAGAAGTAAAATCATATACTATTTGAACTGTAAAAATTTATTTCACTTAGCATAATGTCCTCAAGGACATTGATATTTGGTATTCTGTCACATGACAGATTGTTCCTCTTTTTATGACTGATTAATATTCTACTGTATGTATATACCACATTTTCTTTATCCATTCTTATATGAATAAATACTTCGTTTTTGTTTTGGCTATTGTGAATATTGTTGCAATGGCTATCAGAGGGCCTACATTTCTTTTAGATAGTGATTTTAATTATTCTGGATAAATACACAGAAGAGATATTTCTGGGTCGTATTATAGCTCTATTTTAACTTTTTGAAGAACCTTCATACTGTACTCCATAGCAATTGAACCACTTTACCTTCTCATTAAGAGTACAGCAGAGTTCCCTTTTCTCTGTACTTTCCAGCATTCATCTCTTGACTTTTTGTTAATAGCTATTCTAACAGGTTTAAGGGGGATATCTCACGGTGTTTTCAATTTATAACTCCCTGATAATTAGGGATGTTTAACATCCTTTTATGTAACTGTTGGACATTCATGCATCTTCTTTGAAAAAATATCTACTCAGATCATTCATCCATTTATACAGTCATTTGATATTTTTGCTACTGACTTGTAAGGGTTCCTTACGTATTTTGGGTAGAAATCCCTTATCAGATATATAGTTAAAAATGTTTTCTCCTTTTCTGTATGATACCTTTTCACACTGTTGTTTCCAGCGAAAAAGACTTTTAGTGTGATGTGGTCCCACTTGTCCATCTTTATTTTTGTGCCTGTTCTTTTGATGTCATATCCAAAAATATCATGACTAAGATCAATGTCATGAAACTTTTCCTCCATATTTTCTCCTAGGAGTCTTATTTCAGGTATTACATTTAAGTATTTAGTCTATTTTGAGTTGAATTTTATGGGTTGTGCAAGATAAAGGTCCAATTTCTTTCTTCTGTGTGTGAATATTCAGTTTTTCCAACATTATTTTTGAAAGATACGATACTTTCCCCATTAAATATCCTTGACACCCTTGTTGAAGATTAGTTGACCTTATATGGTTGGGTTCATTTCTTGACTTTCTATTCTGTTCCACTGGTCTGTGGGTCATTCTTTATGTGTACCAAACAATTTTGATTATTATAGCTGAATAATGTTTTAAAATCCAGATGTGTGTGACCTCTAGTTTTTTTCTTTTTCAACTTTTGGGTATTTGGGTTTCTTTATGGTTCTGTATGAATTTTATTTATTTTCGTTTTCTCTGTATAAATAGTACCACTGAGAATTTTATTGGGATTTTGTTTAATCAGTAGATTACTATGGGAAGTATGGTAATTTTAATAATATTAAGTCCTTTAATCAATAAATGAGATATCTTTTCATTTATTTGTGTTTTCTTCAATTTATTTCATCAGTGTTTCTTAGTCTTCAATATTGAAATCATTTGCTTCCTTGGTTACATTTATTTCTAAGTGTTTTACTGTATCTGATAACTACGTAAAAGGGATTATTTGTTTGCTTTCTTTTGTATTTTCTTGTTAGTGAATTATAGTTATACATAATAGTGGGATTCATGTTGACATACTCATGCATGCATGAAATATAATTTGCTTCATTTCAGTTCCCAGTGCTTCCTCTTTCCCTTCCTTTCTACTACCTCCATTCTCCTTCCTCGACTCCAATGGTCTTTCTTCTCTTTATTTATTGTTTCTCATGAAGTACTTGGGACTGAACTAGAGCAAATTATATTCCATGCATATATGATTACATCAACACAAAACCAAATATTATGTATAACTATAATGTACTAATTAATACATTTTAATAAAGGCTATGAGTTGTTTCTTGTTAGTGTATATAAACACAACTGACTTTTGTATGTGCTTTCATTTTCATTTTTCTCAAGAGTTTTTCTAATTGCCTTTTGATTTTGTCTTTTAACCATTGGTTGTTCAAGATTGCATTGTTGAATTATCATATATTTGTGAATTTTCCAGGTTTACTCCTGTCACTAAATTTTAATCTCATTACATTATGGCTGGAAAAGTTATTTAGTATGATTTCAATATTCTGAAATTCGACAGGTTTTGCTTGGTGATAAACCTATAACCTATCCTGGAGAATGTTCCATCTTTCCTTAGAACAACACATATTCTGCTGCTGTTGGTGGAATTATATAAACAACTGTTAGTTCTATTTGGTCTATGGTGTTGTTCATGTCTTCTGTTGCCTTATGGATTTTTATGTCTGGATATCACATCTATCATTGAAAGTGGGATATTGAAATATAATTGTTTCCACCTATTTTTGCCTTTACTTTTTTCAATGCTTACTTTAAATATTTAGATATGGAAATACTAGATGCATATATATTTATAATTGTTATATTTTCCTGTTGAATTGACACTCATCATTATATAATGTCCTTTGTTGTCTCAAAATTTTATTGTAATGTGCCTTGGTCTGAATATAATTAGGTTCCTTGTATTTGGAATTTGTGGCTTTTTAACTCTGGATGTCCATTTTGTTCCTGAGGTTTGAGAAGTTTTAAGCCATTACTTCTTTGAATCTTCCTTTCTTCTCTTTATGTCTCCTTCTGGGTTTCACATAATGTATATATTATTCAACATGATGGTGTTCTTTAAGTCCCTTAGGCCTTCTGTATACTTTTTTTTTCCTTTTGCTTCAGATTGGATAATTTCAAATGACCTGTCTTTGACTTTGCTGATTTTTCTCCTGCATATTAATTAAATTTATATTAATATTACTCTAGTAAATATTTCTGTACAGTTAGTTCATTATTCTGCTCCAGTTATTTTTTTTGTATTTTCTATCTTCATGCTGAAATTCTCTCTTTTTTCATGTGTCATTTTCCTGAGTTCTTTGAGCACTTTATGATGATCATATTGAAGCATTATTTAAATTATTTTTATACTTCAGTATCAGTAGGTTCACATTCTGGAGATTGCTTTATTTCTTTGAATGGGCCATTTTCTTTGTTTCTCTATGGTCCTTGTAACTTTTGTTCATATCTACAAGTTTGAAAAAAAGTGTTACTTCTCCCAGTTTTTGCCACCTGGTGTCATACAGGGAAAGACCTTTATCAATCAACCTGGTTGGAGATACTCATGTTCTTTCAAACCTATCCTATTAACATGTTTTCTCTCAATTTGATATATATACATTCCTGATTGGTGGGGACTTATGTTTTCTTATTTTATCATAAGATTGTAATATCCAGTTCCCTTTGGTGTGAGTCTGCAGTACCATAAATCCTCTGAAGCAGCACTATGCTGCCCAGTTTTTCATTTTTTTTGTTTGCTTTGCTTTTGTTTATTTATTTATTTTTTGTTCTTAGAAGCCCTCAGGCACTCAAGGGTATTCCATGCCTTATTCATAGTAAAACAAACAAACAAACAAACAAACAAAAACACATAAGACAGAATCTAGAGAATCTAGTCCTTCGGATAGTCAAATTAAAAGCAAGAACATTGCATGTATGCTCCACTTTTTCCCAGTCAGAGAAAATTCCAAGCCATATCTATCTCTGTCTGCCCTTCAACAGGTGCTCTGGAATGGCAGCATACTGCCCATGTCTTTTTATTCACAATGGTCTCCAGGCATCTGTTATATGCACCATCTCATTAGTGCTCTGATGCAGCCAACATAAACACCCCAGTCTCTTGAGTAGTCTCTCAAAAAAATCAGAACATAGGATGTATGGTCCAATCATTTCTTTCTCTCTTCAAAGAGAATCTGCCAGCTGAGGCTCCTCCTAGTTGTGTGGCACTGTGCTAAGGGAGTCCCATAGGTATTCCTACCAGCTTTGATGCACTTGATTTTATGGTCTCTAGGACTGCAGACTCCTCTTATTTGGTTTCTAGATTTCTCATAAAGAGACTACGTGTGTTGTTGTTGAACTAGTGCCTCCATGGGAGGATGAAGGGTTTGTAGTTTCCTACAATGACATCTTGCTGACATCACTCCTTTTTATAAATGTTGAAATGCCATTAATATCATTGATAGTATTAGATGAGACAAATTGGTAACACCTTGCCAAATTCTATATAACTTATCTTTTAAAATATAAAACACTTATGAAATTAAGAGTTGTGTAGGAAAATAAATAAAGATATATAAAATTTTATATAAATGTAAAGATATATAAATATAAAGATATATAAAATTTTAAAATATTATCTAAACAATCATGACTATTACTTAACCATGTAACCCTTTTCATACTTTCCTACTTTCTGAGACTACACATGAAATTTTCTGCCTAGGGGTTTTCAAGATGGCAGAAGAGAGGAAGTCACTTTCCTGGCTGCTTTATGGTGAGAAACCAGAAAAGCAGACAGGCAGCTTCTCTGAAAGGTGGGTGAACAAAAAAAAAGGGGGGGGTCTTTAGTAGAATTTAAAACTGAACATTCAAAGCAGACTAGGAGCATGGGAAGTTAAATAAGGAAGGAATGGCCAGCAGCACAGCAGCTGCCATAGCAAGGCTAGAAGCACCAGCCAAAGTGGAGGGATGAGGGAATTAAAGGAACTGCATTTTTAGGAGGCCCAAGGCATGTCTGGGTATGGAGCATTTTAGAGATCAAGGACATTTCCCAACATACCTGAAAGTCATGCTGCACAATATCCTTTTGTAGGAAAGAAGCCGCCATCTTTCCAGGCATTGTGCAGAGGATAAAGGAAGAAACCATTCGGCTTTGGTGTGGGAGCCAGAAGCTGAGGGAGCCAATTCCTGGCAGACCTGAGTTTGGCCTGAAATACAGGCCCAGTAAACACACACTGCACAACATAGAGTATATTTAAGTGACCAAGAGAAAATCAAACGTGGAGAGATGTTTACACAGGGGACAACTGATCATAGAAACCCACTTGGCTCTACCCCTGCCTCTCTAATCCAGCTTCATGCAGGACCAGCTAGGAGAGAAGTCTGGCTGTGAATTTGGAAGGGTGAGGATAGGAGAGTTTGGTGACTGAAACCAACACCAGGAAATGTGGAGTCAAGAGGTGACATAGGGGACTAAAACTTGGCTTCCCCACTACACAAGTGGAACCCAGGGGAGATCCCTGGAGTAAGGTCTTTCAGTGTAGACCAACAATCATTGGGCCTTGGAGACATGCCGGCTTAAAATCTTCAGACCAATTGGCATTTAGCGAAGAGCCTGAAGCATACCTAAGCATAAACTGCCTCCAGGAATTCCACTTATGGGATTATATCTCTCACATATCACTCCAGCAATCTGGAGGGTGGAGCATTATGTTCCAGATGATCAAGAGAATCTGAGAATATTTTGAACTCCAACGGAAAGAATTCTTTAACTTTTCATCAGTATTTTTTCTTTTTTACTTTTTAAAAAAATCTGATCAACTCCAACAGAAAGAATTCTTTAACTTTTCATCAGTATTTTTTCTTTTTTACTTTTTAAAAAAATCTGATCAATTCCAACAGAAAGAATTCTTTAACTTTTCATCAGTATTTTTTCTTTTTTCCTTTTTTTAAAGATTCTGACCTTAACGGTACATGGACGTTTATACATATTCCTGTTTGTTTTTTCCCATTTTTGAAGCCAGTTATTTTACATAGATGATGATGATGATGATGATGATGATTATTATTATTATCATTATTATTATTTTTTTGCACCAGGGATTGAACTCAGGGGCACTCAGCCACTGAGCCACATCCTCAGCCCTATATTTAAATTTTATTTAGAAACACAATCTCACTGATCTCATTGAGTTGCTTAAGTGCCTCACTTTTGAACTCTCGATCCTCCTGCCTCAACCTCCCCAGCAGCTGGGATTGTAGGAATGTGCTACCACACCTGGCTATGAATTAGATTTTTGAGGAACAGGAAGTTTGGGTTTTTAAAACATTTTTTTAGTCATCGATGGGTTTTTTATTTTATTTATTTATATGTGGTGCTGAGGATTGAACCCAGTGCCTCACAGATGCCAGGCAAGCGCTCTACCACTAAGCCGCAACTCCAGCCTCGAGGAATAGGATGTTTTATTAGTACATTTTAGTTTTGTTTTATATTCCTTGATTTTTATTTTTAATTTAAATTTTTTTTACTTTACATATATATATTTTATCTTACCTGTTTCCCTTGATTCTCCTTCTCTCTTTTCTTTCACTAACAGCCAATCTCTATTGTTCTTTCACTCTTCCTTTCATCATTTACTCCTGTCTTCTCTCTTCCTCCCCTATAATCATCACACCCTTTATCATTTCTGTTCTCTCCATGTCCACCACTTGAAATTGTGAACCCTTATGCAAACAGGCTGTTTTTATTTCAGGAAAAAACTGATCATATCATTTCTGTTTATTGTGATAATTAACACTGTATACATCATAATAGGAACTATTTGGTTTAATGCTGTATATTGCTTGCATCGGTTGTTGTTGTTACTTGTCTCCCCCCTAAATGGTGAGATACTGTAAACCTTCAGGAACACTACAAGTCCACAGTGTAGAAACTCTACTACCTCAGATCCATACTGTAGATGTGTAGACACACAAATAAATGAAAAAAGCAGGGGAACAAATTGTCCAAAACAAACCAAGATATTTCAATAACTAATGATACCACAGTGGAAGAAATGTATATTCTAAATAAGGAATTTAGAATGTACATTGTCAAACTGATCCATGAAGTAAAGGACAATGTAAGAAGTGAAATCAGAAAGAAAATATAGGAAGTGAAAGATCACATTAATAAAGAGATAGAGATTCTGAAAAAAAAATCAAGCAGAAATCCTCAAAGTGAAGAAATCAATAAACCAAATTAAGAACTCAATGGGAAGCATCACAAACAGACCAGGTCACTGGGAAGACAGAATTTCAGGAAATGAAGACAAAATATATAATCACGAAAATGAAGTTGACTGTGGAGAAAAGATTTTAAGAGACCATGAATAGAACTTCTAAGAAATATGGAATAATTCAAAAAGACCAATTTAGGATTTATTGGAAGATATGAAGACTCAGAGATACAAACCAAAGTAATGCACAATATTTTCCATGAAATAATATCAGAAAATTTCTCAAATCTAAAGAATGAAATGGAAAATCAAATACAAGAGGCTTAAAGAACCCTAAATATTCAGAATTACAACAAACCCATACTGAGGCACAATATTATGAAAATGCCCAACATACAGAATAAGGATGGAGTTTTAAAAGGCTTGTAGGAAACATTTAGTGGGAAGTCAATCCGGATCTCATCTGATCTCTCACCCCAGACCCTCAAAGCTAGGAGGTCCTGGAATAATATATACCAAGGTCTGAAAGAAAATGGATGCCAGCATAGAATACCATACCCAGCAAAATTAAGCTTCAGAATTGATGATGAAATAAAAACCTTCCATGATAATCAAAAGTTAAAATAATTCACAACTAGAAAGACTGCACTACAAAACATACTCAATAAAAATATTTCATGAAGAAGAGACAAAAAAAGTAAAAATCAGTGAAGGGAGAAAGACAACTAAAAGAACAGTGAATCAATGGAAAAATTAATGCAAATTAAAACCAGAAATAAATCAAAATGCCAGGGAATAAAAACCACATCTGAATAACACTGAATGTAAATGGCCTAAACTTATCAATCAAAAGACATAGATGGGGCTGGGCTTGTGGCTCAGCAGTAGAGCACTCACCTAGCGTGTGTGAGGCACTGGGTTTGATACTCAGCACCACATAAAAATAAATAAAATAAAGGCATGTGTCCCAACAACAACTAATTTTTTTTTAAAAAAAGACATAGAATTAGCATATTGGACAAAAACAAAACAAAACAACAACAATAAAAAAACACCCAAAAATATGCTGCTCCAAGAGAATCGCCTCATAGGCAAAGACATCCACAGATTGAAGGTGAAAGAATAGTGAAAAAATCATATCATTCAAATGGATCTCATAAACAAGCAGGGCTTTCTATCCTCATATCATATAAAGTGGACATCAAGCCAAAGTTAATCAGAAGGCACAAAGAAGGACATTTCATACTGCTTCAGGGAATTATACATCAATAAGATGTTACAATAGTAAATATTTATGCCCAAGCAATGGAGGATCTACACACATTAAACAAACACTTCTCAATTTCAAGAAGCAAACAGACCAGAACACAATAATACTGAGTGACTTTAACACACCCCTCTCACCACTGGATCATCCATATAAAACTGAATAAAGAAACTATACAACTAAAAAATATGATTAATAATTTAGACGTTACAGAAATATGTAGAATATTACATTAATCAATGAATAGACTTTATTTTCAGCAGTACATGGATCCTACACTAAAATAGACCATAACATAGATCACAAAGCAACTCTTAGCAAATACAAAAAAATGAGATAATAATTTAACTCTTATCAGATCATGATGGAATGAAATTATAAATAAATCAAATAAAAATAGAAGCTACTATAACCCCCTAGAGACTAAATAATACACTATTGAATGATGAATGGACAGGAGAAAAAATCAGGGATGAAATAAAAAATATTTAGAGGTAAATGAGAATAGCAAGACAATGTATCAAAATCTCTGGAATACTATGAAGGCAGTGTTAAAAAGAAAGTTCATTGCATTCAGCATGTTCACTAAAAGAATATAATGTCAATGAATAAATGACCTAACATTACATCTTAAAGCCACAGAAAAAGAAGAACAAATCAACACCAAAAGAAGTAGAAGATAGGAAATAATTAAAATCAGAGCTGAAATCAATGAAATTGAAACAAAAGAAACAATCCAAAAAATTGACAAAATAAAAAGTTGGTTCTTTGAAGAAATAAATAAAATTGATATACCCTAAGCCAAGCTAACAAAGAGAAAACTCAAATCACTAAAATTTGCTATGCTATGAAAAAGAAAATATCACGAACTGGATACTACTGAAATACAGAAGATAATCAGAAACTATTTTGAAAATTTATACTCCAGTAAAATAGAAAATCTTGAAGACATCAACAAATCTCTAGAGACATATGACCTACCCATATTGATTCAGGAGGACACATAAAATTTAAACACATCTATTTCAAGCAAAGAAATTAAAAACACTTTAAAACCCTATCAAGAAAGAAAAGACCAGGACTAGATGGATTCTCACCTGAGTACTACCAGACCTTCAGAGAAGAATTAACACCAAAACTCCTCAAATTATCCCATAAAATAGAAAAGAAGGGAACCCTTCCAAACTCATTCTATGAAGATAGTTTCATCCTGATACCAAAACCATGCAAAACCACACCAAGGAAAAGATATTTCAGACCAATATCCCTGATGAACATAGATGCAAAATTTCTTAATAAAATACTGACAAATTGCATTAAAAAAACAGATTAAGAAGATAGTGCACCATGGTCAATTGGGGTTCATCCCAGGGATGCAAGATTGGGTCAACATATGTAAATCAATAAACATAATTCATCATACCAATTGACTTAAATACAAGAATCACATGATTATCTCAATACATGCATTAAAAGAATTTGACAAAATACAGCATCTATTCATGTTCAAACCACTAGAAAAACTAGGGATAGTAGGAACATACCTCAACATTATAAAAGCTGTTTATGTTAAACACAGGCAAATATTCTAAATGGAAAAAAAATTGAAAGCATTTCTTATAAAAACTGAAAGAAGAGAGGGATGCCCTCTTTCACTACTTCTATTTAACACAGTCTTTCAAAATTCTAACCAGAGCAATTAGACAAAAAGAAAGAAATTAAAGGGATATAAATAGAAAAAAGAGAACTCAAACTATCTCTACTTGCATATGACATGATTCTATATTTAGAAGATCCAAAAAATTATACCAAAAAACTTATTGAATTTATAAACAAATTCAGCAAAGTAGCAGGATATGAAATTAACACCCATAAATCAATTGCATTCCTATACATCAGTGATAAATCAACTGAAAGAGAAATTCAGAAAACTCCCCCATTCACAAAAGCCTCAAAAAAACTTACTGGAAATCAATCTCACAAAAGATGTGAAAACCTCTATGATGAAAACTACAAAACACTACAGAAAAAAAAAAATTGAAGAAGTCCTTAGAAGGTGTAAAGATCTCCCATGTTCTTGGATATTGTCAGAAAAGCTATACTACCAAAAGCATTAAACCAATTCAATGCAATTTCTATTAAGGTTCCAGTGAAATTCTTCATAAAATAGAAAAAGCCATCATAAAATTCATTTGGAAAAATAAGAGGCCCAGAGTAGACAAAGCAATCCTCTGTGAGAAAAGTGAAGCAGGAGTCATCACAATCCCAGACCTTAAATGATACTACAGAGTCATAGTAACAAAAATGGCATGGTATTGGTACCAAAACCAATGGTACAAAGACCAATGGTACAGAATAGAAGACACAGAGACAAACCCACATAAATACAGTTATCACATACTGGACAAAGGCGCCATGAACATACATTGGAGAAAGATAGCACTTAATGGTTATGGAAACACTGGAAATCCATATATAATACAATGAAATGAGTCCCCTATTTCTCACCCTGCTCAAAACTCAAAGTGGATCAAGGACTTAGGTGTTAGACCAGAGATCCTGTCCCTAATAGAAAAAAAAGTAGGCTCAAATCTCCAGTGAGTTGGCTTAGAAATGGAATTCCTCAACAAAAATCCTGAAACACAATTCATTTATTAGTTCTAAAAGTTTTCTGGTTAAGTTTTTGGATCCTCTAGGTATAGAAGCATTTCATCAACAAATAGTGGTAGTTTGTTTGCTTCTTTTCCTATCTGTAGTTTGTATTCTTCTTTTTCTATCCATATCCCTTTAATTTCTTTCACCTGTCTTATTGCTCTGGCTAGAGTTTCAAGAGCTATATTAAAGAGATGTGGTGAAAGAGGGCATCCCTGTCTTGTTCCAGTTTTTAGAGGGAATGTTTTCAATTTTTCCTTAGCACAGATAGCTTTTACAATGCTGAGATATGTCCCTAGTTTTGCTACTGTTTTGAACATGAAGGTGTGCTGTATTTTGTTGAATGCTTTTTCTGCATCTATTGAGATGATCATATTATTCTTATTTTAAGTCTGCTGAGTGATGAATTATATTATTGATTTCTGTATGTTGAACCAACCTTGCATCTCTGGGATAAACCCCACTTGATTGTGGTGCACTATTTTTTTTGATATTTTTTAAATTCAATTTACTAGATTTTTTTGAGAATTTTTGCCTCTATGTTCATTAGAGATATTGATCAGAAGTTTTCATTTATTGATGTGTGTTTGATTTGGGGATCAGGATATAAAATCAACACCCATAAATCAAAGGCATTTCTATACATCAGTGAAATTGCACTGAAAGAGAAACTAGGAAAACTACTCCATTTACAATAGCCTCAAACAAAAAATACTTGGGAATCAACTTAACAAAAGAGGTGAAAGACCTCTACAATAAAAACTACAGAGGTGAAAGACCTCTACAATGAAATCTACAGAACACTAACAAAAGAAATTATAGAAGATCTTAGAATATGGAAAGATCCCTCTTGTTCTTAGATAGGCAGAATTAATATTGTCAAAATGACCATACTACCAAAAAGCACTATACAGATTTAATGCAATTCCAATCAAAATCCCAATGATATTCCTCATAGAAATAGAAAAATCAATCATGAAACTCATCTGGAAAAATAAGAGACCCAGAATAGCCAAAACAATTCTTAGAAGAAGAATGAAACAGGTTGCATCACTATACCAGATCTTAAACTATACTACAGAGCTATAGTAACAAAACCAGCATGGTATTGCCACCAAAATAGATTTGTAGGCCAATAGTACATAAATACAGTTATCTCATAATAGAAAAAGGCACCAAAACATATATTGGAGAAAAGATAGCCTCTTCAAGAAATGGTGCTAGGAAAACTGGAAATCCATATGCAACCAAATGAAATTAAACCCCTATCTCTCACCATGCACAAAACAATTCAAAGTGGATCAAGGACCTAGGAATTAAACCAGAGACACTGTGTCTATCAGAAGAAAAAGTAGGCCCAAATCTCCATCATGTCAGATTAGGCCCTGACTCCTAAAAATCACTTTTCCTTTAATTTGAAAGCACCACATAAAAGTAAATAAAATAAAAATTCTAGAGACCTGTAGTATTGAAAGTTACAATACTTTTTGAGTTATTTAAGGTATATTTATATCTTCTTTTATATATCAAGAAAAAAGTCAAAGATTGGGGTTGTGGATCAGTGATAGAGCACTTACCTGGCATATATGTGACACCGGTTTCAATTCTCAGCACCAAATAAAAGTAAATAAAATAAAATTATTGTGTCCATCTACAACTAAAAAAAATATTTAAAAAATGAAAAAAAGTCAAAATTATTGCTCTTTGTTGTGAGGTATAAAAAGGCAAGATTCTTGAGACATACTATGTAAGTACATGAAAAACAAAGGCAATTCAGAAAATTTTGCATATGGGAAGATAAGTTTGAATTATCACATCTGAGCCTCTCATTGATTTATATGGTTCAAGTTATTAAGTCATGTGAAATATTGACGGTGATGTATATGGTAATCAGTTACATTCTTTTTGAACCCTGTATAATCAAAGTTGAGTTTTTCCCTAACTCTGGTTCACTCTTCACCTCTGCCATGATATTCTCTACTATACTATTTAGATAGAAAGTTATGAAAATGAGATCATTTTCTAATTTTGTACTGGGTATATAAAATTTGAAGGAATAAATACTTCAGAGATCTATTGTGTGTAAAAAACTGAACAGGATGATTTTAAACACATTGTTTTTGCATATAATATATAAATTGAGATGAAATGTCATATATAAAGGCATATAATTGTATACAATATATAAACATATTTACATATGATATATATATATATATATATATATATACATTACTATATTATGTAGAAATACATTAGATATTTATATGTCCACACAGACGTGTGTGTATGTATGTATGTGAGTGTGTATATGTGTATACATCTAAAAATTCTAGAGACCTGTAGTATTGAAAGTTACAAAAACCTTTTTCCTGTTTATTTACTCAATGACCATAGCAAATAAACAATGTAGAAGAACAAGTTTGTTCACTATATTTGCATTGGATCTGCTAAAGAGGTCATTTATATTAAGCAGCAAAAATGTAGCCATAAACATAGCTTTTACATAAACAATATTAATATTATCTAGTGGATATTAACTTCTTCCTGTGATATTTATTTTTCTAATTCCTTCCCACAAAAAACATAAATGCACAATGATTATGATACCCAATTTATAGGTGAAGATTTTGAAGGAAAAGGAAAGTAAAAACACAGCTAGAATGTCATAACATCAGAATTTACTTGGGCAGTGTGTTGCTAGTATCTGTGCTTTTAAATATTAATAAGTGCTGCAACACTAGATAGCCTTTAAGAGGATTTTATTTATCAATTAATATGTAATATATCTATATCATTTAGCTAGCTAGCTAGGTTTCTATTTCCTGCCTGAATGTGCATATATGTGTGCATGGCAGTGGATTAATTATCCAAAGGCTAATTATTTGTTTAAAGAATATTGAAAAAGATCAATTTCCTACAATAAACATAGTCCCTAGAATCTAAAGTCTATAATAACAAAGCAATACAATTACCTATAACAAATATATCTAGCAAATTTGGTGGATAAATGTTGCAGTGCTTGGAATTATTAAATGGTTGTGGTTCAAAGGAGGCACTTTCTTCTTCTGATTAAACAATGAAAAGTAGAAATGTAATTCATTACAACCAGAAACAAACAATTTATTGATTGAGAAATAATTGAGACCTTTGCTCATCCTTATTATTCACCTTGCAGTATTCTTTGTTTACCATGCTTTGTATTTATCAGAATGTACTTTCTCAAATTATTATTTTTTTCTTTGTCATGTCATGGCATTAAACATCATAGTATTTTGATTTCTAAAAACACTAATTTCAATAACAGTCTTCTTCCAAAGAGGAAGAATAAATATCCTTTTCAAATTTATATATATATATATATATGTGTTTGTATATGTATGCATATGTATATGGTTGTATGTGGTGAGTATATGTGTATTTATGTATGTTTATGGGTATACATAAGTTTTATAGCTTTAATGCCAATGATACTGAATATAAAAAGCATTGATAAATCTTTTGTAATATGTTAGCATGCTACTAAACAAGTATTATTCCTTATTTTTCAGGATATAAAACTTATATTTTTAAAATACTTTTCTCATTTTTTCAGAACTGTAACACTTTATTGTTATCAACGTAGTTACTGCATTTAAACTACCATCTGCTTTAAATGAACTGTGTCTTGCAGTATGGTATAGTGTTATGCATAATTGTGTCAATGAAAAGGCAAAATTTTGACTTTCAACAATAAATCAATTAGTAAAAAGAAAGTATGATAATTACTAGTGCTGCTTATTAAATGTGCACCAATAGTCTATTTATGGCCCATGGTAGGCCCAGTTTCCTGCCATATGATCATGTGACTAGTTTTGGTCAATGAAATAAAATAGTAACTGTGATACTTTAGTGTGGAAAAATGAAAAGTTTGTACATAGGAGGCCATGTTATCTTTCCCTTGCTAAAGTAAACAAGAAAATACATACAGATGGTGCCTATGGCATCCTGGCTCCTTGTGTAGCCACAGTAAGTCAAGACCCCCTGTCAACTTATATTTGACCTATATAATGTGCAAGAAGTAGTATACTTAATTTTATTCTGGGACCAAGGATTATTTTTACTGCAGTATCATCTTGCCATCCTGAATGGTGCTGAAGTTCTCCAAAGATTATGGTATTCCTATAATGAAATTCCTAAAATAGCCTACATATAAGTCTGTGAAGGGCTAAAATATTATTTATGGGAAATGAAGAAAGGTAATTCATATTTTTCAGTGGTAAAATATTTGGAAAAACTCTCAACTGCAATAACATAAAAATTAGATCTTGTACCTAAGAACTTACAGTCCCAAGATAATAAAAGAAAGAATAAAATGCTTGTAGTGACTATTGGTTGCTGGTGGTTATGTTTACAAGATGTTACAAGAAATAAGTGAGCTCACAAAATGACTTGATGGTTTGCAAGCAGGAATGAAAAATAACAGAGGAAATCATTGAATTTAATGAGTTAGTATTACAAAGCCAAGTGATTGTCAAAACTAAATACTAATAGATATGTTTAAGAAATTCTTTGAGCAAAAACAGACTAATAAAAACTCAAAATTTGGGCTTGTGGTGTAGCTCAGTGGTAGAGTGCTTGCCTAGAATACACAAGTCCCTGGGTTCAAAAAAAAAAAAATAAAACTGCAAAACAAAACAGCAACAAATAAGTCCCCTCAGAATTGAGTTGCATGAAGGATCAAATCAGGAGTTAGTTTTCAAATGAATTGTTGAAACATATGAATAGATCAGATTTTCTCAGAGTAAATATTTGAACCACATCATAATGATTGCAGTGCTCTGAAATTCTTTTCAGTTAAACAAATTGTATTGGGAAACAGAGAATAGCATCATAATTTCATGATACAAGAAATTAAGTCCTTAGAGATAGGCCAAAGTTCCAAAAATCAAACAAACAATAAATGAAGAATTTTGTTTAGCCAAACAAAACAAAACAAAACAAAAAAACAGCTGAGTGTACTACAATCAAATAGTTAAAAGTTGGCTAATTTTTGAGAGAATCTGTAACAAATAAGATTTACCATTTAAACCCTTCTGACCAGCAGACTACAAGGGAGGTCAAGCCCAGCATCCCAGATCCACCCACACCAGCCTGTGCAGGACACAGGCTCACAGTAGGCTCAAGTCCACCCCTCCACCAGCAAGCACCCACTGGAGCCCAGCCTCCGGCACAGGACTGCCCCTTATGAATAGCAGACAACCATGGGAGGTCAGCTCAGATCCACCCACACCAGCCTGCACAAGATTCAGGCTCATAACTACCTTGGGAGCCGAGGCCTGGCCCAGACCGAGTTCACCTCCTGCCCCACCTGAGAGCCTAAGCCTAAACCACTTCCATTTTGGGACACTGCAGTCACCAATGTAGCCTTCCCCACACAGTAGCCCCTAACACTTTGACAATAGACAGGGCCTAGAAGCTGCTGCATCTCAAAGCAGGTATCCCAAAGAGACTGAAGGTGAAGGGTTGGGCCCAACCGGGCCCAACCCTTTCACCCCATCTCTGTAAGACATTGCTTCCATCTTGGAACACCTCAAATATTATCTTGAGTTACCTCAGCTATTGCTGCCACCACTTTTAGAAACAGTAGCATACATTGAGGTACACCAGTAGGGTCTGGAAGCGCAACATCAAAGTGAGGTACAAACAATCTGCACGGGTACTATCAGAATATAGGGTAGAAACTGTAATATCTCAGATCCATGGTGCAAAAAAAGGAAGACACATAGACAACATTAAAAAAAAAAAAAACAAGGAAGTAAGGTGTCCCAAACAAACCAGAATACTACCATAACAGAACCCATGGACAGCGAAGTTGATGAAATGTCAGAGAAGGAGTTCAGAAGGTTCATGATTAAAATGATCTGTGAATTAAAGAATGACCTAAATAAGCAAATACATGCAAAAACTGATCACCCCAACAAAGAGATAAGAGAGCAAATACAAGTAGCAAAAGATTACTTCAAGAAAGATATAGAGACCATGGAAAAAAAAACAGTCAGAAATCCTTGAAATGAAGGATACAATAAACCAAATAAAGAACTCAATAGAAAGGATAACCAACAGACTAGATCACTTGGAAGAAATAAGGTCAGATAATGAAGACAAAGCATATAATCTGGAAAATAAAGTTGATCACACAATGAAGATAGTAAGAAACCATGAACAGAACATCCAAGAATTATGGGACAGCATCAAAAGATGAAATCTAAGAGTTATTGGGATAGAGGAAGACACAGAGTTTGAAACCAAAGGAATGTAAATCTCTTCAATGAGATAATATCAGAAATTTTCCCAAGTATGAAGAACAAATTGGAAAACGAAATGCAAGGGGCTTATAGGACACCAAATGTACAAAATTATAGCAGATCTACACCAAAGTAAAATAATTAATAAATAAAGATTTACCATCTTAACTCACTCTTGGTTTTCCAAGTTTATCTGAATGGGAAACAATCTGATTAAAAACTGAATAAGGAGAACATATTCTCAAATGAGGCAATGCCCATTTCAAATGCCCAATTTAGATGTGGTCAAAGAGAATAAAAACGAGTGTTCTCTCAGAGGCAGAACCAATTGCTAAGGAGTACAATAACTAGGGAGTGGAACTGGAACATTATTTATCCACTAGTTAGATGTCCCTAGCAAGATCTTTCCAACAAGAGCATAGACCTGAATAGAAAACTGATTGCTGTATATTCCCCCATCCCATTTCTTCTATTTTTTCTTCCTTCCTTCTTCCCTTCCTTCCCTAGGGATTGAACCTATGGGAGCTCAACCACTGAGCCACATCCCCAGTCCTTTTTATTGTTTATTTTGAGACAAGATCTCACTAAGTTGCAGAGACTGGCCTCAAACTTGTGATCCTTCTGCCACAGATTCCTGAGCTGCTGGTATTATAGGCATGCACCACCACATCCAGCCATTTCTTCTATTTTCTATGTAGGAATATTTATTGTATATTATGCTATCCCAGTTCTACCAAGGTATATTGACTGAATGTGGGGTAGAAAATCTTTCCTTTGATCCTAAGTTTTCAAATCAAGAGGTATCAAATCAAGACTTGATATAGACTATTGCTTATCATCTCCTATAGTAGAGATTACTGATTATTGATCACAGATACAAGTATTTAAGTTTTCCTGAACTGGATAGAACACTTGTGTTTTTCTTCAAGGGAAGAGTAAATCCATATTGCCTAAATGATGGGGTAAAAAGTGGTTTTCTGGCCAGAACATGAATCACAATAGTTATCTGTGTGGTTCACTATATCCTGCTCTCTGCCTTACAGGCACTTGGTATAATTACACTTTATTCTCCAATTTAATTTAGGCATGGTCATATTACTTGTTTTTCAAATGAAATGTAGGTGGTAATGCCATTCTGGGAAGAAGGCATAAGAACAATTGTAGAATTCTGGACATACTTTCCCTCCTACAGAGATCATCATGTAGGCTTACAATGAGATAAAGGGTCTTAAAGCCTGGTTTTCTGAGTAACTCTGATGAGCAGACATGCCCCTCCCGCAACGACCCATATTAGTCACAAAGTATGAGTAAAAATTAGTTTATTATGTTAAATCACAAAGATTTGTGGGGTTTCTGCTACTGCAGTATAACCAGGCTTACAGTGACTGGTTGTGAAAGTGTGTAAGAAATGTGTTCAACATGTCTTGAACTAACCCCATTAGTAGCTAAGGCCACACAGAAAGCTTTTTCAATATACCAACAATAAAAACAGAGGATATAAAAAGACTAGAAAATTTGAATAGTTTATGCAAAATAATCTGCAAAGATATATGTTTTCTTGACTTTCTAATGCCAAAAGCAGTAGTATCTGAAAAACGAAGACCATTATACCCACCTACACTACATTATTTAAATGAATGTAGGAAAAAGATGAGAATAAAAAACATAGTACTTAAGGGGCTACATTTATTTTCTTCCATGTATTTGGGAATAACTCCTGTCCCTGAAAACAACAAAAAGTATAGAACTCATATGGGAGGCTTATTTTTATTACAGTTGGTACATTCAGGTTGCCTGGATGCCTATATGCACCATATATGGAAAAGGAATTCTAATAATAAAGTAAGAGCTACTAACTAAAATGATAATGCAATCTATATCAGCTCTCATATGATCATATGATGTTAAGAAAAATAATCTGATTAAGGAAATGGAAATTTAATTACAAATGTATGGTTTTTCATATAGATTGATGGATGAATAGGTAGCTAGACAGCTAAATAGAGACATAAATAAATGTATACTTATATGTGTTTCCTAGTAACATTCACTGGTGGGCTTCAAAACAATGACTGCCCAGTAGCAATAAGCACATGTAGGATAGTAGCAATGAGCACACTTAAGGTCAGATCTTGGTTCCTAAATACCATTCTTCACTAAAAGGAACAAAAACTCCTTAGATCAATGGCAGATAGCAGGACTAGGATTGGGAAAGTGCAAGCTGAGTCTGGAGTATCCTACTGTGCCATAGAGTAAAAGACTGCTCAATCAATAAAAATATGACAAACTGATACAGGTGCCAAAATGAAGGGGTTTTCACTGAAGGGGATGGAACCCAGGACTTCATACATGGTAGGCAAGTGCTCTACCACTGAAGTAGACCACCAGGCCAAATGTTTAATCTCTGGGAAATGTGGGCAAAGCATATTTGGGAAAGCTTTACACTCCTTTTGCTCTAAGCTTAAAATCATATGACAAAAATTGCAAGTTCAAAATTTTCTCCTCATTTTACTTGATTGCTATTTTCATATTTAACATTGCTCATGACATGAATTGGCATGAACATACTTTATATACAAAGATATGAAAAATTGTGCTCTATATGTGTAATAAGAATTGTAATGCATTCCACTATAGTGTATTTAAAAAAATAAAATTGATTAAAAAAAAAAACATTGCTCACTAGTTCATCTCTTGAAAATCCCCATTCCATGAATTCCATAATACTGAATTCTGTGATGTTAGATGTACTTCTTCAAGTGATCCTGGAAATACTGCTTTTCCTAGGGTTTCCAGTCTTATGGGTCTATATATTCCTTAATAATATATAGTTTTGTGGCTTACACTTACCACCTTGGGAGTTCAAGAATCACAAATTTATATTTATTTATTTATATAAATAAAATTAATATTTTATTATGTTCCCTACTCCTTTAGCCAAATTTTTACTGAATGCCTTTAATTCAATTTCCCATTGGCAACTAATACTGAAAATGCTCAAAGGTGCACATATTATTTTTCTTTTGAAACTCAATTGCTTCTTCTGTGTCCCTATACTTATTGACTGCATCAGTCACCACAGTCAAAAATATTGTAACATCCTAAATTGTTTTCACCAAGTTCTGTACTAAAAATATCTTGATCTCTCTAGTCTCTATTCACACTGGCATACATTCATTAAATAAATATTTCTTTTCTATGTATTCAGCACTGGGATTCAAATAGTGAACAAGATGTATGCAGTTCAGTCTTTTAAAATGAATATTATTTTAATTGGTAAATGATAATTGTGTATAGTTATGCCCCATATTGATGAAACTTGCATTCCACTGGGAAAAGCAGACAGTTATATGTAAATAATCTTCATTGGTAAAGAAAAATGTTTACTTATATTATAAAGAAACATACAGATTCTGTGTAAAAATGTGTAAACCATAGAAAATAAAAATTAAATCATCCTTCTCACACTAATAATTATGACATTCACTACCATCAGTGTGATTGCTTTAAAAAGCAATTCTAGGGCTATAGGGGACTCAGTGACACAGCACATGCTTATTATGTATGAGGCTCTGGGCTCAATCACCAGCACACAAAAAAGCAATTCTGAGCACCAGATGATCATTCTATATCACTCCCCTGCTTAAAACTCATCATTAGCATTCTAGTACTTTTAGATGAACCTTGACAAGGTCTCAAAATTTTTCACAACTGGGCCTTTTCTTACCCAAAGGTGCCTTTCCTTTTTTTTTGTCCTACTCACATTCCCCCTCAGTTCTATGAAGTTCCATATTCTTCTGGAATCATCCTGAACAACTTCAGTTTCAGAGTGCTATATTATTTTGTTCTCTGCTGAGACACCACTGGACCTGGTGCATACAACTACTGTAATGTAACACCCAATTTCAGATATTCATTCATCTCTTTATTTACTAAGATCCTGAAAGTAAAAGGGTTATGGAACTTTAAGTTCAAAATATTTACCATACCTGATTTATGGTAGGTATTTACAAATATTTTTTGAAATAAATAAAAAGAATTATGGTTTATCTCTTAAACTACAGAACAAATAAAATATAGAATTTTGAATTGTTAAAATTTTTTACTAGTTAAAAAATACATTGTATGCTGAGACATACATATAATTATGGATCTCTAATATTATCATAATTTAAACATATTCATTCAGAGTAATATCTATGAATGGCCTTATCCTAAAAAAATACGACCCCCATAAGTACAATATCCTACATACAGTATCACCTTCTATAAAAATGTACTTTTATTCAGCTTTAACATTCTTACTAACTTGACATTCTATGTATTTTTACTGGGGAACCAAATACAATTAATTAGTAAATAAGTTAATTAAATAATTAATGATGTTTTAAAACTCTCTACTTTGAATAATGTAACTCAAGTTTGACCCTAGGCTAAGATTATTTTTAAGGTAAGCTGCTAGTGGTGTTATTCCTTTGGAATGGTTATTTGTCACAAGGGTTAAAATATTTATACCTTAATACTTTTTAAAATTTAATTGATTATTTTAAAAAACCCATTGATGGTATCAGCTCTAAGGAAGAAAGAGTAGGATAGGCCACATTAGTTTTCTTTGATATATTTTCAAAGTAAAATAAAAATTTGAGTACTTCTGATGACCTCCCTTTCCATATAACTACTTGGGATGAACAAATCTATTTTTGCCTTTGCCATTTGTTAAACAGACATTAAAATTACCATCATATGCTTGTACCCTTTCCTAAATAATAGTTCTTTAAAAATATTATTATTTGTAAAATATAAACTTTTTATTCACACAGGGAGTTGTTCTGCAAATGGAATCCAGTGTGACTGTTGTATAATTGGTGTATTTGGACAATTCAGTATTTCTTGTTCAACATACAAAGAGAAAAATTTACAGTAAGAGCAACAACCTATAAGTGAAAACAAAAAAGAATAGAGAATCGGTTAGAAATCGGTTTGTTGGTGGGGAAAGAAGAGGAATATTTGAAATCATAAATAACACAGGCTTCAGTTTATGTTATTTCAGACTTTTTACTTCCCTTGTTAATTATCAGTTAGGCAGAGAAATGGCAAAAAAAATCAACTGTGAAGGAGTGGTATTGAACCATTTATATAAAATTTAATTTTATAGAAAAAGGGGGAATTTACATTAAATATTTAATGACAAAATATGGCAAAGACTTGAAAAGTTTAATAAATGAATTTTCTTAAAAATAATGCAAAATATTAAGTTAGAAACAAATCAAGTTTTATTGCTTCAATATTGTTTTAGCCATTTCAAACAACTTTGTATCTTTCTAGAGTAAGTTATTAATAATCCAGTAAAAAGGAGGAATATACAAAGTGATTACACCATAATGTGGTAAAAACACCAATGAAAGAACATGAAAGGAGATTGTGAAGAATGGCATATATTAGTTCTAGGATGTGTGCATGTGCATTTCTACACATGCATCTGGAGTGGCTTTATAGAAAAGGCAAAGTTCATGTAAAAGAGTGCATAGCAGAAATATGTAAGGAGAGGAAATGTTTTCAACTCGTGCAAAAAATGCTGAGTTATGAATGAACATGGCATATTTAACAATTGATGAGAAATCAATATATACATAACCAATATTTTATGTTTTGTTATTCTCGAGTGTTTCTCCCAGTATTATTCTACTATATGATCCTTTGCTCAAATGCAATAATACTTGGAAATCCCATTTGTAAACAAATTATCTCTGATAATCTCAGAAACAGATGTTCTGTTCGATTAAGATCTACAGAGAACCATCCTCCCCCTTTCAGTGGATTCCCTTAGGTGATCTCTGATGAGATTCAGAGAAAACCTTAGAGATTCCCCCTGGTACAATTTGAAATTCATTATCCTGGGTTATTTGGTTCAATATTATATGTATGTGAATTTCCCACTAGTTTACATATTTGTCATCCAGAAATTCTGATCTGAGACATCAAACAATATTTTTAATTACCTGTGCATTACAGCAGACTTTTGCTGTCACAACTGCTTGCAATTTAACTATCTGTATTAGTTAGAATTTACTAAATTATTCTGTTTTTAACAAAACAAGCCCCAAGTCTCCATGGCTTAACAACACACAAACACAATTTTTTTTTTTAACTCTTAGTATACAATGCAGTCAACTAAAAGCTCTGCTCAGTGTGAAGTATTCAGTAATCCAGTCTGATGAAAGTACCTTCCAAACAACATCTTCTATGATAGACTTGACAGAGAGAAGACAATATTAAAAATCACTTATAGACTCCTTTTTAAATAACTTTATTTCCTTTATTTATTTTTTTATGTGGTACTAAGATTTGAACACAGGGTCTAACATGTGCTACACAAGTGCTCTACCACTGAGCTACAACCTTAACTCTGCCAGAAAACAGATATATTCTATTTAAATTTCATATTTGAGTTGTCAAATAAAAGAACATAACTATATCAAAACCAAGCAAGGTACCTGAAACTATACAAATACTTAGTAACCTACATTAATGACTTCTACACAACCCATATTTATTCTTCCTAGTGATGAACTTTCTTTGCAATTATAAGCCTATATTAAAAAATGTTTTGCATGTTTGTGGTGATGAAGGAGTTTATGGTTATGTTTTTGAATAAAATTTATAAGTTGATACTAAACAGGCAATTTGGACTTGGCTATGACTTAAAAACATTAAAGTTGACCTCTGGTAGAAGATTACTGGACAAACAAAAAAAATTCTAGTTCAAGCAGAGGAAAAATAAAATAAGAAATACAAGCTATTGTGAGAGGCAGGCAGTGAAAAATAAGGGTGCTTTCCCTCTCCCAAACCTCAGTCTGTAGATTGGAAAGCCACTGCACTACAGATCATATTTCAGTTATTGGTGAGATCAAACTGAATCAAATTTATCCTGGAACGTTGTCTTTTCCAGATTCTTCACCTGATCCATTGTGGCCTATTTTCCTTAACACCTCAAAATTGAATGCTGTGTATATTCAGGTTCCTCTGTTTTAACTGTATCTACTTAAAAGTGCTTGATGGTGATCCTTTAAATATCTGTTTGAAAATTAAATCATTCAAAGTTTTCTTTAGAGAATCCACTTTGTGTGTGTGTCTGTGTGTATGCACACAGACAGAGTTACATAGTAAAATTGGTCTTAATGAAGTACAATAAATTGCATGATATATATCTGGGATAAATTTTAAACAAATTCCTTTTTTGTCTTAACAGAATGTTGGTGTTCTCTTATCCAAAAGCACTATAGAGCCATTGTCTATATTGAGGTCTTAATCCTCACTTGAGGCCTGTATCACTCACCTGTTTTAACTTCTGTGTTCTACATTTTATCATGCTGTGCTAGTTGCTTTAGGTTATCAGGAAGGTTAATTGTGGTAATTTATCAGTGTCCCTCTGCTTGCAGTTGTGTTCATTCCACTTCTTAAAAATCTCTCTTCCTGGATACAGAATTGATCAACTATACAACTAGGTCAATCAGGGCAACTACTTCTCTTCCTAATTGCTATTGCATTCATCTGTATGATACTGGAACTGCCAATGACACTGGGAGCCATGTACATTTCCTCTATTAAAACATTCAGTTGTGCCTGATGTATTATTTTCTGTTGCAGTAGGGATTTTATAGGCCTTTCTTAATTTGAGTTGCAAAGTATATTACTTTCCAAAATCTGTATTCACTCCTCTACAAACAGTCCATTTAATAAATATTTATAGAACATCAATTTTACAAATTCTATACGAATGGCTGGGGAATTAAAAATGGTTTGAGTATGGTCACTGTCTATATAATCCCAGTATTTTAGGGGTCTAATTCAAAGTATCTAAGGCAGCCGTGCAGATCTCTTAAAAAGAATATCTATCATTCTCTACCAAAATGGGAACTCTTATTCTCTGAGATATTGAATGATAGGAGTATCTGTAGGATAAAAGTGTTTTTTCTTATGAAAAATAATTTTTTTAATGGAAGATACTTAAATATTAGATTTCTGTGTAAATTTTTTCCATAATTTCATCGATTGGAAATGCATGAAACAAAGACACTATAGTGAAAAACAAAAAACTTCAATAAAATTTTCAGCTAAAAAAAAATCAGGTTAGATATAATACCATAAATAATATCCAGAAAAATGGTCAATCAGGAAATACTTATTCATTGTTTTCATGAGGGTAAATAATCAGAGATCTTCCCATTTTATATGAGTTAAAAACTTGAATTTTGGATTCTTAAATGTTGGGAACTACATCTATACTTCCATCCCCTTCCCCCAAGTACCAGGAATTGAACCCAGGGGCGTTCAACCACTGAGCCACATTCCCAGCCCTTTTTATTTTTAATTTTGAGCCAGGGTCTAAGTTGCTTAGGGCCTAGCTAAGTTGCTTAGGACCTTGTTAAGTTGCTGAGGCTGACTTTGAACTTGCAATCCTGCCTAGGCCTCACAAAGTCTCTGGGATTTCAGGCAAGTGCCACCATGCCAAGAATCCATACATTTTTAAAACATTTTATAAACCAAATAAAACCTGAGGATTAGATAAAACTTTAAGACCACCAATTCTGACTTCTGATATAAGCTGCATCTAGTACAATGGTTTCTTTCCTCTTCTGTGCTTCCTAAAAAAAATGTTCCTATTCATGTGATTCATACATTGATCATATAATCCAGACAGGTCTGAGAACAATTGACAGAAAAAAATGGATCAAAAATTCAAAACGTGAAGCACAAATATGGATCAAATATTGATAAGGTAATTTCACCTGAAACTATGTATTTACTAGTATCCAACTAAGGTATTACCATTTTCTCAAGACCAGGAATTGGGAGCGAGAAACCAGACACCATGAAAATGAAGCAGTTAAGACAGGACTCTTCAGACATATTCAATTTAAGTATTCAAGTCCTACAAGTAAGCAAATATTTATTGAGTATCCTATGCCTTAGCAGTACTGTTAGATGTAGGGTTTACAAATTTTAGCATATTAAAATCCCTATGCCACAGCATAATATGGATGGAAGGGATTGGTTAGATAAAGAAGCTAGAAAATACATGGTTTTAAGGTAAGTTTTTCTTCATTTTGATCCCATGAGGAACTGAGTAATATGAGCTACAACCAAAGGATTTCCAGTCTACAGCCCTGGGGCTATGATGGTTTTAATTAGTCAAGAGCAATCTCCCACTGAACAATAATGAAAGCCAGTGCCAACACCAGAGCTGTGTGAATGTATTGGTAAAGTAAATTTTCATAACAACAACAACAAAATGTTGTACCCTGTATTCAAAGAGATTAGAAATTTATGCAAGAGGCAGCTAAGAATACAATAAGACATGAGAAATCTTGTGACAGGATTTTTTTAACATGCCAGGGGAAGTGTGGAGAATAAGCAATATAGGGGGATTGACAGATTTCATAAAGGATGTAAAATTAAGCTGATCATAGAATATAATGTAAATATTTCAGATACAGAAAGTCATTCCAAAGCAATAACTAAAGAAATGAGTAAATACTCAAGGTTTACCAGTGATTAGAATGAAATGGTTTTTTTTTTCAGAAATTAAAACTGAAAACATTACCCTAACTAAAAAGACTAATTTATTATTATGCCCAGATAGCTATAGAGTTTTTCTTCAAAATGATGAGGTAGCATTAAGAATTTCATTATCAAAAATCATTGTACGAATAGAAGAGAGAATTACATATACTGCATATGTATCTACACACACAAAAAAAGATCTAGAACAGAAGCAAAACACAAGGCAATAGCTCTACATTTGCAGTGTAAAATGCATCCTTAATCCTCTGGGAGAAGTTCCAAGGGTAAACATAGGTAATTATTTTTATTATAAAACCAGTGAGAGGCAGTGCTATTTAGTGGAAATTGCATTAAATATTATGTAAGAGAAATACCCCTCAATTTTGCCCTCTTTCAATTTTGAAATAAATCACTCTTAAAAACAAAACTTTCCTTAATCTGAAAAGTGGATGAAAGAACATTTTCAATGCACAACACATATACAGTGACTGTGTTTCAGTTTGTGAAATAAAATTGTTGATCACAAACATGTTGAAAGTGTTGATAATGATATTTAGCTAACTGCCAATGCCCATCAAATCTATAGCAGTACTATATCTATACTAAATGTTCTTTTCTCTAGGAAAAATAACTTTAAAGAAAAAAATGTAAGTGAAAATTATTATGAAATATAGAGATTGCCAGGGCAAAGCATATTTGGCTTGATAATTATTAGTATTATTATTAAAGTCTACTGCATTCCATATCCAAGCCACAGATTCAATGGCAATCTCAATGAAGAAGAGAAGGAATAAGAAAACATCACTGAGGCAAATAAATAAAAAAACTCATTAATATATCTTAGTAAAAGGGGTATACATATCGTTCAATTCAGATAGCTTCTTCTCACTTTTGCAGACAATTGGTGGTAATGGCTACTATAGTAAGTCACTAAAATTCTTCCATCAGAACCAAGGCAACCATTACCTCAAGGGCTAAGATTGTTACAGAGATGTCCCAGGGCCTCTCTAATGATTTCCTTCAGCCAAAGAAAGCTGCCTCACCCAAGGTCATGACTGCTCCCAGGGGATAGCTCACATCCATTAACTGAAATATTAGGAATTTGCCTCCTAAATTGAAGACCCATCCCATCTTCAGAGCTCCCCACAGTACTGGCCAGTGCTTATGTTGCAACTTTACTGCAGTTCAATTCCTCCTCCCTGTTTCTGATACCCTTATCTCTTACAAAGCTCAGACAGAGTCTCAGAAATTATTCTATAAAAATTGGTATGCAAGAGAGATCTTAAGAAAACAACTCTAAAATGGGATTTATAAATGTATCATGTGTTAGCCTGTTGCCAAAAATGGACTTCATCATTCCTGGTAGGTGGAGTTCTGATATCCTCTTGTTAGTTGAGGTAAAATTGTTAAGACTTTCACTGGTGAAAACTGCAATGAAATACTGGTTAATGGACTGTGCTAGTAGATAAAATGCTTCAGGCATTTGAGAGTTTCAAGGGAAATAATTCTTATAAGAACCTAGGAATAAATAGTGGCTATGGCTGGGGGTCATAGATGCATTAGACTAATGTAAACTACAATATTCAAGTAAATAATTATTTTTACATTTTAAAAGGGTTTTTTAAAAAGAAGAAACCAAAACAAGGCCATATGTGGCTCTCAAATTTCAAAATATTTACTCTCTGGCCCTTTTCAGAAAAAAAAATTGCTGATTTTTGCATAATAAAAATACAAGAAAGAATGAAGGTGATTAATTATTAATACAAGTGAGTTGCAAAAACCAGAGGATCTCCTTTATAGCACATAATGATTCTCATCTCTAGCATAAGGAAAGAAAATATTGAGGAATATATAAAAAACAATTTGAGCACAGGCATATCTGATACCTTAAAGTCCTCCTGATAGGAAAGAAATGCATAACCGAAATGGGAGATGGAAATATCTGGGAGAATGAACATGAAAAATTTCACTTCCAAGAATTCCATGATCCCTTTAGGTCTAAAAGTTAACCTATTAAAGGCAAGTACCATTACTGTTTTCAAATATGATGCAGAGGGTTATCCAATGAAGACAAGGATCCACTTCAGAACCTTCCTTATCTCTCCTCCTTACTACTGCTCCTATACCTGGGATTGAGCCACAATATTACTTGAGTCCCAGAAGAATCCATGAATTATGTCCTTGCCATTCTAAATATGAAACTCCAAAGTCATAAACACATATGGGTACATTAGTAATAACTCATAAGATGGAGGTAGTACAACAAGGATCAGACAAGAACTGGACAATGCTCTATGTCATGGGGCTTGGTTGAAATTAATGCCAAAATTTAACATCTCAAGGACAGAGTAACCCTTTCAAAAAATAGATGGATTGTAAAATGACATTAAAAGTACCTCAAACTTTACCATGCAGTAGCCCTAGTTGCAGGTATAGTATCAGATGTGCATAATCTACAAGGTCCAATTAACATGTCCTTACAATTTGGTATGTGGTACTTGATCTCATGAACACATTGTTTTAAGATCTTTATCAGAAATGAGAAATAGAAGCAGTTCACGTTTTTTTCACTTCAACAACAGTGTTCATTTATGGTTTTATTCCAAGGTTATGTTAACTCCCCAACACTATCAAAATATGATCTAAGGATACCTAAAATATAGACATACCTCAGAAAATTATATTGGACCTTTATCATTGGTACCATTGATAGTATTTTAATTGAAATGGATGATAAAGAATATTCAAGTTCATTTGAGGCTTTTTAAGACACATGTGCTATAAAGGGTAATAGACCTCCAAAACATTTAGGAGTTGCCACATCAGTGGAAGATTTTAGATTTTCAGTGGTCTGAGGAATGATGGGATATCCTTTCCAAAAGAGGCTAACTATTGCATTTTTATACCTTAACTACTAAAAAGGTAAATATATCCAGGTTCTGTGTGTCATTTTTTACATTTTGGATAACCGTTCTGGCTCATTTTCTTAGTGGCAAGGAACACTGCCAAGTTTAAGTGGAGACCAGGTCAGGACAGGGCTTTGTAACAGGCTGAGATTATTTGTGCAAGCAGTCATGTCACCATTTGAGACACAACTCAGCAAATTATTGTACTAGAATATTTGTTTTGGAAAATGATATGGTATGAATTCTATGGCAAACTCCAATAAAAAGAACACAATGTAGACCCCTTTGATTCTGGAGCAAAGCCATGCAATCTGTGGGGAAAAAAATATGCATCATTTCAAAACAGCTTCTGGTGAGTTTCTGGGTCACAGTTGAGAGGAAGCACTTGATTCTTAGATATCTCATTGCTTGCTGTAAAATTAGAGCTGCTCATCATGAGAAGGGTTGTGAGACCCCAAAATTCATAATCACAGGTGAGTGCATTAGTAATACCTCATAAGATAGAGGTAGTACAACAAGGATCAGACAAGAACCAGACAACAGGGCACAAGTAAGCTGCACATGCAGATGGCCCAGATCTCTGTATTTCCCACAATAGTTGAACCAGAAGCTCTGTCTTTCTGCTCATATCTGTAGTCACATAGAAGATGCCTATGAACAGCTGATAGAGAAGAACAACTCAAGCCCAGTTCAAAGATGTGTATGTTCAGTATTGGTTGCAAATTGAAAATGTACTGTTTGTACATGGTATCCTCACACAGGAGTAACTCTGAAATATTGCACTAAGGGAAAATCTACTAATGGGGAATGATTTAGCTGTTGTACCTGATCATTTACTTTGAACAAAAAGAAAAGGGGCCTGAGATAAAATCTGTGAATTCTTGGCAATTGTGATTGATTTGGTTTATTGTTTAGAGGCCCCAAAGGAAAATGATTGGAAAATGGAAACAGATAGGTTCAGGCATGTAGGTTGACACAGAATGTAAATATCCTCATTTTGCACATTAACACCTGAGAAAGAGAACCTACTATAGTATCATTCACACAGTTGCCCACAAGCATGTTGAATGATTGTCAGCAGAAGTTAGCCAAATTCTGACAATGACCTTTTCAAATGTTGGCACAATGGGCTTATGAAGTTGTAGATATGATGGTTGAAATTAAGGAAATGCATGGGTCTCATTCAAAACGGCTCATTCCATTAGCATAGCAAAATGTCAAACCTACTAGCTTAAGATACCAAGATTGAGGCTTAAGGTGTTCTGATAGTAATTATTGTCTCCCAGTTCCAAAATTCACCTTTTAACAACTATTTTGCAATAATGTATAGAATTCTTATAGGTATTTCTCTTTTACAATGAACACAATGTTACACTTTCTCACTAGAGGTCGCTGTCGTGACATTGCAGAGGAAGAGGTTTCCACTGATTGCAAAAGCTCTGCCATTGCAGAAAGGTATGAGTTTGAGAAGATTCACTGGAAGACCCTCAGTGATCTTACAGCTCTGGCCTTTACTAGTGATCACTTACCCCCAATGCCTCACAACACTAACAACATGTGTTCCAAATATCCTTTCAGCACTGATACCCCACTGTCTGCAACTCATGAACCCACCCATCAGATATGGCTTGCCTGTACTTCAGATGTTAAGCTTTCCTACTTTACCAGTGACTATAGACCATCTCTGGTCCATAGAAACAAGCATACTTTTCTGCTTTCTAGTGAGCTGGAACTTCATGTTCTCCAATGAGGTCTGCATGCCAATCATGGGAAAGAAGTCTTCTTCTAAGACTGTCCCTCCTTGGGTATTCTGACCCAGTCCTGAGTTACCATAAAGAGTTTCTTACACTTTATAACAGCTCCTTCTTCATAATTTCATAATTATTTATATTCAATTTTCCCTGTTTAAATTATAGTTTCTCTGGGCCTCAGTACTAACCTCTATAAAACACAAAAATACTAAAGGCTTCCCAAACAATATCATATGTTATTTCTGAGGATCCATTGATATATGGACAAGAATTTTGTCCATATATCAATTGCCACATGCAATATGACTACAGCTGTTTTAGTTTTATATTAATAACAATATTAAATGATAGCTTTTGTAAACATGATATCTGATTATTGATAAAAGTGTTTGGTTATGATGCCACCACCATTCCCGATTTTCAAAAAAAGACAGTTTTTTCTTGAAGATTATTTTCAAATTATCATTCTCACTCATGCAGAAAAGTTGAAAATGCAAGCTGTGATATGATGAAATATCCCCTTCTCTATCATAAAATTTTACTTAGAGGAAGAATTCTGACTGAAGTGCCATAAGAACATGATAAAGAGCTGAAGAGTAGAAGTGCAAAATCACCCAAGCAAGTTTATAAAGCTTAGAAATCCCAGGCAGTTGATATTTATCAAACAGCTGAATTCTAATGCAACCAGGAAAATAACAGCAGCTGCAGATGCAGCTGTTAGGAATATACTATAGGACAGGTCATTTGTGCTTTTCATCTGCCGAATGCATTCTTTTAAGAAAGCGCAGGAAAAACTTCCATGAGGAAAGGAACAGGGAAAATTTAAACACCAAAATTAACCTTGTCTTAATTTTAAAAATACTCTGACCTCCATTATCCCTAAATATAATGACTTAGTGTTATTTTTCACTTGGTAAATGGCTTTGAAATATTTCAAGTATTCAAATCAGCACTATATAGAAATATAAAATAGGTTCAACAAACTGAAATGTACATTCTTCTGCTTCAATTATGTAAGTGATTTCAACATATTTTAAAACATTTAATAAAAAGCTGTAGGAAATTATGAAAAAAAACAGTCAAAAAACTCAAACGTAAGTTCTTCTGTATCTAAAATACTTCTATGTATTTTAATGGTCAAAATATTATATCTATTTTGTTAGGTTATCATATTTTCAGGAGCAGATCTAATAACTTTCAATGTAGCCCTTTCTGGTACTTCAAAGATAATAAAAATGTGAAAATTGAAATGTTTAGTTTTGGTAATATCCTAGTTATTAAAAATTCCTTTTAAAGGCTGATTTAGACTAAGTAATAATGGCATTTTCATATTTGAAAAGACTATCTCACCAAATGAAAGGAATATAATGATAAGCATGATTACCACAAGTATGTCTGAATTTGAATAAAATTGTTGTTAAATTTGTTGTCCCAGACTGAATTCTCCAACAGCAGTTGCTGATGAAGAGTTTAGAAACAAGGCATTTATTACAGAAGAGTAGAGGAAGAAATTGAACTGTTATTCAGGAAGCTCTGAGGTAATCCCTTTCATAATATCCAGTACTGGGCTTTAGTAGCTGGGCTTTTATACTCCTGTTTTGCTCAGTGAAGAATGTGGGTGGGATGTTCTCAGAAGGATGTTACTCTGATGAAACCCTTATGCGCTGCTGAGGGAAACCCTGTACAGGCTAACAGTTGGAGGCTGCATGCTGATATTCCCCATAACTGAGCAGCAAGTCCTTCCTTGAAAGTGGATCTGGAAGTTGCATTTCCATATCTATCAGAGTCCACACCTTACGCTATATAGATCTACTTCTCTATGCATATTTGGGAAACAGCTCCTAGAAAATCACACTGTCCAGCTCGTTCTGAGGGGAAACTTCAAAGAAGGAGGTTAGTGTGACAAACTATAGTCCTACTGTTGCACTTGGACTCTGGGTCACAATTGCTATCCATCTCCCTGATCCATTTACATTTTAAATAACCCCACTATCAATTACTCCATATTTTGGCCTTAGTGACTTACCTGATATCACAACCCAGATCCTTAAACCTTAGGTCCCTGAGTCCCTGGTCAGTCTCCCTTCTCCTAGCAGGGTGGCCATATTTGTGTCTTCACAATCATTATTGGGCAAGGGGACAACAATAAATACTCATGAATCACTTGGATCGCACACATAATTCTCAAGACTTCCATTTTTTAAGTATCATTACTTCCTCATGATCAGAGTCAGTTTCTCCTTCCAAGAAAATGACTCCTTTTCTTGAGTGAAATTGTAGTTTATGGTTCAATGGGACTCTTGCTATGTTGGTGAAAGAATTATTTCTCCTTTTTGGGAAATAGACATCTAACCATGCAAAGCCCGCAGTTGGAGAACTGGAGAACATACAAGCCTTTAGTGGGTCATTGGGAACAATGGTAAGTGGGTGGAAACTTCTGATTCTACTTCTTTGGTGCCAGGCATTCTGCTTACTGGGAACTAGATTTCATAAAATATTGTTAATTTGGGGCATATCCAACATCCTGATAGAGGATAGTTTCTGAGCTTGTGTTTCATCTGTACTTTAAGCAGGCTGTTCCAATACTCTATTGAGTTGACAGATTCTGGGCTATAAAATATGTGAAATGGCAAATTGATCCCCATTACCAAGCGCTCAATTCCATACCCCCTTTACTGTAAACAGGGATATTTGGTCTGCCACTTATGTGTTATGTTATGTGTTATGTGTAATCATATACCAAGGGATCAAACACCGTATAAATATTTGGAGGTGGTACTTAGACTTTGCAGGCAGGAAAGGAAGACCCATACTCAGAATAAGTTTCTATTCCCATGAAACTGAGTCACTTGTCTTCCCAAGATAGAAATGGCCCAGTAGAGTTAACTAGCCATAACTGGTTGTTTGTGATAACTGAGAAATGACAACATACCAAGATTAATACTTGGTTCTTTTTGTGTTTTGTTGCTGCTACTGTGTTGAACAATCATTGGCTCCAGGAGCAAGATCAGTCTTAGTCATTGGGACTCTATGTTCTTCGGCCAGTGTATAAACTCCACCTCTGCTACTGTGGCTACATTGTTCATGTGGCCATCATTCCAGCACTGGGATACTGATGACAGGAGCTGGCTTACCTCGATTGACAGGGTAAGGTCATTGTTTACTTTGTGCTTTAGCACCTCTGCCATGGAGGATGATTTCTATTGTTATCATGTGATAAGGGATCTTCTGTTTATATATCATGCCACTCTTGTATGTAAATTCACATGCCTCTACCATAAAACTTCATTTCTCCAATTGTTGAGGGCCACAGTCGAGTCAGGATGATGCATGGCATTTTTGCCAGAAGTAGTGGTTGAGAGGTGACACCAGCAAGCCATTGAGATGATAATGGTTATGTTAAGCTGTGTATATTAGACCCCTGCTGGCCACCTCGGCCTGCTACTTTGGAGTTCTCGCAGGGATTCCCGGAGAGTTCCCATTGGTTGGCGAAGTACCGGAGGAGGGATTTCCGGTTGGTGGTTCCTGGAGGAGCCGCATAGCGTTCGAGAGAGTTCCCGGGGAGCGTGCGTGGAGTGTGCTGGTAGAATTCAGAAATAAAGTTTGTTCCTGCTTCAGTGGCTCGTGATTTGTGCCCAGCAAGACTGTGACATCCAATCTTCTAATCTTTCTCCTTCCAGGCATCTAAACATTGGCCTGAATATTTATCACTGTCTATAAATCTGTATATTCTTTAAATGTGGGATACTTCCCTTTCCACACAGAACAGATCACCAAGTGAAATTCCTTAACTTCTGTCTATTCAGGGGATTATTATTTTTTTTTACCACTCTTGGTGATGTTTTCAATGAATTTTAATTTGATTCATTGAGTCTTTTTCGTCCATGATTTGCTTGGTTCTTTTTCAGAATTTCTATCTCTGTATTAAAATCATCTTTCACTTTCTGTAGTTTCTAAGTTCATTTCTTACATCTTATCATTAAACATTTTAACTATGAACTTTCTAAATTCTTTGTAGAAAATTCTTCTTAGACATTTTTCTCCACTGTAGTGTCAATGGTATCAATTATTGAAGTGTTGTGGGCTATTTGGGGTGGTTTTTTCCCTTGCTTTTTCATACTGCTTGTATATCTACCCATATGTTGGGATGATAATCGCTTATACTTCTATGCAAAGGATTATTTAGTGAGCTTCTTAAGTGCCTGATGACAGGAGCTGGCTGACCTCAATTAACAGGGTAAGGTCATTGTTTACTCTGTGGGCAAACATCCAGGTATTGATACTCTCATTCAACATGTCAAGGTCGTTAATACATGAAACTACATTTCAGCTACAATTTACTTTGCAACTTGCATCCACATATTAAGCTAATCCACATGTAAACCAATCTTGGGTTTTCTTCTCTTTCTTCAGCTAGTATTACAGAATTCTTCCATATACCAATGGGAAGAAGCTGAAGCAGTGATAGTTATGTAATGGTGAAGACTAGCATAGCAGTCTGGGCTACTTGCAAAATCATCTTACATATGGCCACTACTATTCATGCTCAGTGTTGGGTACAGTACTATCATCTTACATTGGATTTTTTCTGGGTTTAGTCAACCTTAAAATTTAATACCTTTCACGTGTTGTAACTCATGATAAATAGACCTGATCATATAGTCACTTAGTGTCCTATGGGCAGTCATTTAATCTCCATAGGAGGCCAGCAGCACACCAGAAGTTGTTTCCAAAGGAATATAATTCATTGCTGATAGCCACAAGAATACTTACAATGCAGCATGGAATTGGTACAGAACCCTATTAATCTCTCAGTCCTCTTCAAAACTGGTAACCTTTCATGTCACAAAATAATTGGGTGGTAGTAATGTTCCAAAAGGGTGGAATATACTGAATTTAGAACCTAAAGAGATCATCATCTTGTTTTTTGCATGATAAGGGAATATTCCAGCCTGAGACTAGAGGTCTTCTATACTTTTAAGAGTGTGGTTGGCAGTAAATCTTTGCAGGTTTATCTTATATTTCTGGAATTTGTGTCCTCCCAAGTTTGGTGTGTTATATTTTTGTCTTGCTTCTTACAAACTAATAAAGAGGTCATCTGGCTTTCATACCTGCTTTTCAGTTATTCGTTACTGTCCCTCAGCTGTTGGTTTCCATTCTACAGTGCATCAGTTGTATTTAGATATAGTCATCCAATCTCATTATATTTATTTTTAAAATGAGGGACCTCATCCCATTCTGAGGTCATGGTAGGTTTAATCTTTTAACACCTTTACTGATATACAAATAACATGCTATTTTAGTTGGCTTTTTCACTGCTATGATCAAAAGATCTGATAAGAACAATTTTAGAGGAGGAAAACTTTATTTGGTGCTCATAGTTTCAGAGGTCTCAGGCCATAGACTTCTGGCTCCATTGCTCTTGGCCCAAGGTGAGGTAGAACATCATGGTGGAAGAGTGTGGTGGAGGAAAGAAGCTCAGAACATAGCTACCAGGAATCATAGAAAGCTCCCCTCACCCAGAACAAAATATAAACCCCAAAGGCATGACCCCTGATGACTAATGATGTTGAGCATTGTGGAGAGTAGAGTGGTGACAGAGAATGGGAGAGCAGTGTCTGAGACTGGGGTCTCTGATGACCTCACGGCTGTGGCATGTCTGGTGCAAGGGTGCAGTATGTATAGCTGCTGTGGTAATGCCTATGTCTACCACATATGTTAAACTTCAATGGAATTTAGAAGCCTTCTATAGTTGCTGTATTTTATTAAATAGCTTGTGATCATGTTGAATAATCTCCAAATATTCAATAATTATGGAATTAATACAAAGTGTTGATAGGTAACATATGCAGAGTTTCATTTCTTTTCAGTTATTTACTTATTTGCATATATTTATATTTTTCTATCATTCTGTAGAAAAACAAGAAAAAAAACCCAGTTTCTCCTGAGGAAACACATAAAATTCTATAGTCTGAGAAGTTCACCTGGCCTTGAATAGAAAACAAAAAATGTAAACAAAACAAAACAAAACAAAAAAAACCTATCTATCTATCCTGTTGTTTTTCATTACTTTTAAAACTTTTATTGGTGCATAATAATTATACATAATAGTGGATTCCATTATGGCATATTTGTATTTGCACATTGCATTATCTGATCAATTTTATTCCCCAGTACCATCCCTTACCCTTTCCCTCTTTCCTCCCCCTTGATCACTTTTCTCTACTAGTCCCCCTTCCATCTTCATAAGAATTCCCATAACCCACGTTTTTATCCTTTTTCCTCTCTGGTTTTCACATATAAGAGAAAAGAGAAAACATATGACCCTTAACATTCTGAGTCTGGCTTATTTTGCTTAATAGGATGCTTTCCAGTTCCATCCATTTTCCTGCAAATGTCATAATTTCATTCTTTTTTATGGCTTCTTTAAAACTCCATTATGTATGTGTAATATAATATCCATTTATATATTGACAGATACCTAGGTTGGTTCCATTACTTCTCTAATGTGAATTGCACTCCGTATGTTTGCATAATACTCTTTGTAAATCTAGATACTAGTTAAAATTATTTTCTCTCATTTAAAAATCCTTGTCTGTGATAGTCACTTAAATTCCTGCCCAAGAAAGTTGCTGGGTGTGGTAATCCTGGCAGCTTGGGAGGCTGAGGCAGGAAGATCATGAGTTCCAAGCCAACATCAGCAATGTAGCAAGGCCCTAAACAGTTCTGTGAGACCCTGTCTTTAAATAAAATATGAGGGCTGGGGGTGTAGCTCAGAGGTGGAGTGTTTGCCTGGCATGTGTGAGGCACTGGGTTGACTCTCAGCATCACGTATCAATAGATAAAATAAAGGTCCATTGACAACTAAAAAATATATTTTAAAAATAAATATATAAAATATGAAAAAGGCTAGGGATGTGTCTCAGTGGTTAAGGGCCCTGGGGTTTAGTCCCCAGGAAAAAAAGGAAAAAAATTCATGCCCAGAAATTTATTACAAAATGAAACATAAAATTTTAACTAGAGTCCACTGGACTTGAGGGTGAACCATAGACATAGTTTTCATGTTTTTCCAGGCTTTTCTATAATTTGACCTTTGTATATGCAGACATAACCCTTTCAATATTCTATTCTTATGTTGCAAATGCACTGATCTTTCATGTCTTGGACATTCCCTCTTTGGTGTGGAATTAATCAAAATAAAATGTAATATAATATACACTTTGAAGGTCCTAAATCAATTTAGGCAATTTTGCCACAGAAAAAGAAACTTACTTATGAAAGGCAAATTATATTGGAATTCCTACCTTAAGTGGCAGGTACACTACCCATTTAGACTTAATAGGAAGTAGTTTTTAAATATGCTTATGTAGAGGTGAATAACAAGAACAAATCCTTTTAATGCACATTTATATATTGCTTAGTAGTTAATGACTTCCTCATACAATAAATACTTGCTTTTTTCTCACTAAGTAGACATTTCATTTTATTTGCTCTAATGGCTTCAGCATTTAATAGCTTGTATATTTATTTAGCTAAAGAAGGTCCAGTGATTGTCTTTTATTCAAAGGAATTGTCACTGGTCTGTGCTGTCTATACTTTTACTGCAATGTTTATGCATATTGTCTAAAAAATTTGAATTCCTATGTGTTGAAATTAAAGGTAAATGAATGAATTTTTACCTTAAAAAATGGAACTGAGCATGATGGTGCACACCTGTAACCCCAGTGATTCAGGAGATTGAGGCAGAAGCATTGCAAGTTCGAGGCCAGCCTGGGCAATTTAACAAAAATCCTTTCTCAAAATAATAACAAAAAGTCTGAAAATGTAACTCAGTAGTACACACCCCTAGTACCAAGGTGGGGAAAATGGGTAATTGCTTATGTAACAATTAAAGCATGATCTCCCCCCACCGCACCTCTCTATTTTACACCTGTGCACGTGTGCATAGGTACACTCGTGCACACACATGGATGGGAAAAAACAAACACGTGGGGTTCTAAATTATATCAGGATATCTAGAAGTCTTATTGAATTTTAAATAAACCATTCAGAATTTATCAGATTGGATAAAGATTATGTTTTACCTTAAAAAGGAGGAGCAAAAATTTTGACTATGAACACAATGGTAAAATTTCCTCTTTAAAAACACAGTTGTTTATGCAAATAGTAACTTTGAGATACATATCCTTTAAGACACTTTAATCCTGGCAAAACTCTGAAGAGAAATGAATTCTGTTGAGTGTAATCTTACAACTTCCTACTCTTTCTTCTATCCTTCTGGTTGAGATAAAAGTTTAGACATGGTTTAAATTGAATAGAAGTGTTGGAATACATTGAACTTACTTTATATGAGATACTAAGAGATTGTCAAATTATCAATTCTCCATTTTTTCCCTTATTGTCATGTCTATGAGTTTGTTTTATCTAGCACTAGATGACAGCCTTGGTATCAGAAACTGTTACTTACCTTCTTACATTATTGAACACCTAGAGAACCTAAGGATGAATATATATATGTATAATTATGGAAAAAGTGCTTTTATTTACCAAAATATGTTTATTTGGTTCCAATTTTATTGCTATATAGTGGACAATAACACTGCATGTACTGAAGTTTAAGAAAAAAAGATTTATAGACACACAGTCATTCAATCTATTTATTTATTTATATGTAGTGCTGAGGATCAAACCCAGTGACATGCTCTAACACTAAATTACAACTCCAGCCCCTTAAGTTGTACAACTTTATTATTAAAATGTGAATACATTGTGAAATATTCATTAAATCAAGCTAAATAACATATCCATCATCTCATGTAGTTACCTATTTTGTATGGTGGAAATACTTAACATCTACCCTCTTAGCAAATTTCAAGTGTACAATAAAGTAATTTTTATCTATAGTCACATTGTTGTACATTGGATCTTCATAATTTGTCTTTCACAAATTAAACTTTGTACCCCTTAAACAAAATATATGAAAAACCCCTACCTTCAGCCCCTGCTAACTACCACTTAAATAAATAAATATAAATATATACTATATATAATTAAATGCATATAAACAAGCCCAGTACCTCATACATATACTACATATAAATAAATAGATTAAAAGACATTGTGTCTATCTATAAATAAAACTTTCTCTCCCTAAGTTTTATGCATTTATACTACCCACTTAAGGGAGATCATGCAGTGTTTATCTTCATGCATCTGATTTATTTTATTTAGCATAGTGTCTTTGAGGTTCATCAGTTTTGTCTACATGTATATTAATATGTACATACATATATATCTATATATACAGATTTATATAATATGTAATGTGATATATATCACATGTTCTTTGTTGTTCATCCATCAATGGACTCTGGATGTTTCCACATCTTGGTTATTATGAATAACACAACAATGAATAGAGGAGCACAAATATTTCAATATAATGATTTTCTTTCTTTTACACATACATCAATAAGTGAGACGGCTGGATCATATGGTGGCTCTATTTACAATTTTTTGAGAAACCTCCATATTGTTGCCTTTTTACTCTGTCAATTACTATAATGAAATGTTTTAGATTGATGCAATGTCATTTGTCACTTCTATTTTTATTATATGTTGATTTTGCAATTGTATTTAAAAAGTCATTGCCAAGTCCAATGTCAAGAATTTTTTTTCACTTTGTTTTATTTTAGGAGTTTTAGGCTTCAAGTCTTATATTTAAGTCTTTATTTCAAGTCTTACATTAAGTCTTTACCACTGTGTGCTGATTTTTGTGTATGGTGAAAGTTAAGGGTCTAATTTCATTCTTCTGCCTGTGGATATCCAGTTTTGGTGTCTATTGTGTATTCTTGGAACCCTCATAAACATCAGGTTATCATAGTTATATGGGTTTATTCTGGGCTCTTTATTTTGCTCCATTGGTCTATGTGTTTTGATTTCACTACCATACTGTTTTGATTACTGTAGTTTTGTAATATATTTTGAAATAAGAAAATGTTTTGCCACCAGCTTGATGTTTCTTGCTTAAGACTGCTTTGGCTATTTGGTATATTTTGTGTTCTCATATAAATTTTAGGATATTTTTATCTATTTCTATAAAAAATACTGAGATTTTGATAGAGATTTCATTAAAGTTTTTAGTTTGAGTCCATCCCATTTATTGATTCTTGATTTTAATTCTTGTGCCAAAGGAGTCTTATTAAGGAAATTGGGGCCTAAGCCCACATGATGGAGATTAGGGCCTACTTTTTCTTCTATAGGATGGATTCAAACTAAAAAGTTTCTTCTCAGCAAAACAAACAATCTGTGAGGTGAATAGAGAGCCTACATCTTGGGAGCAAATTTTTTACCCCTCACACATCAGATACAGCATTAATCTCTGGGGTATATACAGAACTCAAAAAGCTCAACACGAAGAAAACAAATAACCCAATCAATAAATGGACTAGATAACTGAACAGACACTTCTAAGAAGAGGATATACAATCAACAAATATATGAAAAAATGTGCATCATCTCTAGCAATTAGAGAAATGCAAATCAAAACTACTCTAAAATTTCATCTCACTCCAGTCAGAATGGCAGCTATTACACATACAAACAATAATAAGTGTTGGCGAGCATTTGGGGGAAAGGCACACTCATACACTGCTGGTGGGACTGTAAATTGGTACAGCCAATAAGGAAAGCAGTATGGAGATTCCTTGGAAATCTGGGAATGGATCCACCATTTGACCCAGCTATCCTTTTCCTCGGTCTACACAAAGGACTTAAAAACAGCATACTACAGGGAAACAGCCACATCAATGTTTATAGCAGCACAATTCACAATAGCTAAACCATGGAACCAACCTGCATGCCCTTCAATAGATGAATGGATCAAAAAATGTGACATATACACACCATGGAAAAAATGCTACATTACTCAACAATAGAGAATAAAATGGCATTTGCAGGTAAATGGATGTAGTTAGAGAAGATAATGCTAAGTGAAGTTAGCCAATCCCAAAAAACCAAATGCAGAATATTTTCTCTGATATATGATTCATAGTGGTATAGGGAGGAGGATCATGGGAGGAATAGATAAACTCTAGATAGAGCAGAGGGGTAGGAGGAGAAGGGAGGGGTTAGAAATGATCATGGAATGTGATGGACATCATTATCCAAAGTACATGTATGAAGACACAAATTGGTGTGAATATACTTTGTATACAACCAGAGATATGAAAAATCTGTGCTCTATATGTGTAATATGAATTGTAATGAATTTTTCTGTCATGTACAAATTTAATAAAATAATAAAAATAAGTAATAACCACAAAAATATGAATGGTCAGTAAACATATGAAAAAAATATCGAATATCTCTAGTAATTAGAGAAATGCAAATTAAAACTTTAGAGTTTTCTACTTATATAATAATGTCATCAGGTAATAAATGATAATTTTATTTCTTTCCAATTTTGATTGTTTTATTTATTTTTCTAGTCCAATGACTCTGGATAGGACTTCTAGTACTATGCTAAAAGGAGATAGCAAGAATGGGCATCTTTGCCTTGTACCAGATCTTAAAAAAAAAAAAAAAAAGCTTTCAGTTATTTTCCTTTAATAACAATGTAGGCTGTGAGTTTTCATATATATCTTGATTATGAATGGATGGTGGATTTCTGTCGAATGCATTTTCCACATCTAGTTAGGTGATCATATCAGCTTTTTTCATTCATTTTGTTAACATGTTGTATTACAATGATTTGTGGAAAGAAATGTGTTGCATCATATTAAATGATTTGTTGAAAGAAACCTACCTCCTAGGTTGATCACATTTTTAGAGGACAAACATCCTTATATCCCAGGGATAATTTCCATGTGGTCATGGTGTATGCCATGGAAATCAGTTTGTTAGTATTTTATTGAGGATTTTTACATTTATGATAATCAGGAATGTTGTTCTGTAGTTTTATTTTCTTGTATTGCCTTTGTTTGGTTTCAGTATTTGGACAATGCTGACCTTATAGAATACATTTGAACAAGTACCTCTTTATACCGTTTGATTTTTTTATTTGTTCCTCTTATTTTTTGTTTTTGTTTTTGTTTTTGTTTTTTTTTTTTGGAAGAGTTTTTAAAAGATTAGTATTAACTCTTGGAATGTTTGGTTGAAAACCTCTAGTCCTCTGCTTTTCTATGTTTGGAGATTTTTGATTAGTAATTCATTCTCCTTATTTATTATTGTTCCATTCAGGCTTTCCATTTTTTCTTGGTTTGGTTTCAAAGGTTGTGTATTTCTAGAAACCTTTTCATTTGTTTTAGTTTATCCAGTTTTGAAATATATTTCCTTATTATCATTTTTATTTCTGAAGCATATATTTTATAACATCTCCTCTTTCATTTCTGATCTTATTTATTTGAATCTTATTTTTTTTTCTAAATTAGTCCAGCTAAGGGCTTATCAATTTTCTTTCTAGTTTCACAAAACCAATGTGACAGTTCTGTTGATGTTTTCTATTATTTTTGTATTCTTTATTTGATTGATTATTTCACTTTCCTTTATTTTTTTCCTCATATTTTCTAAATTGGGCTTAGGATGTTCTTATTTTTCTACTTCCTTGAGGTGTAAAGTTGGTGATTTGTTTGAGATTTTTCTTCTTTTTTAAGGTAGTCATTTATCACTGTAAACTTCCTCCTTTGTACTGCTGTTTTTTAATCCCCTGGGTTTTAGTACATTGTGTTTTCATTTTTACTTGTCTCAAAACACTCTTAAAAGTCCATTTTGATTTCCTCTTTGGCCCAATAGTTGTTCAAGTGCACAATTTAATTGTCACATATTTGTGAATTTCTGGTTTTCTTACTATTTTTGATTTCTAGTTTCATTGTGTTGTGGTCAGAAAAGATAGTAAGAATGATTGTAATCTTAAATTTCTTAAGACTTATTGTGATTTGCGTTGGAGAATGTTCCATGTGATTTTAAGAAGAATGTTTATGTTTTTGCTGTTATATAGAAAGTTTTATATGTATATATATATGCTGGGTCTATATGGTCTACAATGTTTTTTCAGTCAACTGTGTCTCTATTGATTTTTATTTCTGGATAGTCTAATCAGAGAGATACTGAAGTCCTAAACCATAATTGTGTTGCTTTTAATTTCTGTTGTCAGATGTGTCAATATTTGGTTTATATATTTGGTGATACGAAGTTTTGTGTGTGTGTGTGTGTGTGTGTGTGTGTGTATGTATATATGTTATGTATTCCTGTGATAAAGTGCTTTTGTCTTCGTATAATGACCTTTTGTCTCTATAGATAATTCTAAACTTGAAATCTATTCTGTCTGATAAAGTATACCACTCCTGACTATATCTCTACCTACTATCTACCTACTAGGTATAGCCTAGATAACCTTCTTTGAAACTAAGGTTTATGTCATAAACAGGAGCAATAAACTCTCTAAAGTACTTTACTGATGTTCCTCAGAGACAGGAGACTTTTTTTTTTATATAAAACTTAAATCGAACTTCCTTAAATCAAACATCAAAGCTTTTTGCAGATCTAGTTTACCTCTGCCCATGGAAATATTATTGAGAACCATAACTAGGCCTTAAAGGATGCAATAAATTAAAGTTTTGCCTTTATATAAATGATTTTTAAAAATATAATCTAAATTACTAAGTTATTATTCCCAAGTACTAATATTATTTTTTCTCTAGTCAGTACTGCAACTTAAACTGAAATTCAGTTATAACAGCTACAAGATAAATTTTCTATTTCATTATCTTCATGACATTTTATTCAATTAAGAAGGATGTGAAGCAAGAACCAGATACATGAACTAGCTGGCACTCAGTTCCTAATTGTCTTTTCTCTATCATCTCTCCTCTAAGTCTTTGCAACTTAACAAAAGACACATAGAGAAATTAATTTTAACCTCTGCTTTCAGGAATAGTTTGCTGCCTAGAAACTGATTCAATTTATTAACCATGTATTGAGTGTCCATTAGAAACCATCTCTTGTGTTAGAGATCCAAACAAGAAATTACATATGACCCAATTTCTATATACTGACATAGTTAGAAACACTCCTTTAGGACCCCAACCCCAATATTTGTGTTCCTTTTGTATGAAGAACTAGATATATTTTATTGGGCTCTCAGATATCATTGAAGCTTGTTTCTGTTCCTAAAACTTGGATCTTTCTCCCTTTTCTGAATGCCAGAGTCCAGGTACCTACAGATACCATTTTAACCTAATTAACTGACACCTTGAAGCTGAATCCCAGACAAAATGATCTATCTCTACTTTACAATCTTATATCTCAAATCTGGCAGGAATCCAAGTTTTCAATATCTAAAACCAGTATTTTTTAATTTTTTTCCTTTCATTTACTTTATTTTGTTTGACCTCATTTGTCAGGGTTCTTATATAAAGATTTTTGTGTGTTTATGTGGTACTGGGGATTGAACCCAGGGATTCCTGCTTGTTAGGCAAATTCTCTACCACTGAACTACACCCTCAGGCCAGTAATAAGGATTTCTGAATGAAGTAGTTAGACACTTCAGGAAGTTTATTAACAAAGTACTGTTTAACTGTAGAAAATATGCTTAAAATAGGAGGAAGCCTTTCCAAAATATTGTAAACTAAAACATCTATGACTTGAAATATCAATAGTTTTCAACATGACCCAAGTGTAATGGGGAGAGTAGATGGAGTTTTGGAATTGATAAAATACAGTTAATATGCTGGCTCCTTTTCTTACTGCTTGTGTGATCTTTGGCAGGTTATATGAATTCCCAGGGCCTTTGTTTTAACAAGCGCGTCATGTTTAAAAAGGTCAATAATATCTTCCTCTCAGTGTTTTATAAGGATTAAAGTAAAATATAAAAATGAAAATTGCCAAGATTCAACTTTTTGCACCTTAAAAAACTGGCAATTTTCTTATGGTTTAACCTATAATATATAAAGTACTATGTATACAGAAACTGCTGTTTGGGAAAACAGATATATTCAGAACCTCCCCACTTACCACACTTCCCACCATACCATCAGAGGCTTGGTAGTAGAATCAGGATATCTGTTTTGTTCTTTTCTGTACCTATAAAAAAGTTATCATTTCCCTAGTGCACATTTCTGGGTAGTTTTTCAAGGGTATCCCATGAGGCAAGCAGGAGCTAACAGAGAAGAAGGGGACAAGTAAGTGGATGCTTCTATGACCTAAAATTTAGAAAAAGAATTAAAACTAGGTTGCACTAAGAATGAATTCAAGAGGTCAGTATTGAACAAGGAAAGGTGTGGGGTTCTATAGTTATGAAGATGAAACCAATTCAGCAGTTTGGGAGGAAGGATGTCTACTGGATAATTCTCTCCCTATTTCCATCACTGTTACAATTTTCTGAAAACACTTCTCCCATAGTTCCTTTCTAATGCCTGTGTGTTTTCCAGTGTCCAGTAAATTAATAGACAGTATTTGTGAAGAGTTTGGGAGAAGCTCTCTCTGTTTGCCCCCTTTTCACAATCTCTGAAGCAACTGAAAGGATGACAGAGTGAATATTCCATAGAGTAGATATAAATCTGGTACTGCAGCAGTCCATTAATGCCAACATTCCCCACGTAGAGGCTCATGTATGCTTATAAACTTTCTCTGTTACTTTAAACATTTACTTAATACATGTTTACTATCATTCCACATAGACAGAAAGCAACGTCAGGGCCACATCACATTAGTATTATTCTTCCTTTTCTTCTACTCTGTTACGGAGTTTATTTATTTATTTATTTAGTTTATAAATTGAAAGTAGTAGAGTTCATAAATAATACACTAATTCCCCAAACCAACAAAACCTCTTTTACCTTTAAAATATTTTGTTTCAAACTCTTTGATTCTCTAACAAACAGAAAGCTCCTACATCTATTTTATCTATTTTGATGTAAGTCATTTCCTCTTACTATAGCTCTTTATAAGTGGATCAACTGCTTAATTTCCTGCTAAGGATATCCTCTCATATACCTGAAGACATCTATTAAGCTTGGATAGCTTCCTTTGTTGTAGCTCAATAGCCTGAACTCCTTCATTTTTGTTCAGAGAAGTAATTTCCTACCCTTTAATCTTTTTAGTTGATCGTCTCTGGATCCTTTCCAGTTTCTCCCATCTATATTTATAAATGGGAGAATTTAAGCTTTACCTGTAAAGGTTCCAAGGCAATCACTTGATCAACCACTTCCCCCTATCAAGGGTGAGCTCCCCTCAAAATAACTAGAATGGTACCTTTATTTATAAGTGCTGAGTGTGATGCAGTTCATGTTTAACAAATTTATTGCTTTTATAATCTATGATAAAGCTCTGAAATCTGGGATGAGAGAGCCATCATCAAGAATTCTGGATTTGTGAATGGTTCTGACATCATGTTTCCACATTATGTGGCTAATAATGGGGCATGAACAACTCTACCAAGGTAAAGTATAGTAGATTAAATATGGCCACACACTTTTGCTGTACTTTCCATAGAGATGTCAGCTCTGTATTTCTGACACTTAAATCTGTGCTCATCTGGGACTGCTTTGATCAACAGACTATAGAAGAAAGGATATTATGCATATTCCAGGTTTAAACTTTTATAGGACTAGTAATTACCACTTGTTTTTGAAGCCCAAAGCTGCCATCTTAGGAGGACATTTACAAATATAACATAGATAGGAGAGAAACCACCATGAGCTAAGTCTGCCAGATTTACCTGATAAGTTGGTAGGCATGTGAATAAAGCCATCTTGGATTCTTGAGACCAGCCCAAACACCAGCTAAATACCAGGGATGGACCATCTCAATGCCATGTGAAGCAGAAAAATTTTCTCATGAACCATAACCCAATTCTTGTCCTACAGTATTTCAAGAGATAATAATAAGCTATTTCAGTAAGCCACTAGTTGTTTAAATATTTGTTATGAAGCAATATATAATCTGAACAAGAGGGAGATACAATTGCTTCTCTTTTTATTTTACCCACCTTTTCTATATGTCCCTCAACATCTCCTTAACCTGTAAAGTATCCTCTTGATAATTCTCTGTGGTTGTGGTTGTAACTGTTGGAATTAACATAGAGGACTTGACAGTTATCATATAGTCAAATAATTCTAAGTATTTCTCCATGAACTTAGATTTCTAGACTTTTGGGCTACCAAAATGAGCTCATGGAAGAACATTGGGAAAGATCAAAATACTAAACAGGCAGTTTCATATCTTTATAGCAACTACTGCTATTTTCATCTTGGAGCTCTATGCTTCCATGTGTATTATGTTCCATACCATGGTCAGAGATTTGTGGAGTTGAAGTGTAATTTTTTTTCATTATGACATGATTAATATGAGCTCAATTGAAACCTGCTCTAAGTCAAAAGTTAAGTGTTGTGTCTCAATTTTTTATGTGATTAGTAATCATTCCTAATTTAATTTCATTATAGGTATAAAGTTGATGTGATGAAGAAGGTGGTTGTACATGTGTAGAAAAGAAGGGGGCAGACATGCAGAATACTCCAGGATTCCTTAAACTATACATATGGGTCAATAAATATTGATTCATAATTCTCTACTGAAACAGAGACCAATTTATTGATATGATATGGGTAGTAACATTTTTTTTTGTAAATCTTGTTTATTTGGAGGTCCTCCTTTGGTTACATTTTATGAAAATATTTGCAAGTCTCAAAGCATGATCTAAAGAAGTAGGTTATATACTGTGTTTTGTCTAATCAATGAACAAGACTCAATCCTCCTAGAATGATCTTCCTCCATTTGGATTAATCTTCTCCAGTGTTAATGCATCAAAGTCAGGTGCTTATTCACTATTGTTTTCACTTGTCTAAAATCAGGAAATCAAAAGATTGGCTCTTATAGATTCAATTATTTAAAAATATTCCAAGTTACATTAAGAGAGCTACCAACACATTTTCACTATTGAAGTCATCAGTACAAAATTATTTTCATTGTAATTCCTTAAAAAATGTTTGACATCTTTTCTCTTTCCCCATTTTTTAAGGGATGAAAATAAAGAAACAAATATATAAGGAATGTCAGGTGTGCATGCACATACACACACACACACACACACACACACATACACACACACTCCAACAGGGTGCCAGGGGGAAATTGCCTTGAATTTCTCAGTGTTTCAATCCATTCTCTTATGGCTATTTCTCATAGATATTTCTGGCAGCCTGGGAGTGATAATGTCCTTACTGAGTAACACATTTGAAGCCAATCTCTCAGAGTCAGGGCCAACAGATTCAGCCAATCCAGAAAGGTAAGACAGAGACACAGACAATGCATAACATTTCACTTTTTTTGAATAAACAGAGATCTGCAATTAGGAAAAAGTATGCTCAGGGCTTGCAGAAGTCATTAGAAAAGTCATTAAGAAAAGTTTTGTTGAATCATGGAGACAGAAGACAGAGGATGGCAGAAAATGAGGCAATCTTTGAGCTTTCCTGAACTAGGGGATTAGAGTTTCGCCAACTCTTGAACTTTAAAAATACAACATGTAGGAGATACATTAGACTTCAGTAATTACTGAGGTATCTTTAGACTGGACTTGCTCTTTGAAACTTGGGACATTTAAGGGAATATATATTAAAACCTGTGCTTACCTAATTACTAAATTAAATGGACTTTTTGAGGAGCCAAGAGGTTGATATAAACAAACATTTAGTCCAAGGGAGAATATGAGGTAGACACTAAAAAAAAATCTAATCATGATCATTTTACATATCAACAGTGCAGGAAGAACATATATGGACATCTGACAGAAGCAGATTGTCCATGAATCTAAGGAAGACCTAGCTCTAATGCCTTGCTTAAATTTGCAAATTAAGACTACTTTTTTGTAGTTTGCTGTTTCTTTCCATTATGATATACTTTCTTTCACATTTTCCTTTTGTCAGATGCCACTATTGTGAACAAATAAACTTATAGGATATGGTTAAGTTGAAGGTGATTTGGGAAACATTTATTTGGGGCTTACTGGGATATACCTATTGGTTCTCGGTCATGTTCAGAAAAGTTATTTCTAGTCATCCAATGTACAATAGCTTCCAGGAAAATTACTGTAGTCCACTGTTATGACTGACATAGTATTGTAACAGGAATATATAGAAGCAGAGATCTTCCTGTGATATAAACATGCTCTAGAAGATTAGCATTGAATTTTGTGGATAGAGAAAGAGAAACAAGGTTTAAAATGCATGAAGCCAGGAGATTATTTTGGGGAGATTCATCCACTCATAAGTCATATAAGTTGCAATGGAAAGATCTGGTTTATGTTAAAGCTTGCTGAAGCAGAAATTCTTCTTAGTCAGAAATTAATTTGATAACATCATGTATACCACTATAAATGCAGCCCACTTTTTTCTCTTTTGATGACAGGCATGTGTAAAAGTATTTATTTGAACTTCTGTATGTAGGGGAGAGGAAGGCTAACCCTGTACCACTTCTACCAACAGTGAAAAGTTGCATGTTTATGTATCCAATGCACTGGATTGTGTCTTAATGTATCCATTCCAATGAAACAACAAAGGATTTCCACTTTATTGAAATAAATTCTTGGAAATCTAGATAAAACAATAAATGAAATTTTCATAAGTACAGCAAAACATCAAGATAAAAACAAGTGTTCTAGTAACAATTCACCTAATACTTTTTCGCTAATAAAAGTATGTGTGCTTAAGAGTAATTTGGTTACATATTAGTTTAGATCAATACAATGTAGCAGAAAACTTAAATATATATATATATATATATATATATATATATATATATACATATATATATATATATACACATGTACATATATACATACAGAGAAAGATAAAAATAAATCTTGATAACTTGGTTCATGTTTTGCCATTAAAATTTGCAGTTATAAATACAGATATCAATACTATTAGGTATAGAGAATTTAGATATGAAAGGTTATAGATGCAGTTCAACTTAGGTCTCACTACCTATGTGAACATGGACAGCCCATGGAACCACTCTGGACCTATGTTCCCTTAACTTTATAATGCAAATATCAATTATTCTATTCATTTGTTAGGCTTATTGAGAGGGATGTGGCACAATTTTATCACACTTATTTCCACCTGAAAAGACAATGATTTAAGAAGGAAAATGTCACTTCATTCTACTTACCTCCTACATTATTCCTGATATCTGGAAAACCCTGGCTCTTTTGTCTCAGCATATAGAACTACTGCAAGTGTTTTTTGACAGCATAATTTTTTTTATTTACCTCACATCAACCAACCAAGGCAAAATAAAGAAGAAAACATATTTTCAGAACTTAAAAGTATTGATAGTAAGTTTTTGTGAGATTTTTTCCCTGGGACTTCAAAACAACAATTAAGTTGACCTCCTTGTAACACTGAAAATACATAAGCTTATTCAAAGTGATTTTCTGTAAAGAAAACAGTTCCTTAAAAGAAAATAGTGATTTTTAAAAATTGGACTCAAGTCATCTGTTATGTCTTAACTGTGGATATCATCTCAGAGATTTGTGAAAAGTGATGAATGACATCCTGACATATAGGTATATTAACAGAGAAAACTGGCTACAAATGTCTCTCATCCAGTAAATTATTTGATGAATTTATTATGGTCTGGGTTTAGAAACTTATTCACTCTTTTAGTGTTGATAAGACTTAGGGATGTTAGTTCATGCTATGTGACTCTCAAGGTATTTCAAAGTAAACCTGAATACTGATCATTAATTTACAGTGAGAAATACAAATGTAAACCTCACTGGAGAGTTAGGTCAGCAGGGCCAGCACATTGTTTCCCTGTGGAAAAACTCAAAAGGAAGTCAGCTACATTTAGCAAAGTCTGGTGATTGAGTTAGATGAATGACTCAAGTATGATAATCAAAAGCAGCTATGTCTCTTGGTATGTTCAGCCAATAGCAAGGTTGGTGTGGAGTTCCCATAAATCTTTGTTAAATCCAAGAAAAAAATTACTAAATGGTGTCTGACAGAGAGACAAGCTTAAACAAAAGAAAACAAACAAACAAAAAACCCTGCTCAGTTTGGAATTTTCCTTCATCAAGAAAATGTGGAGACAGAATGCTAAGTTCTAAATGTTAGAATTACTGTGTAATATAAAATAGTAAAAGAATTAAAAGCAATATTTATATGTCAATAGTAAAAATATGCAATAGGAATTGAGGAAAGATATTCAGTCATTTTTTACATTAAATTTATGATTTCATTAAAATAGCTTACTTATGGAAGAATTTATCTAGATGCAGGAAGGACCTATATATAAACAAAATATGACCATCTTACTTTATTAAAACCCACCAGTAAGTAACATTCTCTTATATTTGCATTTCTTATAAACATCTGAAATTTTTACTCATTTTTTCAAACTAGGAAGCCTAATTAAGACAATATCTTAATTTGCTGCAGCTATAATAAAAAATATAGGCAGTTATTTAGTGAAAAATCACAAATGTCTCAAACTGTTTTATGGTATTGGGGATTGAACCCAGGGATGCTTTATCATTTAGCCAAAAACCCAGTCCTTTTTAATTTTTTTTTTTATTATGAGACAGTGTCTCACTAAGTTGCTTATAGCCTTACTAAGTTACTGAGGCTACTCCTGAATTTGTGATCCTCCAATTGCAGCCTCCTTAGTTTGGGGGATTATAGGCATGCACCAATATGCCTGGCAAATCAAATTTTTATATTTAGCAATTATGCACACACACACACACACACACACACACACACACATACACACATTTGACTATTGCAGTGATTAATCTTAGGTATCAACTTTGCTAGATTAAGGAATACCTAGAGAGCCAGTAAAACTTATTTCTGGTTATGTTTGTGAGTACGTTTTCAGAGGAGATTGGCAATGTGAACCAGTAGACTCTGTAGGAAAGATCTTCCCTCAAAGTTGTTGGGCACCATCCAATGGGCAGAGAGATCAGAAAAAATAAAAAGGTGGAGGAAAACCTAATTTTTTCTGACTTTCATCTGGAGCTAGGATACCATTCTTCTCCTGTCATTTGATGTCAGAACTCCAGGTTCTCTGGCCTTTGGACTTCAGGATTTATACCAGTTGTCCCCCAGGTTTCAGTCCTATAGCCTAGGACCAGAGTTACACTAGCTTCTCTGATTCTCAGGCTTTCAGACTTTGAAAGAGCTACTATACCAGTATTCCTGGGTCTCTAGCTTTCAGACGGCTCATCCTGGGATTTCTCAACCTCTAAAATTATGTGATAACAATTTCTCTAATAAATCCCCTCTTATCTATCTATATCTACCTACTTATCTATTAAATCAGGTTTTCATTGTTATAATAAAATATCTGGAGCAATATACTTATGAATACAAGATGTCTGTTTAGCTCACAATTTTAGAGGTTCAAAGACATGGTTCTTACATCTGCTCAGTTCTGTTGAGGGCTATCCAAGCTTTGTCATATCATAGTGGATAGAATTGGTGGGAACATTTGTGGAAATGATTATGTGTCAAATAGTTAAGCAGAGAGAAAGACAAACATACACACTAAGGACAAATTCAGGCTGTTCTAAGAACTTGCTCTCAAGAACTCATTCCAGGAGATAAATATTCTCTTCTAAGGATAATATCCTCAATGACCTAATGATCTCTCAGTAGGTCCAATCTCTTAAAAGGTCATAACACCTCAGTATTGTCATAGGGTGCCAAGTTTCTACCACAAAAAATCTTGGGGGACAAACTACATCCAAACCTTAGCACCATAGCTATATCTTACTGCTTCTATATCTCTGGAAAATGCTAATATTGCTACTAATACTAATATGAATCTTCTTCACCATCTATCCAGTCCACTCCTTTGTCTAAGTCATAGAGATGATTTTATGACATAAAATTTTAAAAGGTAATTAGGATACCTAGTACCCTGGGAAGAGATATTTTCATAGAAGAAGTAATAAAACATTATCTCCTGCTTTTGGCCAAAATCTTTTGTAGATCTACATGAACTGAGATGTCCTTGACAGTGAAAATCTAGGCATGAAACAGTGTTAATGAGAGAGAATGAAACCAAGGAGGTTATTTAGGCCTTCATTTTTGTCTAGGATATCAGCTCTGTAAGTGTGGTCCATGGAGTCCATGATTTTCTTTAAAAGATATGTGTGTGTGTGTGTGTGTGTGTGTATATATATATATATATATATATATATATATATTTTAGTATATATAAAGTATATATATATATACTTTATGTATATACTAAAACATATATATAGTATATATAAAGTATATATATATAAAGTATATGCATACTTTATGTATATACTAAAACATATATCATATATATAAGGTATATATTTGCTTTATATATAAAGTATATATATATATACACACATAAATATATGTATATATAAATATATATATATAGCATGGATACATATTTTTTAAAAAAATACATGTAAGGCAATGACACTCTCCTCACTAATTTTTGTTTAAAACATCTGATTACAATTTTTCATGTAAATGTTATAAACAAATTTAATGGGTTTATTGTGATCATTTTAAATGAACTAATAATTAATTTTTAAAAGTCAATTTTAATTTCTAACGTAATAACTTATAGATTGTTATAATCCACATTAATAAAAATTCTTTTTTTTTAGAGAGAGAGAGAAATTTTTAATATTTATTTTTTAGTTTTCGGTGGACACAACATCTTTATTTTTATGTGGTGCTGAGGATCGAACCCAGAGCCCCATGCTTGCCAGGCAAGCGTGCTACCACTTGAGCCATATCCCCAGCCCCCTAATAAAAATTCTTTATGGTATTCATGATATTCACTGGAGTGCAGGTCCTGAGTCTAAAGAGTTGAATAATCACTAATCTAGAATTGAAGTGAGACAGGTTAAGTATGGATTATTGAGTTTAAATCTCATTTGATTATAAGGCCCTTGTCATAGAAGAACCAAGCAGTTTTGAGAGAAAGCAGCAAAAAGGAATTGGTTAATAGGGACTCTCTGTGGTCTGAATTTAATAGGAGAAAAATAAAAAGAGGCAATGATATGAGTATGACTCCTGGCTTATTAGGATTTCAGAGGAAAAAAGATGGGGTCTAAACACAAAAAGGAATAAAACTGGTTTTTTTTTTTCCTTTGCATCCTTTTTTGTCCTAGATCATTCTGAATTTTAGTGAGTCTGGCAAAAGTGAGATAATCTTTAATTTTGTGTTGGACACTGAATTAGATGAATAAAAAAATGCCACATTAGATCCATTAATCCCTTGGAGCCAGATCATCCTATGTCCTATAGGATTGCCAGGGCAAGGAATCAGATACTTTAGCAACAGCTTCAGCATATTCCTCCAGAACATCATGTCTTGGAATGAAGAGCTTTATACATAGTTCAATACTTCAGTTCTTAGGTGAAAAGGTGGTGCCAGTAGAGATTTGAAAGAAAAATAAAAATGTAAGGATAAATATTAAAAAAAGAACCATTACTATTTTATTGATAGGGCTCTCAAATATGCTAAAAAATACTGATTTCCTACATAGTACTCTTCTGTCTTTTACACCTGTGCTATCCAATACAAATATAATGCAAATTTAAATAAATTGTGCACCACAGGCATACTTTTAAATACTGATTGCATTCTAAACAATAAAATAGATACAATTAACATTTTAATTAACCCAGTGTATCCAGAATATGTGTAATCAATATATCATGAGATACTTTATATTCTTGCCGTCACATGAAGTCTTCAAAATATGGTATATAGTTTAAACTCACAACATGATTCTAGTTGGACTAGTGCTGTTCCAGTGTCCAATAACCACATAAGGCTTCTGACAAACGTACCAGGCAAGTAAGTTTTATGCATTCATAATTTCAGACTTGTGTAAGCAGCTTTAACTGGAGGTCCTACAAGTCTTCTTTATGATGTTTTACTGTTTTCATTTTCCTTTTTTTACACTATGCTAGTAAAACACAGAGATGTCAAAATTTTCTGTTGCTTTCCTCTCTACTGGGTGGTTTAGGTGGGTGCTTGCCCTGATTTTTGGATGTTAATATCTGCTTCCATGTATTAAGTACAGGTATTTAAATGACATTTTCTAATATAACTTGGGTATTTCCAAAAATACTACCCCTTCTTTACCCATTGTAGCTTTGTTTCTGTTTGGGCCTCCTTAATAAAATGATACTGCCTTTCTCCAGTGTAAAATCTGCTATTTCATCAAGTCTGTATTTTTATTGTCTTAAGATAACTAGAAGCTCAGATTTAAATTATTTTAAAATTTGGTGTTTGACATAGATGTTCTGCTTTGAAATAAAAGATGAGGAAAAATTGCATCCCTTTTATTTTCGCATTCTAAGTCAATGATCTATTTGAAAAATATAGTTATTCATATGAAGTAGCACTCCAGTATTTCGGTAAATTGTTTTTCATTATTTCATTTATTCATTCATTCTACCACTATTTATTGAAGTCTTTTTTGTTGCAGGCCATGAAACTACTACTACTTCCCTTCCTACCATAAAGAATACATTATAATTTCAGAATTGTTACTGGTGAAGTAATTTTGTAGATACAGAAAACTTGCAAAAATAGTTGAGTTTCCAAATATTCCTTATTCAGTATTTCCTAATGTTACATTTATGTGAAAATTATAAAAAACAGTAAATTAATATTGGTACAATACCCTACATTTATTCAAATTTCACCAAATTCTCCAGGATCCAGAATCTTATGGTCTATTTTACTTAGTTGTTTCCTTAGTCTCCTCTAATCTCTGACCATTCTATAGTGACTATTTGTCTTTTAAGATCTTGACATTGGTGATTCATATTAATTATTTATTTTGTAGATGACCTTCAGTTTGGGTTTGTCTAATTTTCTTATAAAGCAAATGAAGATTTGGGCCTACTTTTTCTTCTAATAGTTGCAGTGTCTCTGGTTTAATTCCTAGGTCCTTGATCCATTTTGAGTTGAGTTTTGTGCATGGTGAAAGACAGGGTTTTAATTTCATTTTGTTGCATATGGATTTTCAGTTTTCCCAGCACTATTTGTTGAAGAGGCTATCTTTTCTCCAATGTGTGTTTCTGGTGCCTTTGTCTAATATAAGATAACTGTAATTATGTGGGTTTGTCTCTGTGTCCTTTAATCTGTACCATTGGTCTACCAGTCTATTTGGTGTCAATACCATTCTGGTTTTGTTACTATTGCTCTGTAGTATAGTTTAAGGGCTGATATAATGATGCCACCTACTTCATTCTTCTTGCAAAGGATTGCTGTAGCTATTCTGGGTCTCTTATTTTTCCAGATAAATTTCATGACAGCTTTTTCTATTTCTATGAGGAATGTCTTTGGGATTCTGATTGGACTTGCATTAAATCTGGATAGTGCTTTTGGTAATATGGTCATTTTGACAATATTAATTCTGCCTATCTAAGAACAAGGTAGATATTTCCATCTTCTAAGGCCTACTTTAACATCTTTCTTTAGTGTTCTGTAGTTTTCATTGTAGAGGTCTTTCACTTCTTTTGTTGATTCCCAATTTTTTTTGAGGCTATTATAAATGAGGTAGTTTTCCTAGTTTCCCTTTCAGGGGCAAATAAAGTTATACATCTCTGGCAAGAATACCAGACGTGGTGTTGTGTCCTTAGTGTACCACATCAAGGAATTCATTTTTATCACATGTCTCATTGCTGCTTACGTCAATCATGATCCTTGGTTAAGGTAGCTTTTGCCATGTTTCTTCACTGTAAGTTACTATCTCTCTGTTTTTATTTAATACCTATTTTTGAGGAGATACTTTAAGATGATGCAAACCATTTTGCTCATCAAACTTTCAATAGTTTTAGTATTCATCATTGGATTATATCTGTAACTATTACTACAATGGTGTGTTTAATATGTGTTTTATAATCAATTTTCTATTTTGTTTTTTCTTTCTGCACATATTATTTGCAATTCTACTCTTAAGAAAGATCTATTCCTTCATCTCTGTTCGTTTATTTATTTATTTATTTATTATTTGGTAATTAATTTATAACCTTATGTATTTATGGACTTTTTTTATTCTACAGGCTAAGAATAAAATCATGTCTGTTTTTATGCTAGTATTCTACTGGGTTTTTTGTTTTGTTTTTGTGCTATAGCATAATTTTAAACCAGGTATTGTGATGGCTCTGCTAATGTTTCCCAGATTACCCTAGGTCTCCTTTTCTTCCTACTCATATTAATAGCATTCACATTAACTCCGTGGCTTCTACCACCTCCTACATTCTGACAATTTAAAAGTCAAAATTACAAGGGAAGAACTCTTTCCTGGGCCTCAGACTTTCATATTTTAAAGTCTATAATGGAATATTTCCTCTAACATATCTCAGAAGTACCTCAAACTCAATATGAACAATACTCAAACTCCTTCTCTCTCAACTTCAAACTCAATCAAATATTTTGCCTGTTACAGATATCCAGTGCCAAATTTTCAGTACTATAACCCAGAATATAATTCTCTCTTATACCTTTATTTCTGCTTAATTGGTCCTTGTGTCTCTTTACTTCTCACTTCTTGTCTTTACTTCTTTAATGAATTTTCAGGATGAAAACCTATTCATATGATATATAATACTCATTTACATGGTCTCAATGTTGGCTTTTTATTTAAACTCAGTTATATCAGTGATCATCCACAAACATAGAACATTATGCAATTTTCAATTGCTCAAATAAATCATGTTTTCCCTTCTCTGTAGGCCTTTGCATGTGCTCTCCATAGGTCTGGAAATCTCCATTCAGCTCCAAACTTCACCTCTAATAGTCTCTTCCTTCCTTTTAAATTATTTGACCTTCCAAGTAGTCACAAAATCATAGAACAAGTGACATTTTCATTTACTGCTGGTGTGAGTGTAACTTGAGACAAAAATGTTAGTAATCTGTTAAGGAGTATCCACTAAAGGTGAACATATGCATACCTATGACCTAGCTACTATACATATATACATAAATGTGTGTATACACACATATGCGTGTATGTATATAGGTATATACATATATACTTAACATCAATGTTTAGTCTATTTGCCAAAATGCAGTAATAAGATTTTTCATAGCAGTACGATTTCCCCCACACCCTCATATCCTGAGGTATCTTATTCTTCCATATTATCACACTTTATTGAAATTGCTTGTTAACTTATATTTCTGTATATTGTTTGTCCCAAGAAAATGAGGTGAATAATAGTACTATTACAATTTTACTTCCATTCTCTAGCTCCACTCTTCATGTTAAAAAGAGAGTACTGAAAAATGTATTTTAGATGATTAATTACCAAATAAAGGAATTTTAATAATCAAGAACTGGGCAATTTGTTTTTAAACAGCTTAATCATAAAATGATCATGACCCATCTCTCTTTTAATCGAGCTTTCCTGGACATAGCACTAAATTCATCATTAAAATTCATTGAGCTTTTGAAAACAGTTTTTATTTTCATATTCTTAAACTCTTATACCTTAAGACTTTTTTGTTTTCAAAAACAATTATATGACATAGATAAAAACATGTACTCATTTCTACACTATAAAACCCCAAATTAATCCTTTAAATATGTCTTCCAACATAAAAAACATTTTTCAATATAGTGTTAGCAAAATATTTGAGAGAATTTTAATAATATCCTATCTTCCACTTGTTTTCCTTATATTGAAGTACATAGTTACATTTAAAGAAATATAGTGTACGTGTAAAATTTTTAGATATTTATCAATAAAAGAGCTATACAAGTAATTCTCTTTTATTGTGTTTATTGATTTTATTTTAGAGAAAATATAAGAGGTGAAATATAAGGTTCTATGGTTTATAATGTGACAACAATAAAGATAAAATCATAAAAGGGAATGTTTGGGTTGGCTTTGGAAGAAAGAATTAGGAGGCCCATTGGGTGGTTTCCAATACACCTTCCTCCCTAAACCTTTAGTATAACTTTAGGTATATTTTTCTGTTATACTTCAATTTTGTGTAGACACTACCAAACATATATAGAATGTTATAGTTTGAAATATAGATATGAGCAAAATGTAAGTGATTTGAATTCTTTTCATTTTATTAGGAAGCACAACATTATTGGAAAACTTCCTTTAGGATTCCAAAACTAAAGTAGTATATCAAGGAATACATGCCCAGAAGCTAGTTAGTAGGCTGACACAGGAACTTCCCCAAAGGGAAGTATACTGCTTTCTCACTCTAGTCAAAATCATAAATTAGTGGGACATGGTGGTGCGTGCACACCTATAATTCTGGTGGCTGGGGAGGCTGAGGCAGGAGGACCATAAGTTCAAAGTCAGCCTTAGCAACTTAGCAAGGCCCTAAGCAATTTAGTGAGACCCTGTCTCAAAAAATGGAGATATAGCTGGGGATATGGCTCAGTGGTAAATGCCCCGAGATTCAATTTCTGGTACAAAAATAAAAAAAACTAAATACGTGTGTGTGTGTGTGTGTGTGTGTGTGTGTGTGTGTGTGAGACAGATTAAAGCAAGAAGTAGTTTGAAACTCCTACCCCCACAAAATGATACTAAAGACAGTGAATTAATCTTGCCAGATGGGTCTTTCATGCGAACTATTTTATCCAGCATAGCCTTAGGGCCTTCAATCACATAACCAAACATAAGAGAATTATGTGTTCTTGGAGAATCTGAGACGTTTAAGTAATTGTATTGCTTTAATTACCTCAATAGTGGTTACTATCAGTAGAAAAGGACATTAGAAGAAACACCATTTTAAATCTCAAAGATCAATTCATAAACTAAGGAATATAAACTGATTTGTAGAAGTACGTGAGAATGGAGAAGGGGAATTTATTGAATTCAATCCCAGGCCTAGAATTCTGGAGAAATGGAACAAAATATTCTCATTTATACAAACTATGTTTGTATTTAATATAAAACTCATTACACATTAAATCTGTAGTAGAATATAAAAGTTGAGATTCCTGGAAATGTCTAATTTTTTTAAATTTTATACACACACACACACACACATACACACACACACATACACACAGAGATTATTGACAACATAGTAGAAAGTCTATTGAACCCACAAATATATGTTAGAAAAAGCACATCTTCCAGCACCTAGTTACTAGTTTTATTTGTTTATTTTGTTTTTGTTTTGAACTTCAGGGGGACTACCCTAGTCTTCTATATATTTGTTAGTCTCAACTATATGAGATTCTTCTCTAACTCTTTCCATGGAAAAGAACTATAAATTTTCTAGTCAATGGGAATAGAAAATAAGTTTAAGCTAAAAAGTCACACATACAAATAGATAGAAAATGGAAAAAAATCTAGAAAATTTCTTATTAAGTAGCTATTGAAATAGATTATGAGATTGGAAATGATTGTGAGGAGTCTCATATACTTTATTATTTGTGCTTACTTTTCTTATAGAAAATTGGAGCTCATTTGATACATTTAATGAGAGGAATCCCATAATCAGATTTGTGTATTAGAAATAAAAGCCCATTGACAATAGAGGATGGTAGCAGTAGTGCTGCCAGTGCCTTGCCATCTCAGTTCATGTCAGAGTGCTGGGTTTCTGTTTGTGACTAAAAGGCTCAGGGTTTACTCCAGTTGAACTGGGCTGACTGGGCTGCGCAAAATAACCACACAAGAAACACAAATACCTTTTTCTTTGGGGTCGCTGTGACGGCTCCTCTGACCTTAAGGGTCCGCAGGAAGAGAGAGAGAGCACATACATGCTGACCCCTTTTATTGAGGAGAAGCTATTCAAATGAGGCAAGGGGTCAGGTTTTAGGGGGCTGAGTCTATTTTCAAGATGTCCACTGTCAGCAGGTTGACTGACATCTGGGTAGGCCACACCCAAGGGCACAGTAAGAGAAGGGGACACACACAAGGCACTTCCATGGAAGAGTCTATCCTAAACAGGGCAAGGGTTTATATTACAAAGGAACAGGTGAGCATAGCTCCACCCATGGGGCTGTAGAAAGACACACCAATCAACGAGACATGGACCCTCAAACCCAAGAAAGGTGGAGAAAGCTCTGCCCCATTTCTGTGACTGAGTGCCTCAGCACCCAGCTGGGGATTGTGACCCAGTCACGTGCAAGGTTGGTCTCCCACATCAGAGGCCTGCTTCTAGAAGCACTGGCAACTCTCTACCCATGGGTTTGTCTTGATCCATGCATGGGTAAGGCTTGCAGGTCTAGGAAGTTAATATTTCTACAGGCAGCCCTCAGCCAGTATGTTAGTGAATTAATGCCACAACTTCCTTTATCCTTGAGTAGATAACTGTGATAGCTACTTCCCCAGATAGATTGAGCCAAAGAAATCTTATCAATGAGCTGCAGATAATAAATTATTTACTGCTTCATTTTCTTCCCTGTCTCACTTTTTTCATTTCCCTGATATTATATATCCCATAAACTACTTTCACTCAAATTCTGGTCTCAGAATCTGATGCTGGGGAAAATTAAACTAACATAGTTGAAAATGGTATTACTCTACGGATGGACTATGAAATTGCATCAATCACCAGTTAGTAATCAGGACACTAAAGATAGTAGTAAGTGGTGTAGTAACAATACTAGGAGTGTTTCATTAACCTCATAATAAAAAGACTCTGAACTATGGAGATTTGGGAAGGTCTGAGGCAACATTTATATAGGTTATTTTGTAACTAACTCTAGTACTTGCTTTTGAAATTAAGACAATGGAAATCATACATCTCATGAAATTCATTGATGATTATAAAGCCCTGGACCTATGACTTTGTTGGTTGTAGTCCACATTATCACTCTCTTGGGCTAGTTACATGCTTCCTGAAGCTTTCCTCAACAGGTGTTCCATATTCCTGGCATATCTTCCTTTCTATGGTCTCCTTTATAGCTTTGGCACCATTCTCACAGCTCCATGCAATGCCCTGTCAATAGCTGCTTGCAAGGATTCTAGCTCTGCCACATATTGTCTAGCTTCCCATCATCTCAGTGGAAGCCTCCATGATCCCATAACTCTTTTATCCGGCATGTCTACAACACCACAATTATGTGAATGACACCAAGGTCTGCCATGAACAGAAGCAGTACCTAGGACTACTTGAATCCTGGCTGCAGTGGCATCTGAGTACCTTAACATCTTAGGCAGTTCTGGGCAAGCAGGGAACCCCCAGGGCTTTCTTCTCAAGTAAAAGTCTTTGAAACAAATTTATACTTTTATACCTTTAAATATGCAATGTGTGGGGTCTACCAATTCTTGAGATGCTCCTACAGCATCTTTCCTATTATTCCCATTCAAATCACCCTCCTTGACCACACCTTTAAATGTGTTACCTTTCTGGCCAAATCTTTCTGCTCTATTCCTTTTTGTTCTTCACTGTAAATTTGGCTACAGTAATACATATGCTACTGCCTGAATGCTGTGCTGCCTTGAAATTTTCTCTACCAGATAAACTACTCTGTCACTTTTAAACTCGACCTCCCAGGAAGTTTCAGGGTATTGAGAATATGCACTCAAATCCCTTGCCAAAGTAGCAGGATATAAAATCAATACCTATAAATCAAATGCATTTCTATACAACAGTGATGAATCCTCTGAAAGAGAAATTAGGAAAACTACCCCATTCACAATAGCCTCAAAAAAAAATAAATAAAATACTTGGGAATCAACTTAATAAAAGAGGTGAAAGACCTCTACAATGAAAACTACAGAACACTAAAGAAAGAAATTGAAGAAGATGTTACAAGATATAAAGATGTCCCATACTCTTGGATAGGCAAAATTAATATTGTCAAAATGACCATACTATCCAAAGTGCTATATAGATTCAATGTGATTCCAATTAAAATCCCATCATCATTACTTATAGAAATAGAAAAAGCAATCATGAAATTCATTTGTAAAAATAAGACACCCAGAATAGCCAAAGTAATCCTTAGCAAGAAGAATTAAGCAGGAGGCATCACAATACCAGACCTTAAACTATACTACAACTTTTAGCACGTTATTGCCACCAAAATAGACATGCAGACCAATTGTGCAAAAGAGAAGACACAGAGACAAACCCACATAATTACAGTTACCTTATAATAGACAAAGGTGCCATAAATATACATTGGAGAAAAAATAGCCTCTACAAGAAATGGTACTGGGAGAACTGGAAATCCAGATGCAACAAAATGAAAATAAACCTCTATCTCTCAACATGCATAAAACTCAATTCAAAGTGGAGGAATTAGTCCATAGACCCTGTGCTTAATAGAGGAAAAAGTGTAGGTCCAAATCTTCATCATGTTGGAATAGGACCTGAATTTCTTAACAAGACTCCTAAAGGGCATGAAATAAAATCAAGAATTAAAAAATGAGAAGGACTCAAACTAAAAAGCTTCTCAGCAAAGAAACAATCAATGAGGTGAACAGAAAGACTACATTTAGGAAGCAAATTTTTGCCACACACAGGTCAGACAGAGCATAAATCTCCAGGAAATATAAAGAACTAAAAAAACTTAACACCAATAAAACAAAACAAAAAAAAAAACCCAATCAATAAGTGGGCTAAGAAGCTGAGCGGACACTTCTCAGAAGATGATATACATTCGATCAACAAATATATGAAAAAGTGTTCAACATCTCTAGTAATTAGAGAAATGTAAATCAAAACTAAGATTTCATCTCATGCCAGTCAGAATGGCAGTTATCAAGAATACAGACAACAATAAATGTTGACAAGGATGTGGGGAAAAAGGCACACTCATACATTGCTGGTGGGACTACAAATTGGTGTAACCAATCTGGAAAGCAGTATGGAGATTCCTTAGAAAACTTGGAATGGAACTACCATTTGACCCAGCTATCCCACTCCTGGGTCTATACCCAAAGGACTTAAAATCAGCATACTATACTAACACAGGCATATCAATATTCATTGTAGCTCAATTCACAATAGCTAAATTGTGGAACCAATCTAGATGTCCTTCAATAGATGAATAGACAAAGAAACTGTAGTATATATACACAATGGAATATTACTCAGCATTAAAAGAGAATGAAATTATGGCATTTTTCAGGTAAATGGATGGAGTTGGGGAATATCATGCTAAATGAAGTAAGCCAATCCCAAAAAAACAAAAAGCCAAATATTCTCTCTGATAAATGGATTTTGATCCATAATGGGGAGACATAAGAAAAATGGAGGAACTTGATGAGGCAATGGGGAGAGAAGGGGTGAGAAGGAGGTATGGGGGCAGGAAAGATGGTGAAATGAGACAAACATCATTACTCTAAGTACATGTATGACTGCACATATTGTGTGACGCTACATTGTGTACAACGAGAGAAATGAAAAGTTTTGCTGCAATTGTGTACAATGAATCAAAATGAATTCTGTTGTCATATATAGTTAATTAAAACAAATAAATTAATAAAAAGCAGAACTCATAAAACACTAAGAATTTTATTAATCTATATGTAAAAGGCTCAAATTTCCAAAAAAAATGAAAGAGATTACAAGGAAATAATTCACAAGAGATGAACACTAATCCACCATATCAAAGAATGTCTTATTTGAACATATTGATAGTTTTTAAATAACATATATATTTATCAACAGAACAAATAAATAAGTTCTGGTATAATCACAAAATTGAATGATATATATCAGTGCAAAGGAATGAAGTATATATCATTTATATATTAATTTTGGAATTATAAATTTGAGTGAACAAAAAAATAACATGAAATTTTATGTTCTGTATAAATATTGTTGTTTGAAAATAATTAAGTAACACAATAGATTGTTTTGAAATTCTTATTATGTACACTTAATAAGAATCTACATGAAAAGTGGAAAACATGCAATTCAAGACAGTGGATCCTCTGGTAAATAAGGAGAGGAAAGTGTTTGAGGAAGAAAATACGGGAGCTTTAACTATTGTAATATTTTATGTGTTAAATTACTTGGTTAGAGGTGGTTTATTATATTATTTTCTACCTATGTATGTCTCAAAATTTTAATAATAAAAAAGAATACACAACAACAGAAAACAAAACTGTACTCATTATATACAGTAAAAAAAATGGAAAGGCAGTTTCTAATCCCCACATTTTAAAAATGAGGAAAGTAATTTCAATTATCACAATTAAATGATCAGGTTCATTCATTTAGTGCTGAATGTAAGACTAGAAAACATACTTGCCAGATCAATTATTATGATTGGTTCCTTTACTATGCCTTGAATACAATGAACAACTTCCATTCCTCAGAGAACTTAAGATGCTATAGAGTGGACGTGGTTTTAAGAAAATTTTCACAGAAGTCATCTATCAATTCCAAATACTGTTTGTCTGGCCATGAATAAACTACCCACATAGAAATGTTTTGTGAACATTGGATTACAAATTTTAAAGGGTCAAGAATAATTAAATAAGGCAAATACATTGTAAGAAATAATTTGGAAAATAAATGTAATAAATACCACATAGGCACAACCATGGATATGGTAAAATGAATATTATTTTCACTAATTAAAATTATTTGTTACATACTACATTTAATCAGCTTAATATCACTATAGTTCTGTTTTCTTGCATATTTTCCTGGAAATTCTGTGTCCTGTAGGGAAACATAAACAATTAATTTAAAAATACAAGGAGGAAATGATCAAGTCCTCTGTATAGAAACATTTAATTTGAATTTTATCTCCCCATGATTTGCACATAAAAATGAAAGAGAGGGAAGTAAATTAATTATGCAAGTCTTCCAAAAAATTAAACTTGGCTTTAAGTAATGTTGTACTTGGATGAAATAAAAGTGTTTAATCAAGATGTTCTAAAACAAAAGAATAAAACAATTGTATACATTCAAAACTTACAATTTTTATCCATTTCCCCTTTAAATTATATTATACCTGCAGAATGCACAAGGGCAAAGCAAAGCAAAGTTATTCCCGAACTTATGGAATTACCATATTCTGCCATAATTAATATTTTTAAATCATAAATTTCACTATCAGACCCATAAGAACATTGCCCATGCAACAATAATCATGGTTTAATACTAATTAATTACTAGAGGCAATAAATGGGTAGTTTGGTACTACCATTTAGTCATAAAATAGTACTGGAGCCTGTTATTTACTGAGTGCTTAGCTATATTACACATAAGAAATATCCTGAAGTGTTTTTAATAGTAAAAGAAGTTATTTAAAATACCAAAATGTAAGTGCCTAAGTATGTCAAAGGCAAGAAAGAAAAAGAAAGTAATTTCAGGCTTCTTTTATTTAGTAAAATCTCATGTATATCCACAATGTTTGAAATGGACAGAGTTTTAGTATCAATATATAAGTACACATCTGTAATATCATATTATTACAAAGTCAGACAAAATATACAGTTGTTTTGATGAACATAATTTATAAAATTGGAATTAGGAAAACAATCATAGACAGTTTATAATTTTTGCTTCAAAATTTACCTTTTTTCTGAGCTTTAATTTTGTTAAACAATCTCAAGAAAATAAAACTCACATAGATAAGACACTGTAGATTGTAAATGGTATCAGTCAGTTCATAGTTCATCTTTAAATTTCAACGTGCTCTTTAACTTACTGGGATTCTTAAAATGATAATGATATATAAAACACAAATGCATACATGCTTATATCCATACTTTAATGAATAAAATAAGCTAATAATTGAGCTTATTCTTAATTAAACTGGTTTAATTTCATTAGTAAATAAATTTCCTTTCTTTTGGTACCAGGGATTAAACCCAGGGGTGCTTAACCACTGAGTCATAACTTCAGTGCCCCACTTTTTATTTTTATTTGAGACAGGGTCTCACTAAGTTGCTCAGAGCCTTGATAAATTGCTGAAGCTGGCTTTGAACTTGTAATCTTCCTGCCTTGGCCTCCCAAGTCACTGGGATTATAGGTGTGCACTACCAGGCCTAGCTAATAAGTTTTGTAACCAATTAAAATCATTATTTCTTGGAAAAAAAATATCAAATGTATCTAGCAATTTTCTGAGCCATTAAAAAATTGCTGTGAGGATAATGAGGAAGTCTAAGCATAAGTTGCTAATCCTTGCTTATAATTTCTAATAGTCAAATTTAGTTTGCCTTGCTTATAGAATCTAAAATGTAGGGCTGGGGCTGTAGCTCAGTGACAGAGCACTTGCCTAGCATGTGTGAGGCACTGGGTTTAATCCTCAGCACCACATAAAAATAAAAAAACAAATAAAATAAATATTTTATATTATTATTGTGATAGGGTAATCTATATATTTGTAAATTTTTTTGGTCCTTGGGATTGAACCCAGGGCCTCATGCATGTTAGGCAAGTACTTTACTACTGAGCCACATCTCAGTCCTATATATTTATGTTTTATTGCATAACTGACTTTTGACTTCTATGACTATGAGTACATGGTGAACAGTGGTGTCCACTTAGTCCCTTGTATCTGTGACTAAAGCACATGTGCTAAATAACTGTATTTATTACTACAATATTTTATGGAGAAATATTAATGATCTTCAATTTTTTAAAGGACAAGAGTAGACCTATAAATTTTCTCATTAATCATAACTTTATGAGATGTTGAAATATGATGAATGAATTGTAGTTTAGTATATCTTCTTTGTTTGCTTGTGCTACAGGGATGCAGACAATTGAAGGAGAAAGAATGAAGTCTTTAAAAAAAAGCATATAAAATATATTTAAGAAAAGTTTTTAAAATAGTTGAAAGACTTGAATGGACACTTTGTTTTCAAGTGAACAATAAAATGGTACACAATTTGACTAATCATAAGGAAAATAAAAATGAAACCACTTCACACCTATTAGGATGGCTATTATCAAAAGAGTATGAGATAAGAGTTGGTGACAGTATGGAGGAAAGGCAATACTTGTATGTTGTAGGTAGGAATGTGTTAAGGTCTGTAAACAAGTCAGATTGGCACCTGTTATTTTGACAGAAAAATGTTAGAGTCTGTAAACAAGTCTGGATGGCGCCTGGCAAAATGCCAGAGGGAGTGGTTTGTAAAGTAACAAAAGCAAGCCATTAAGTGTGGAGATTCCTTATTGGTTGACTGCTGTATCTAGTTTATGCTAATTAAGATAAGCTGTGTAAAATGTATAAATACCTCGGTTGTCCTACAATAAACGGCTCCTATTCCTGCTGCATCAACGTACACAAGTTATTCGTCACCCCCCCCCCCCCCTGCGTTATTCTGCTGCAGCCGGGCTGCAGCAGGAATGTACATTGGCAATATGGAAACAGCATGGGATTTTTCTCAAAAGATTAAAAATTGAACCATCATATGATTCAGCAGTCCTACTTCTGGGTACATATTCAGAGAAAATGAAATCAGTATTATGAAGTAATATCTACATTCATCTGTTCATTGCACATTATTTATAATGACCAATATAGTGAAATAACCTAAGTGTCCATCAATAAGTTAATAGAAAATTTATACATGCATATTCATATGTATATATGTATATGTATATATGTGCACACTTACACTAGAATATTATTCAGCCTTAAAAAATAAGACACTACCATTTACAACATTGTGGATGAATACGGAGGACATCATGCTTACTGAAATTAGCCAAAGACAGGAAGGCAAATACTGCTTGATCTCACTTCTATGTAGCATCTAAAATAGTCTAACTCATATAAATAAAGTATAGAATGGTGGTTGCCAAAGGATGAAGGATGGGCAAAATGGGGTAAGTTGATCAAACTTTCAGTTATAAGATGAATAAATTCTGGAGAACTAATAGATAGGATGTGTCTATAGTTAATATGAAAGTATTAATAAATAGAATTTATTAAAAGATTAGATCTTATGTGGTCTCACTGCAAAAGAAAAGGTAGTTGTGAATTGATTAAATGTTATTTGCTTGATTATGACAACCATTTCACAATGTATGTGTGTTTGTGGGGTTTGTGTGTGTGAGACTGTATACATCACCTTGCAAAACTTTAATAGAGGTAATTTTTATTTAATATCATATATTAATAAAGCTGGTAAAAATAAAGTATTATGAGAGAAAGAATGTTGTTAACCTTTAACATTTTAGAAATAGAAAGCTGAGCAGCATTTGCTAGGACTAAGAGCATCTGACTAAAAATGGGCTTGAGAGTCTTCTTTGAGGTGATATAATGTTTTCTTTCTCTTTAATAAATTTTTAAGCAACACATAAAAATTGTACATATTTATGTTTCAACCTCATGTTTCAATATATAAATACAATGTGGGATGATTGAATCAAGATTATTGTAATAATCCAGCTATAGAAAGACAGATAATGCATGGAATTGTCTTTCTCAATTGAGCAGGTAGTTATAAGAATGTGTGTGAAAATTAGCAAAGTGTACATTTCAAATCAGTGTACTTTATTGTATATAAATTATGCCTCAATTAAGCTGATTTTTAAAACCCTAAAAATGATTAAGACAATTTTCATTATTTAAAAACATTAGTCAATACCTAATATATTGAGCAAAATTAATAATAGGACACAATAGACAATACAATGTATGATTTGCTAATGGTTTGTAACAAAGTATTGCAAAAGATAGAACATCAACTTGTTTATCGCCTCACAATGACAAGAGTGATGACTAGATTAAACTATTTTACTTGCATGTGAAGATGACCCAGGTGATTTCATTGACTAGAAGTTCAATATGAAACCAAATTAAAATCTCTCATTGCAGTTTAAAATAATGAAACTTAGATATCATAATTTGGAGTTATAAAGAAATGAAATATGATTGCATGGTTCTCAAATATTAAGGAATGTCTCCAGCTGTGAATGCCAGATTACAGAAATAGAGACAAACATGAATTCATTCAGATGAAAAATGTGGTGATGAAGAATCTAGAAATTTGATTATCACTGGCAAAGCACTGTGTCAAGTACATGAAGAGATGAGATGATGAGCAGTTCTGGATCCAAACAATGGATAATTGACGAAAAATGGATTTGAAAGTCAGGAAAATTTTTGGAGGCCAAATTGTGAAGCTAGACTGTTAGGAGGATTTTCTATATGGCACAAGATACATGATAATAATAAGGTACAATGTTATATTTGCCCCCAAACATACTGAACACTATGAAAGTTCAGGGCATGGAAAACAATCATGGTCATTTAGAAGGATAAGAAAAAGATTTGCTTGATTTTCTTTAATCAGGCATTAGTTAAGCTCATTTACAGAGTTTATGATTATAGTGGGACATGCATCAAGAAGATAAAAATGATGGTGAATTCCACTCTCCATAGGAATGCAAAGGGTGTAGAATATCTTTGCTCCCACAACATCAATATAATGCCTAACAAAATAGAACTTACACTTTTCTATAGGACTTTCAAAGACCAGTGGAGAAACAGAAACCTAAAGGAACTGATTTTCAGAAAAAGGGGCACTTCATTAAATAACAAGTCAAAGATTCTTTTGAGGGCAAATACTGAGTTTAAATATCAAGCTATTGGTTAAGGTTTTAGCAGGGAGGGCAAAATGGAAACTGAAAGATCCACAAGTTTAACAATGATTCACATAGATTAACAATTCTCTCCCACCATAATTTTCCTGAGAAAATAAAATAAAAGCTGGACTGAAAAGCAAAAGAATTTGCAGTTTTATGGAGTCTTGTGCTGCCAATACTCTCTCCTTTCCTAAAGAAAGTTACTCCTTCAACATCCTTTCATAGCCAACTCTCCATTTCTTTGGTTCTCTCTACATGAAACCTTTAAAGAAGCAAGTCTTGGGGGCATACACCTATAATCCCAGCTATTTGGGAGACTGAGGCAGAGGATTACAAATTTAAGGTCGACCTATCAAGTTTGTGAGACCATATCTCAAAATTTAAGCATAAATTAATAAAAAGGGATGGGGTGTAACTCAGTAGTAGACTACACTTGGGTTCAATTCCCAGTACCACAGATAACAACAATAAAACAGTGAAAAGAGTTATTTATATATTCTGTATCCAATGTTTTCCTCTTGCCTTCTTTTGAACTCGGTCCACTCAACATGTTTCTCAAAAAACTTCATCAAAAGAGCTTTAGTGACATTTCACCATTAATTTCACTTTGCAAGTTCCAGTGGTCAGTTCACAATATATATTACAGTTGGACAATTAATAGCATATGTTGCAAGTGTTCATTTTCCCATAAGTTTTCTTCACTTAGCTTCCAGGACAATGTTGTCTCTGATTTTCTTCTAATCACATGCATGCACTTCTCATTTTTATTACTCTATCCTCTTTTTGAGTCCAACAATCGGAAAGTTCTAGGACTTGGTCTTCAGACCTCTTTTATTTATTTATTTTTAATTAATTTTTATTGTTGGTTGTTCAAAACATTACATAGTTCTTGATATATCATATTTCACACTTTTGATTCAAGTGGGATATGAACTCCCATTTTTACCCTGTATACAGATTGCAGAATCACATCAGTTGCACATCCGTTGATTTACATATTGCCATACTAGTGTTCAGACCTCTTTTAGGTCTTCATTAATCACTTCAAGTCTCTTGGCTTCAAAGACCATCTATATGTTGATGAGTGTTTAATTTATAATCCAATATAGATATTGTTCTAGACTCTAGACTCATTGAGCAATTTGTGCTTTGTGTTTCTCTTTGGAAATCTGATAGAGACTTTAAAAGTAGCACTTGCCAATCCTGCATAAGATGATTTCAATAAAGAGATACATAAGCAAATACAGGAAGCAAATGATTCTTCAATAAGGTAAGGAGATAGAGGTTCTGAAAAAATCAAACAGAAATCCTTGAAATAAAAGAAAGAATAAACCAAGTTTAAAACTCAATAGAAACCACCACCAACAGATTAGAACACTTGGAAGACAGGACCTCAGACAATGAAGACAAAATACTCAATCTTGAAAATAAAGGTGACCACACAGTGAAGACAGTAAGAAACCATGAACAGAACATTCAAGAATTATGGGATAACATAAAAAGACCAAATTTAAGAATAATTTGGATAGAGGAAAGCATAGAGTTCCAAACCAAAGGAATGAACAACCTGTTCAATGAAATAATATCAGAAAAATTTCCAAACATGAAGAATGAACTGAAAAATCAAATACAATAGGCCTACAGGACACGAAATGTACAAAATCACAACAGATCCACACAAAAGCACATTATAATGAAATGCCTAGCATACAGAATAAGGAGAGAATGTTAAAAGCCACAAGAGAAAGGAATCAGATTACATATAGAGGGAAACCAATTAGGATCTCTGCAGATTTTCAACCCAGACCCAGAAAGCTAGAAGATCCTAGGACAACATATACCAAGCTCTGAAATAAAATGGATGCCAACTCAAAATCTTATATCCAGCAAAATTAAGCTTTAGGTTTGATGACAAACTAAAAATCTTCCATGATAAACAAAAGTTAAAAGAATTTACAATTAGAAAGCCTGCACTACACAACATCCTCAGCAAAATAGTCCATGAGGGGTAAATGAAAAACAACAATAAAAATCATCAAAGAGAGGTAGTACCCTAAAGGAAAAAGCAATCAAAGCAGAAACCAAGTCAAGTTAAATATCAAAAATGCACAAAAATGACTGGGAATACAAATCATGTCTCAATAACACCCCTGAATTTTAATGGCCTAAACTCACCAAACAAAACACACGAACTGGCAGATTGGATTTTTTAAAAAGACCCAACAATATGCTGCCTTTAAGAAACTCATCTCATAAGAAAAGACATCCACAGACTGAAGGTGAAAGGTTGGGAAAAAATATACCACATGGACAGCGGAAATAAACAGGAGTTTCCATTCTCATATCAAATAAAGTAGACTTTAAGCCAAATTTAATCAAAAGGAATAAAGAAGGACATTTCATACTGCTTAAGGGAACCATTCATCAACAGACATAACAATTATACACACACACACACACACACACACACACACCTAAAATAATAGAGCATCTATATTCATCAAACAAATTCTTCTCAAGTTCAAGAGTCAAACAGACCACAACACAATAATTCTGGGTGAATTCAACACACCTTTTTCATGAATGGATAGACCTTCTAGACAAAAGCTAAACAAAGAAACTATAGAACTCAATAATACAATCAATAACTTAGACTTAACAGACATATATAGAATATTTCATCCATCAAGAGTAAATACACTTTCTTCTCAGCAGCACATGGATCTTTATAATAGACCATATATTATGCCACAAAGCAACTATTAGCAAATACAAAAAAGTAGAGATACTATCCTGCATTCTATCATATCATAATGGAATAAAATTAGAAATCAATGATAAAATAAAAAATAGAAGCTACTCCAACACCTTGAGACTGAATAATATGCTATTGAATGAACAATGGGTTGCAAAAGACATCAAAGAGGTGATTAAAAAATTCTTAGAGGGGCCTGGGGCTGTAGCTCAGTAATAGAGCACTTTCCTAGCACCAGTGAGACACTGGGTTCGGTCCTCAGCACCACATAAAAACTAAAACACACTTATAAACATATTTTTAACAAATTCCTAGAGGTAAATGAGAACACTGATCCAACATACTAAAATCTCTAGGACACTATGATGGCAGTACTAAGGAAAGTTCATTGAATGGAGTTCATTCCTTAAAAGAAGAAAAAGTTAACAAATAAATGACCTTTCATTACATCTCAAGCCCTAGAAAAAGAAGAATAACACCAAAAGCAGTAGAAGACAGGAAATAATTAAAATCAGAGCTGAAATCAATGAAATCAAAACAAAAGAAACAATTGAAAAAATTTGACAAAACAAAAAGTTGGTTCTTTGAAAAAATAAATAAAATGGATAAACTCTTAGTCATGCTAACAAAGAAGAGAGAAAACTCAAATTACTAACATCCATGATGAAAAAGGAAATATCATGATGGACACTACAGAAATACAGAAGATAATTAGAAATTATTTTGAAAACTTGTACTCAAATAAAATATAAATTATTAAAGGCATCAACAAATTTCTAGAGTCATATGATTTGCCCAAACTAAATCAGGATGACATACACAATTTAAACAGATCAATTTCAAGCAATGAAATAGAATACACCATTAAAAGCCTGCCAACCAAGAAAAGCACAGGACCAGATGGAAACCACAGCTGAGTTCTACAAGACCTTCAAAGAAGAACTAATACTAATACTCCTCAAATTATTTCATGAAATAGAAAAAGAGGAAATCCCCCCTTCTGTTTAATTAAACAACAAGCAATGTGGCTTAGGGACTGTGCTTGTCTTAGGTTGTCCAATACTACATATGGTCCTTACCCGTCATTGGATGAGCTGACCTCAAGGAGTCAGCCTCCTGTCTTAGGATGGTACCATTGCAATTGGATCTTAATCGTCACTGACTACCAGTCCAGCATACAGCCATGCTTGTGGATAGGCCTATGCACCAGTGGGGGCTGAGGTTCTTTGCCTCACCTCTGTTGGCCCCCAAATTTAGCCTTGGTGCCAGTGGGGGGGTGAGGTTCTTTGCCTCACCTCTGTTGGCCCACAAATTTTAGACCATCACTAGCAGAAGGGAGGAGGATGCAAAATAACATGACACCAAGCCAAATGACGGCTCTTTTTGGAAAAATTGTACTAACACCGTTGACACCATCTGCAAAGATATGCCAGCACTACCACAATTCGCTGCACCAACAGAGAGTTCACAATGCATACAAGTGATACATAGTCCAGGCAAGTTTTGCAAGCAGTTCAAAGCAGAGAAATCCATCAATATGTCCATTTCCTCCCAAAGTAAATTGACTCCTTGAATGAGCATTACTTGTTGAGTTATTATTCACTGATGTATCAGTTTAATAGCTATCGTAGAAGCTGTAGTTTGGTTTTATCTTTGTCTTCACCAGCACTGGGATGAAGATAGGAATTCTGGCAATGATGGCTAAAAAAAATTATGTAACATTCCAACAGGTACTAAGAAAACAATTTTCTGAACAATTTACATTATCCTGAACAGAATTATTAAATATAATGAAAAGGAAAGGGGAAAATAAACAAACAGATCTGTTAACCTCCTTTTTTGTTCATATATTAAAACAATCCTCAACAGCTGTTTACCCAATTTAAATTAAACCATCTAAGTCACATGAATAAAAAAAATTTGAATCCATTTTTTCATGAGCGCTCCTTGTATATGATATATGGACATATGCACATACAGACATACAACACAAAACAGAAGTGTGCACACATAACACAATACATACAACACATAACATAATAGTAAAGGCCTTGTAGCTTTTCACAGGTGAAATCTCCATTGCAATGTTTAAAAACTCCACAGTCAAAAAATAGAACTGATCAGAAAAACATTAACCTAGGTCTGTATGAGCTCAAAAAACAAAATAGAACTTCATGATGTGGGAAAAGGCAATAATAAAATAGATATTGATAAAAGCATCCTGGTTACCACCTGGGTTTGTCTCTTATTTGGATATCCCATCATTTTTCCTGTAACTTGCATATGGATCTGAAGGTATTCCCACAAACAAGCCTCAAGGTTTTTTTACATTTGAAATAGGCCTTAATGGTGTTCATTATTCATTAGCCTCCAGGTGTGGGAGAATCACTGTCGCAGATGTAAGAATAGCCAAACTGGAGCTCTGGATATCAGCTGTTATAGATTTGAGTCAAATCATCTTCTTTTTGGTGTGTAGAAATTGCTTTGGTTAGTCTCTCTGGAATCCAGTCTGATGTTCTCCCTGTGGAAACACACCAAAAGAACCCCGACTCCAGACACTCACTGGGTCAGGACATTTCCACTGCCCTGTTAGAATATCTTTGCAAAGTACCTTGGGCTTATGTACATTTTTGGATACATATGCCTTTCCGTAGCACTAAGCCCTGATGAATCCAAATTTAAAAAGTTTAGAGTAAAAAGGGTTATTTTAAGTTTATCTTTGAGGGATATATACCCCTTCCCAATTCCCTCTTTTTGCTTTAATATGTACATTTTAATAGTTTGATGAGCTCTTTCAACTATGCCTTGTCCCTGTGGATTGTATAGAATTCCTGTTATGTGAGTAATGCCAAATGATGAGCAAAATTGTTTAAAAGAGGTAGAGGTATAGCCAGGAACATTATCTGTTTTTAACTGTTTGGGAATGCCCATAGTGGCAAAATTTTGTAAGCAATGAGCTATAATATCTTTAGTTTTTTCTCTGGCATAAAGGGAGCCCATCAAAAATCCGGAAGAAGTATCAACTGTAACAAGCAAATATTTTAATTTTCCAAATTCTGGCAAGTGTGTGACGTCCATCTGCCAAATATGGTTAGGTATCTGTCCTCTAGGATTGATTCTAAGATTAACTTGTGTAAAAAGGTCACACAATTTTGACATTGTTTTATTATTTGTCTAGCTTGTTCCTTAGTTATTTTAAAATGCTTTTGCAAAGTATTAGCATTGACATGGAACCTTTTATGAATATTTGTAGCTTCTTCTATTGTAGAGAAAATATGTATGTCATGTGTAGTTTTATCTGCTAAACAATCACCCAAACTAAGGGCTCCAGGCAATCCTGTATGTGCCCTGATATGTCCTATAAAGAATAGATCTTTTCTGTCCCAGATTAGACTTTGTATAGTGGAAAACAAAGAGAAAACAGTAGAGGAAGGGGAAATCCTACCAGCATCTTCAAAAGATACTATAGCATTAACTATATACTGACTATCAGAAAATAAATTAAATACAGAATCTTTAAACATCACAAAAGCCTGTAATACTGCCTTAAGCTCTACCTTTTGAGCTGATTGTTTGGGTACTAAAAATGTAAAAGTTTGATCAGGGGTAACTGCTGCTGCTGTACCATTATTTGACCCATCAGTGAATATATTTGGAGCATTCATGATAGGTGTTTTTCTTGTCATTTTTGGAAAAACTACAGGATGCGAAGACCAAAGAGACAACAAAGGATAAGATGGTAAGCTATTATCAAATGAAACATTAGATTTACACACGATTATTGCCCAAGTATTTAACTCATTAGCTAGCTCATCAATTTGATCCATAGTATATGAAGTAATAATCTTATTGGGAGAAATTCCAAACACTCCCTTTGCTGCTTTTATTCCTTTGTCCTACAGGCTCAGGATACCTAGTAAGAATAGTATTAGGAGAATAAGATAACTGTATCCATAATAATGGACCTTCTTGCCAAAATACTCCTGTAGGAATTTTTTTTGTTGGTATTACAATAAATAATAAAGGCAAATTTATATCAATTCTATCCCAATTCATATTTTCCATATATATTTTAATGATTTTTAATGCCTTTCTTGCTTCAGGCATTAACATTTGGGGTGAATTTGGATCTGATGGACCTTTTAGGATATCAAATAAAGGTCCCAACTCTCCTGCTGGTATGCCTAGATAAGGCCTTATCCAATTTATGTCTCCTAATAACTTTTGAAAGTTGTTAAGTGATTTGAGTTGATCTACTCATATTTGAATTTTTGGTGGACGGACCATGGTTGAGGATAATAGAACTCCTAAATAATTAATTGGAAAATTTAATTGTACTTTATCTATTGCTATCTCTAGATTATAATTTTTTAATGAGTTTGTAAGTGTGGCATAACATTCTAGCAATGTGTTTTTATATTTGTGTGCTAATAATACATCATCCATATAATGAAATATTTGTAGTTCAGGATTTTGATTTCTAAGTGGCTGGATTACTTTGTTAACATAAATTTGACACATAGTTGGGCTGTTAGCCATCCCTTGAAGGAATACTTTCCATTCATATCTCTGATCGGGACCTTCATGATTCAGTGCAGGGACAGTAAATGCAAAACGTGGACTATCCTCAGGATGAATTGGAATTGAAAAAAAAACACAATCTTTAATATCTATAGCTAAAACATACCAGCTTTTTGGCAAAACAGACAATTGAGGAATCCCTGATTGAGCAGGTCCCATAATGACCATCTCATTATTAATGGCTCTTAAATCTTGCAATAATCTCCATTTACCAGATTTCTTTTTAATGACAAAAATGGGAGTATTATGGGGAGATATGGAAGGTTGTATATGTCCCTCTGCTAATTATTGTTTGACCAGGTCATGGGCTGCTTGTATCTTTTCTTTAGTCAGGGGCCACTAAGGACCCATAATGGTCTTTCTGATTTCCAAGTAATCTTTATTGTCTCAGTGACTCCTTATGAAAACCCAATCCATGTCTATTTCTTGATTTATTTGTATTGGTGTTGCTATACCTTGTTCTTGTTCTCCTAATCTTTTTTCTTTCCTAAAACCTTGTCTAGCCCTAATAGTGGGCGCATTTGGATTGATGTTATTTGTTAATGTCAAACCTAATTGATCTAGGACATCTTGTCCCCATAAATTTATAGGATGATGATCCAATACATATGGCTGTATAGTTCCTTCACATCCTTCAGGATCCTTCCAATCTAATACCATTGCACTTCTATGGGGATTAGTCGCCACTCCTAGGCCTCGAAGCGTTGAGTGGCTTGTTGTAATGGCCAATGTTTTGGCCATTCTTGATGAGAGATGATGCTAAGGTCTGTACCTGTGTCCAGTAACCCATTAAATTCATATCCTTGAATATTTAGTTTTAGCATTGGGCGAGAATCTAAATTTAAAGAAACATAGCCCAATCTACACCTGTGGAGCTTAATCCCCTGGAACCTCTTTCTATAGTACTACTGGAAAATTTATCATGCAGGCTGGGTCTTATTAATAACTGTGATATTCTATCTCCTGGTGAAATTACTGATAAACCCCTTGGAGAACTAGCTATAATTTTTATTTCACCTTCATAATCGGGATCAATTACCCCAGAACTTATCATAAGTTCTTTTAGAGTAGGAGAACTGTGTCCCAATAATAAGCCTATTGTTCCTTGGGGAAGAAGTCCTTTTACTCCTGTGGGAATGATTTGAACTCCCATCTCTGGATTTAGTACTGCTCTGGAGGAGGCGCAGATGTCCAACCTTGCGCTCCCTCTGGTTCGTCTGATGAGAGATGTGATGGATAATGTTTCCTGGGCACTACCCTGATGGTGTTGCTGGGTTCCTCCATGGTGCTGCTGGGTTCCTCCAGTGGCCCGTATATTTGTGGTCATGGGCCCTGAAGCATTGGGCCCCTCTGTCCATTTTTTTGGCAATTGAGCCCGATGCTTTTCTCCACAATATCATGGGTAAACATTTGGTCCTTGTCCATTTTTTGATAACGGAGTACCCTCTATGGTGGTTTGAGAACGGCATTCATTAGTCCAATCTCTCCCTCTACGACATCGTGGGCAAATACCCGGTATTCTACTCCTTTGATATCTAGCTTTGTTAAACCCTCCTCCTATGGGGCAACTCCTTTTAAAATGTCCTGTTGGTTCACAATTGTAGCATGTTTTTGGCCTGGCATCTAAAGCCTGTTGTATTGCAGCTGCCATGACTTGCCCTTGTTCATTAATGTCTCTACATTATTTAATATATGTGTTTAAATCTCCATGTTTCCCTGGTCTAATGGCCTCCTTGCACCATCTGTCTGCTTGCTCAAAGGCTAGGTGTTTAATTAATGGCATTGCTTGTTCTGTGTCCCCCAAAACTCTGGTAGCTGTTTGAATAAGCCTATCTACAAATTCAGCGTAAGGTTCATTAGGTGCTTGTATTACCTTAGATAATTGACCTTGTAAATCTCCATGTCCTTGTAAAGTCTTCCATGCCCTAACTGCATCTGCAGCAATTTGTGAATATATATCAGGATCATATTCAATTTGTTGTTGTTGACTCTCATAAGGTCGTTTTCCTAACACCATATCTAAATTTCTTTGAGGGTAACCGGCCACTGCATTTTGCCTAGCCGTCTCCATGCAAAATTCCTCATTGGCAACCTTCCATAACAAATATTGCCCTCCATTTAGCACAGCTTTAAACATGCTAGCCCAATCTGCTGGCATCATGTCCAAGTTGGTAATGGATTCGACCATGCTTACAGTGAAGAGTGCTTGAGGACCATAGGTTGTTACAGCCTCCTTTAAGTGCTTCACTGTTTTGAAATCTAAAGCACGGTGAATTCGCTGCCCTCCTGCCTACTCAAGTATAGGGCATGCTAATCTTTGAGGTCCTGTCTCAGGATCCCATCTCTCAACTATGGGGGTTGGGGGCCCCATAGGATATGTTGTCTCTATAGGTGGAGCTGTTGGTTGGATACTTACGCCCTCTGGTGATAGAAAGGTGTTAGTAGCAGCCTCCTGTTGTAACTTTTTCCCTCCTGATGGCCCTTCTTCCTTTAAATTTTCTTCCTTTGTCTGACTAGCTCAAGAGACCTTCTCTTTTACTTGATCTAAAATGTCTTTCTCCATGGTCTGAAACTCTAACAATTTACTTAACATTCTTTCGGTTTGTTTTTTACTAATTTCTGATCTACTATAAAGATAACACAACCCAACAAGATAACACAAAACAAAACTGAAACAGAATGAAACAAAAACGGAACAAAAAATCGTTGTATCAATTTTCCTATTTTCTTGAAATGTATTTTCGTGGTCTATCTCTATCTCTTCCTCAGGGCCAAACAACTTCAACCTTGAGTCAACCATTTTTTCCCAGTTTGCCTGAGAAAGTTCTAGGGATAGGCAGCTTGAAACAAAAACAAAACAAATCAAAACAAGAACACATTGTTTTTTGAAATGGTCACCCATTCTCTCGCCTTCCCTCAGGGGCAAGCAATTTCACTTACCTCCAAGCTTCAGGCATTCCCCGCATGGGCCACCAAATGCCGCAGTCTGGCTGGGCACAAATCACGATCCACTCAAGCAGGAACAAACTTTATTTCCAAACTCCACCAGCACACTCCACACACGTTCCCCAGGAACCTCTCCGAACGCCACCCACGCGGCTCCTCCAGGAACACCCCACACACCAACCGGAACTCCCACCACCGGAACTTCACCAACCAACGCGAACTCTTCAGGAATCCCCACGAGAGCTCAACCAGAACTCAATGGGAACTCCTCGAGAACTCAAAAGTCATCATCTTAATGGCTCGCTGGCGTCACCTCTCAACCATTACTTCTGGCAAAAATGCCATGCATCATCCTGACTCGGCTGTGGCCCTCAACAAGGGAACACTTCCAAACTCATTCTATGAGGCCAATATCACTCTAATTCCAAAAGACACATGAAAGAAAGAAAATTTCAGACCAATATCTCTAATGAACATAGATGCAAAAATTCTCAATAAAATTTTGGAGGATCTATCCAGTGATGAGAGAGGTATATTAAAATCACCCAGTATTATTATGTTGTGGTCTGTTTTGTTCTTATAATTAAGAAGGGTTTGTTTGATGTACATAGGTACTCCATTGTTTGGAGCATAAATATTTATGATTGTTATACCTTGTTGATGTATCATTCCCTTAAGCAGTATGAAATGTCCTTCTTGATTCATTGGGGTTAACATTGGTTTGATGTCCCTTTACCTGATAGGAGGATAGAAACCCCTGACTGTTTTTGAGATCCATATTAATGGTATGATTTTTCATTCTTTTATCTTCAGTCTGTGGATGTCTTTGCCTATGAGGTTAGTCTTTTAGAGACAGCATGTTGTTGCATCTTATTTTTTAATCTGATCTACCAGTCTGTGTGCTTCGATTGATGAGTTTAGGCCATTTACATTCAGTGTTATCATTGAGATATGATTTCTAATGATGTGCATTGATGTGGGTCTGTTGTAATATTGTATATTTGGGGTTAAGTAAACCTCCTGTATTTGGTTTTCCAATTCTTTCTTAAGGTTTGGGGAAATTTCTGATATTATTTCATTGAAAAGATTGTATATTCCTTTGATTTGTATCTCTGAGCCTTCACATCTTTTCTCCATGGTCGACTTCATTTTTCAGATTATATTTTTACTTCATTGCCTAAAACTCTATCTTCCAAGTGATCTAGTCTACTGATGATGCTTTCTATTGAGTTTTTAATTTGGTTTATTGATTCTTTCATTTTGAGATTTACTGATTGATTCTTCTTCAGGATTTCTATCTCCTTACTAAAGTGATTTTTCCTAGTACCCTTAAACTTTCTGATTTCACTCCTTACATCATCTTTTACTTTGTATATCAGTCTAACCATGAACTTTCTAAATTCCTTCTCTGACATTTCCTCCACTGGTAATATAATTGGATTTTTTTTATAAGGTATTTTGGTTGGATTGGGATGATTTGTTCCCTTGCCTTTTCATTTTGTTTGTATGTCTATCCACTTATAAGTAAGAATCTGAGGTGGCAGAGCTTCTGCGATATGAAATTATAGTGTTCCTGAAGATTTCTAGTACCTTATGTTTTAGGGGAGACAAAAAATAACAACCACCAAAGCAGTCAATATTCAGCATTAAATAAATATTTAGTTCCAATTTTGGCGTCTATAACGTCAATTGGTAATATAAACAAATTATATGTTTGGTAATTGCCAAGAGTAGAGATATTACTTTTATAAAAGAGTTGGCAATTTCAAAAAGGTAAAGATGGAGAATGCAGAGGAGATGTAGGATGTAATAATTGAAAGGGAGAAAGATAGACAGTAGTAGTAAAAAGTTAAAAGAAGAGTAAAAGAAAAATAGAATTTGTTGCTAAAGAGGAAGACACTCAAGGAAATAGATAGGAGAAAAAGAATATAAAACAAACAAAACCAATATAAAACAAAACCAAAAACTAATAAAAAACCCTAGTCCTCAAAAGGCAAAATCAAGAAAATAACTACCTTCAAGAAATGCTAGAAATAAGAAGACTGAGACAAATATTTATGTTTATTTAAATGTCCACAAACCATTCAGTTCATAAAAGTTAAAAAAAAGTTTTTAATGGAATATTAAGGGATTGTTTTCACTGTGATTGTTGAAAAATTGTCTATAATATTATATGTTTGTTGTTAGTTCCCAGTTGTCTGTCTTTCTGTTTTGTTTTTTTTTTCCTATAGGTATGTCTTGCATGCAAGAGTATTAATTGGGGGGCAGTCAGTTCCTTCATTTTGTGAAGGTAACCAAGTTTGCCTGTTCTCAGCTTCCCTTCTCTGTTGAGAGCCACAGCCGAAGGGGCTCCAGCAAACTTTCAGACTGCCAGCTGATGATTGGCTCACAGTGGCCCCAGCAACACCTAGCTGATTGGCTCCTCTGTGGAGATGCTCATTGAGCTGTTTCCCTGCCCTTTCAGACTACCAGCTGATGATTGGCTCACAGCGGCCCCAGCAACACCTAGCTGATTGGCTCCTCTGTGGAGATGCTCATTGAGCTGTTTCCCTGCCCTTTCAGACTACCAGCTGATGATTGGCTCACAGCAGCCCCAGCAACATCTAGCAACATCTAGCTGATTGGCTCCTCTGCGGTGATGCTCATTGGGCTGTTTCCCTGCCCTTTCAGACCACGGAGCTGCTCATTGGGGGACTTTTTTGGCTCCGCCCATGTGACCCAGCCAATCGGCCTCAAGAGCAGGAGGATTGTGGGAGGAAGAGGTTGTTGGGGTGTGTGGCTTGTGGGAAGCCAGTGGTGGCAGTTGGGCTCTGAGGGTTTTTTCCTGAGGAGCTGTTTTGTTTATCTTGTGTGGTTCTAAAAATAAAGTTAGTTTCTTTTGACAAGTGGCTCCTGAATTGTGCCCAGCCAGACTGCGGCATTTGGTGGCCCGTACGGGGAACGACTGAGGGTAAGTAAACCGCTTGCCCCTGAGGGCAGGGTGAGAGGATGGGGAGCCATTTTAAGATTCCTCTTTTGTTTTGCTTCATTTTTGTTTTAAGTTGCCTGTCCCTGGAGATGAGTGAGACGGAAGAAAAACCGCTCACTTCTGAGGAAAAACTATTTACGTCTGAGGAACAGATAGGGAGAAAGGACGGATGCACATGTCAGGAGGATAGAAAGGCTATAATGAATTTTTGTTGTTCCATTTTTATTTCATTCTGTCTCGGTTTTGTTTGGCGTCATCTTGTTGGGTTGTATTATAGTAGAAATACGGGATCAGAAATTAGTAAAAAACAAACTGAAAGAGTGTTAAGTAAATTGTTAGAGGAAGAAGGCATCCCAGTAAAATCAAGAGCAGTCAGGGCATACGTTGATACAATGCAAAAATGTAGCCCATGGCTTTTTAAGGAGGAGTTGTTAAATATATCACAATGGAACCATCATGGTGAAGATTTAAAAAGAATAGAAAAGAACAGCCCAGGAACTCTGCCAGCTGGCACATTGGCATTGTGGGCGTTGGTATCTGGTTTTCTTAGTCCAAAGCCTTCAATTCAGACAAAGGTAGAGGAAGGAGAAGATATATTGATTCAAGTAAATGAGGAGGTCTCTCAAGTTAGTCAGAAAGAGGAAAAGATTCAAGTAAAAGAGAAGGTCTTTCGAGCTAATCAGACAGAGAAAGAAAGTTTAGAGCAGAAAAAGCCATCAGGGGGAAAGTTACAAAAGGAGAATGCTACTAAAACCTTTCTATCACCAGAGGGCTTAAGTGTCCAACCAACAGCACCACCTCTACAGGAGACTGCTACTAACACCTTTCTATCACCAGAGGACGTAAGTGTCCAACTGACAAGGCCACCTTCATATGCTGAGAGGCCCCCAACCCCTGCAGTGGATAGTTCAGATCCTGAGACAGGATCTCAAGTATTAACATGCCCTGTATTTGAGGTAGGAGGGCAGCGAATTTACCATACTTTAAATTTCAAAACAGTGAAGCAGCTAAAAGAGGCTGTAACAACCTATGGTCCTCAAGCACCCTTCACTGTAAGCTTGGTCGAATCCATTACCAACTTGAATATGACGCCAGCAGATTGGGCTAATATGTGTAAAGCTGTGCTAAATGGAGGACAATACCTGTTATGGAAGGTTGCCAATGAGGAATTTTGCAAGGAGACGGCTAGGCGAAATGCTGCAGCTGGTTATCCTCAGAGAAATCTAGATATGTTGTTAGGAAAGGGACCTTATGAGGGTCAGCACCAACAAATTGCATATGATCCTGGTGTATATTTACAAATTGCTGTAGATGCAGTTAAGGCATGGAAGACTTTACAAGGACATGGAGGTTTACAAGGTCAATTATCTAAGATAATACAAGGAACTAATGAATCTTATGCTGAATTTGTAGATAGGCTTATTCAAACAGCTACCAGAGTTTTTGGGAATACAGAACAAGCAATGCCATTAATAAAACAACTGGCTTATGACCAAGCGAATCGTTGGTGCAGAGATATCATTAGACCATGGAAACATGAAGATTTAAACACATATATTAAATTATGTAGAGACATTAATGAACAAGAGCAAGTCATGGCAGCTGCAGTAAAACAGGCTTTAGATGCCAGAGACATTAATGAACAAGGGAAAATTGTGGCAGCTGCAGTAAAACAGGCTTTAGATGCCAGAGACATTAATGAACAAGGGCAAATTGTGGCAGCTGCAGTAAAACAGGCTTTAGATTCCAGGCCAAGAACATGCTACAATTGTGAACAAACAGGACATTTTAAAAGGAATTGCCCCATAGGAGAAGGGTTTAACAAAACTAGGTATCAAAGGAGTAGAATACCGGGTATTTGCCCACGATGCCGTAGAGGGAGACATTGGGCTAATGAATGCCGTTCTCAAACCACCATAGAGGGTACTCCATTATCAAAAAACAAACAAGGACCAAGTGTTTATCCACGATATCGTGGAGAAAGGCATTGGGCTCCATTGCCAAAAAATGGACAGGGGGGCCCAATGCTCCGGGGCCCAAAACCACAAATATACGGAGCACTGGAGGAACCCAGCAACCCCATCAGGGTAGTGCCCAGGACACATTGTCCATTAGATCCCTCATCAGACAAACCAGAGGGAGCGCAGGGTTGGACATCTGCGCCTCCGCCAGAGCAGTACTAACTCCAGAGATGGGAGTTCAAATCATTCCCACAGGGGTGAAAGGACCTCTTCCCAAAGGAACAGTAGGCTTATTATTGGGACGCAGCTCTTCTACTCTAAAAGGACTTATGATAAGTCCTGGGGTAATTGATCCCGATTATGAAGGTGAAATAAAAATTATAGCCAGTTCTCCAAATGGTATATCAGTAATTTCACCAGGAGATAGAATAGCACAGTTACTAATAATACCAAGCCTACATGATAAATTTTCCAGTCGTGCTATAGAAAGAGGTTCCAAGGGATTAGGCTCCACAGGTGTAGATTGGGCTATGCTGTCTTTAAATTTAGATTCTCGCCCCATGCTAAAACTAAATATTCAAGGACATGAATTTAATGGGCTACTGGATACAGGTGCAGACCTTAGCATCATCTCTCATCAAGAATGGCCAAAACATTGGCCATTACAACAAGCCACTCAAACGCTTCGAGGCCTAGGAGTGGCGACTAATCCCCATAGAAGTGCAATGGTATTAGATTGGAAGGATCCTGAAGGATGTGAAGGAACTATACAGCCATATGTATTGGATCATCTTCCTATAAATTTATGGGGACGAGATGTCCTAGATCAATTAGGTTTGACATTAACAAATAACATCAACCAAAGTGCACCCACTATTATGACTAGACAAGGTTTTAGGAAAGGAAAAAGATTAGGAAAACAAGAACAAGGTATAGCAGCACCAATACAAATAGATCAAGGAACAGACAGACATGGGTTGGATTTTCAGAAAGGGCCACTGAGACAATAAAAATTACTTGGAAATCAGAAAGACCAGTATGGGTTTCTCAGTGGCCCCTGACTAAAGAAAAGATACTAGCAGCCCATGATCTGGTCAAACAACAATTAGCAGAAGGACATATACAACCTTCTGTATCTCCCCATAATACTCCCATTTTTGTCATCAAAAAGAAATCTGGTAAATGGAGATTATTGCAAGATTTAAGAGCCATTAATAATGAGATGGTTATTATGGGACCTGCTCAATCGGGGATTCCTCCATTGTCTGCTTTGCCAAAAACTTGGTATGTTTTAGTTATAGATATTAAAGATTGTTTTTTTTTCAATTCCAATTCATCCTGAGGATAGTCCACGTTTTGCATTTACTATCCCTGCACTGAATCATGAAGGTCCTGATCAGAGATATGAATGGAAAGTACTCCCTCAAGGGATGGCTAACAGCCCAACTATGTGTCAAATTTATGTTAACAAAGCAATCCAGCCACTTAGAAATCAAAATCCTGAACTACAAATATTTCACTATATGCATGATGTATTATTAGCACACAAATATAAAAACACATTGCTGGACTGTTATGCCACACTTACAAACTTATTAAAAAATTATAATCTAGAGATAGCAATAGATAAAGTACAATTAAATTTTCCAATTAATTATTTAGGAGTTCTATTATCCTCAACCATGGTCCGTCCACCAAAAATTCAAATACGAGTAGATCAACTCAAATCACTTAATGACTTTCAAAAGTTATTAGGAGACATAAATTGGATAAGGCCTTATCTAGGTATACCAACAGGAGAGTTGGGACCTTTATTTGATATCCTAAAAGGTCCATCAGATCCAAATTCACCCCGAATGTTAACGCCTGAAGCAAGAAAGGCATTAAAAATCATTGAAACATATATGGAAAATATGCATTTGGATAGAATTGATATAAGTTTGCCTTTATTATTTATTGTACTACCAACAAAAAATATTCCTACAGGAGTATTTTGGCAAGAAGGCTCATTATTATAGATACATTTATCTTATTCTCCTAACACTATTCTTACTAGGTATCCTGAGGCTGTAGGACAATTAATACTCAAAGGAATAAAAGCAGCAAAGGGAGTGTTTGGAATTTCTCCCAATAAAATTATTACTCCATATACTATGAATCAAATTGATGAGTTAGCTAATGAGTTAAATACTTGGGCAATAATCATGTGCAAATCTAATGTTTCATTTGATAACCACTTACCATCTAATCCTTTATTGTCTTTTTGGTCATCTCATCCTGTAATTTTTCCAAAAATGACAAGAAAAACACCTATCGGGAATGCTCCAAATATATTCACTGATGGATCAAATAATGGTACAGCAGCAATAGTTACACCGGATCAAACTTTTACATTTTTAGTACCCAAACAATCAGCTCAAAAGGTAGAGCTTAAGGCAGTATTACAGGCTTTTGTGATGTTTAAAAATTCTGTATTTAATTTATTTTCCGATAGTCAGTATATAGTTAATGCTATAGTATCCCTTGAAGATGCTGGTAGGATTTCCCCTTCCTCTACTATTTTCTTTTTGCTTTCCACTATACAAAGTCTAATCTGGGACAGAAAAGATCCATTCTTTATAGGACATATCAGGGCACATACAGGATTGCCTGGAGCCCTTAGTTTGGGCAACGATTTAGCAGATAAAACTACACATGACATACATATTTTCTCTACACTAGAAGAAGCTATAAATTTTCATGAAAAGTTCCATGTCAATGCTAATACTTTACAAAAGCGTTTTAAAATAACTAAGGAACAAGCTAGACAAATAATAAAACAATGTCAAAATTGTGTGACCTTTTTACCACAAGTTAATCTTGGAGTCAATCCTAAAGGATTGATACCTAACCATATTTGGCAGATGGACGTCACACATTTGCCAGAATTTGGAAAATTAAAATATTTGCATGTTACAGTTGATACTTCTTCTGGATTTTTGATGGGCTCCCTTCATGCCGGAGAAAAAACTAAAGATGTTATAGCTCATTGCTTACAAAATTTTGCCACTGTGGGCGTTCCAAAACAGTTAAAAACAGATAATGCCCCTGGTTATACTTCTACCTCTTTTAAACAATTTTGCCCATCATTTGGCATTACTCATATAACAGGAATCCCATACAATCCACAGGGACAAGGCATAGTTGAAAGAGCTCATCAAACTATTAAAATGTACTTATTAAAGCAAAAAGAAGGAATTGGGAAGGGGTATATATTCCCCAAAGATAAACTTAAAATAACCCTTTTTACTCTAAACTTTTTAAATTTGGATTCATCAGGGCTTAGTGCTGCGGAAAGGCATATGTGTCCAAAAAATGTATATAAGCCCAAGGTACTTTGGAAGGATATTCTAACAGGACAATGGAAAGGTCCTGACCCAGTAATTGTCTGGAGTCGGGGGTCTGTTTGTGTGTTTCCACAGGGAGAACAGCAGCCGATTTGGATTCCAGAGAGATTAACTAAGGTCCTGACCCAGTGATTGCCTGGAGTCGGGGGTCTGTTTATGTGTTTCCACAGGGAGAACAGCAGCTGATTTGGATTCCAGACAGTTTAACTAAAGCGATTTCTACAGACCAAAAAGAAGATGTGATATCCAGAACTCCAGTTTGGTTATTCTTACATCTGCGACAGAACCAGAATGCTTTTTTCAATGTCTATTTTATTATTGCCCTTTCCCATATTTTTTTTTTTGAGCTCATACAGACCTAGGTTAATGTTTTGCTGATCAGTCCTATTTTTTGACTATAGAGTTTTTAAACATTGCAATGGAGATTTCACCTGTAATATGTTATAAGGCCTTTACTATTATGTTATGTGTCGTATGTATTATGTGTGCACACTTGTGTTTTGTGTTTGAATGTACGTATGTCCATATGTCATATATGATGAGCGCTCATGAAAAAATGAATCCAAATAATTTCTTTTTTTTTATTCACGTGATTTAAATGGTTTAATTTAAATTGGGTAAACAGCTGTTGAAGATTGTTTTAAAATGTGAACAAAATAGGAGATTAACAGATCTGTTTGTTTACTTTCACCTTTCCTTTTCATTATATTTAATAATTCTCTTAAAGATAATGTAAATTGTTAAGAAAATTGTTTTCTTTTAATGCCTTCTGGGACGTTACATAATTTTTTCTTTAGCCATTATTGCCAGAATTCCTATCTTCATCCCAGTGCCGGTGAAGACAATGCAAATTGTTAAGAAAATTGTTTTCTTTTAGTGCCTTCTGGAATGTTACATAATTTTTTCTTTAGCCATTATTGCCAGAATTCCTATCTTCAGTGAAGACAATGTAAATTGTTAAGAAAATTGTTTTCTTTTAGTGCCTTCTGGAATGTTATATAATGTTATATAATTTTTCTTTAGCCATTATTGTCAGAATTCCTATCTTCATCCCAGTGCATGAAGACAAAGATAAAACCAATCTACAGCTTCTGCAATAGCCATCACTGAACTGCTTGCAGAACTTGCCTGGACTATGTATCACTTATATGCATTGTGAACTCACTTGTATGCATTGTGAACTATCTGTTGGTGCAGCAACTTCTGGTAGTGTTGGGGTATTTATGCTGATGGTGTCATCGGTGGTACAATTTTTCCAAAAGGAGCCGTCAGCTGGCTTGGTGTATCTTCCTCCCTTCTGTTTGTCATGATCGTTCAGCTAAAATTTGGGGGCCAACAGAGGTGAGGCAAAGAACCTCACCCCCCCGCTGGTACGAAGACCTCTACACAGGTGTGGCTGTATACTGGACTGGTAGTCAATGATGGGTAAGATCCAATTACTATGGTACCAACCTAAGACAGGAGGCTGATGCCTTGAGGTCAGCTCATCCAATAACGGGTAAGGACCATATGTACTATTGGACAACCTAAGGCAGACACGGTCCCTAAGCCACATGCTTCTTGTTTAAACAGAGAGGGGGAGATGTTGAGAGCCACAGCCGAAGGGGCTCCAGCAAACTTTCAGACTGCCAGCTGATGATTGGCTCACAGCGGCCCCAGCAACACCTAGCTGATTGGCTCCTCTGTGGAGATGCTCATTGAGCTGTTTCCCTGCCCTTTCAGACTACCAGCTGATGATTGGCTCACAGCGGCCCCAGCAACACCTAGCTGATTGGCTCCTCTGTGGAGATGCTCATTGAGCTGTTTCCCTGCCCTTTCAGACTACCAGCTGATGATTGGCTCACAGCAGCCCCAGCAACATCTAGCAACATCTAGCTGATTGGCTCCTCTGCGGTGATGCTCATTGGGCTGTTTCCCTGCCCTTTCAGACCATGGAGCTGCTCATTGGGGGACTTTTTTGGCTCCGCCCATGCGACCCAGCCAATTGGCCTCAAGAGCAGGAGGATTGTGGGAGGAAGAGGTTGTTGGGGTGTGTGGCTTGTGGGAAGCCAGTGGTGGCAGTTGGGCTCTGAGGGTTTTTTCCTGAGGAGCTGTTTTGTTTATCTTGTGTGGTTCTAAAAATAAAATTAGTTTCTTTTGACAAGTGGCTCCTGAATTGTGCCCAGCCAGACTGCGGCACTTCTCAGTATAAAGTAGTGTTGTCACAGCCAGGATCACTGTAGAGTTCTGTGAAAGAGATTCTTAGAGGTGGATCTCCTCCTAGAGGCAGGTTTTGGTCTAGCTAGACCCTTGATACTTTGTGGAATGACATTTGGTGAGACCTTTTAAATCAGCACACCTTCAGATCCCAGATGCTTCTGGTCTGCACTGAGTGTCTGACTTGCCTCAATCCCCTCTAGGTTCCTCTGGAGCAGCAGAGGAGCCAGTCCTTTGCCTCCCTCCACCTCTCAGGGTTCCCATATCTTGGCCACTCTCCCCAGCCCTAAGAAGTCACTGGTCATCCCCAGCTGGCCCTGAGAACCACGGGACTCATAGAGAGACACCCAGTAACTCTTGGGTCTCAGTGTCTCAAATTTCCCTGGGTACAACAATCTCCTCCATGCCAGAGTTTCACCTGATTTTCTAGTCACACTCTGGGTGGCTTGATGGGCCCCTGCCTGCTCAGGTTTTTGGACTCAGCTGGAATTACACAGGTGTAGGTACCACCAGCTGCCATAGTTTAGTGGGAAAAGATGGTGGCTAATCCTGCTCTCCAAGGGTGACTGGGAGACCAGCAGCATCCTTCTCACACAGCAACAAACTGTAGCTCACCCACTGGTTCAGCTGGACAATGTCCCAGATCACTGTCCTCTCTGCTTCAAGACACACCCGGTACCACCCAAAATGAGGGCTCTCTTAGTCTCTCTCTCCAATCTGCCTGCAGTGGATCTTCATCAGCAGCCATCAGTGCCCACGGTGGGTTTTTTCTGTCTTTTATTGTTTTAAAATTTTATTCTTTATATATATATATATATATATATATATATATATATATATATATATATATACATAAATTATATATATATATAATTTATATATGACAGCAGAATGCATTACAACTCTTATTACATATATAGAGCTCGATTTTTCATCTCTCTGGTTGTATACACAGTATATTCACACCAATTTGTGTCCTCATACATGTACTTTGGATAATAATGATCATCACATTCAACCATCATTAATTATCCCCTGCCCCCTTCCTTTCCCTCCCACCCCTCTGCCCTATCTAGAGTTCATCTATTCCTACCATGCCCATCCCCCTACCTCCCCATCCCATTATGAATCAGCTTCCTTATATCAAAGAAAACATTCTATGGAAACTGCTGTGTCACTAGGCAGATCTGAGAGTCTAGTATTAGATCCTAGTAGGATTTCTTTTCTTTTACCAACTTCAAAAAGCAGCTATTTGTCCTCTTACCTGGTTCTGTACCACAGAGCAGTTTGGAAAGTGAAGTTTTGTATTCCACCATTTTGCCCAAGAGCCTATTTTCTAAATAGTCCACAATAACCATATAGGAGTTTATTAATATGTAAATATAATTTAAATATATTTTCTATTATTTTACCAATATTTAAATTTAGGCATTTTCATCTCCAGACCCTAATAGTCTTTAATTCAGTTATTCAAATAATTCATTTCCCTTAACCATATTTTTTAAATAAAAACAATACTTTAAACAATAAGCATATAAAATGTTATACTCTCATCTATATTAACTGATCATAAAGTGTATTTGAACAAATGGAGGAACAATCTTTATTTTATGTTTTTTTATTCCCCTCTCTGCACTTCTCTTTCTCTCTCTCTTTCTCCAGTGGATATTGTTATGGTTTGGAAATGACAGGTTCCCCCCAAAGCTCCTATGCTACTACTGCAGTAATGTTCGGAGGTAAAGTGACCCCTTTCTTGGCTTTCTTAGGACAAGAAAACAATAATATATGTCTTATTTTGGTGAAAATAAGTCTGAAAAAGTAAAAGTACATAGAGAAATAAGATGGAGAATGAAGAATTTATTTTTGCTTTATTTTAATTTTAATTGATAATAATTGTATATATTTACAGGGTGCAATGTGATATTTCAATATTTGTAAACATTGTGGAATGATCAAAATAGGCTAATTTACATATTGGTCACCTCAAATATTTCTCATTTTTTGTAAAATTTTCTTTTTTTTGAAATTATAGTTTGGGCTATTTTGAAATGTTATTAACTGTGCAATAGACTACCAGGAATTACTCCTAACTGAAGCATTGCACCTATTGACTAACATCCATTCCCATGTCCCAGTCTCTGCTATCTACCTTCCAACTCTACTTCTATGAGTTCAATTTCTTTAGATTTCACATGTACATGACATTATAAGATATTTGCCTCTCTGTGCCTGGCTTCTTTCACTTATCATAAACTCTTCCACATTTGTCAGGGCAAGTGACAGTTTACTGTTTTTTAAGGCTAAATAGGATTCAACTGTTCCCTTTTCTCCACATCCTTGCTAATAATTGTTTTATTTCATCATTTTAATAATTGCCAATCTAATAGGTGTTAAGTGATATATCATTGTGATTTTGATTTGCATTTCCTTAGATCAGAGGGTTTATGCATTTTTTATATACTTCGCCATTTGTATGTCTCTATTTGAGAAATGCCTTTTCAGATTTTTTAGCCCATTTTATTGAATTATTTATGTGTATGGGGGTGTTCAGTTTCTTTTAATTCCTGTATATTCTATATATTAACTCCTTGTTGAATGAATAGATTGAAAATATTGTCTCTTCACTGTTTCCTTTGTTATTTAGTTGCTTCTTATTCAGATGCACTTATTTTTCTACTTTTATTTCTGTAATTTCAGTGTCCCATTCAAAGAAACTTTGCCTACACCAAAGTCTTAAAGTGTTTTATGTAGATTTTCTTATGGTAATTTCACAATTTCCATTCTTATATTTAAGTCCTTGATCCATTTTGATTTGATGTTTTTGTGGTGAGAAGAAGGAAATTTGTATCATTGTTCTGCATATGTATATCCAGTTTTGCCATCACTGTTTATTGAAGACACTGTCCTTTCTTCCATGTATATTCTTGAAGCCTTTTTCCAAAATCAATTGTCTATGTATACATGGATTAATTTGGGGTTCTCTATTCTGTCTCAATGGTCTATGTGTTGATTTTTATACCAGTAGTATGCTGTTTGGATTACTGTAGCTCTTAGAATATTTTGAAGACAGGTGTAGTAATCCCTCCACCTTGTTCCCCTCATGATCACTTTGGTTATTCTAGGGCTTTGAGGTTCCATACAAAATTTAGGAATGTTTTTCCTATTGTGTGAAGAATGATATTGGTATTTTGATATCGGATTGCAACTAGATCTTTAGATTGCTTTGGACAGAATGCACTTTATAACATTATTAAATCTTCTGATCCACAAATACAGAATCTTTCCATTATTTTGTCCTATATAATTTCTTTCACCAATATGTTATAAGTTCATTATAGAGATCTTTCATTTCCAGGGTTAAATTTATTCCTAAACATTTAATTTTTTTAATACTTCATATGTTTATTTTTATGTGGTGCTGAGGATCAAACCCAGCGCCTCACATGTGTCAGGCAAGTGCTCTACCACTGAGCCACAACTCAGCCCCACATTTAATTCTTTATAGCTATTGTGAATGAAATTGTTTTCTTGATTATTTTTTCAGCAGGTTCATTCTTAGTGTATAAAAATGCTACATATTTTGAAAATATTTATTCTGATACACAATTAATATGTACAGATCAATGAGTCATCATAAAGTCAACAATTTGTAATCATTGATCTAGATAAAAATATAACGATATATTACTTATAAAAATAGATACTCTGTCATTAATAAATATCATTAATTTGGTTTCTGGCATGGTTTCATGAAACAAACAACCATTATTTAATAATTCAGTTAAATCTTACATTTTCTTTTTTGTATAGATATTATCAGAAGCAATCTTTAGTTTTGTGGGTTTTTTAAAATTTCTTTTTAGTTGTTGATGAACCTTTATTTTATTTATTTATATGTGGTGCTGATAATTGAACCCAGTGCCTCACACATGCTAGGTAAGCACTCTACCACTGAGTCACAACTCCAGCCTCTAGTTTGAATATTATTATATGTGAGAAGTACCCAGGCTGTTTCAGACAGTTGTTTTTATCTGTTTTCATTGCTGTATAGTTTTATTTGTTATAATATAAAATAATTTATTTTCATTTGACTCTTGATTTGGAATTTAGATTACTATTGTTTAGATTTTGTAAATAATGTTAACATCCTTATTTTACATATCATAGGGAATGGGAGGAACAAATTTAAGTATTTAATAGCCCAAAGCTCTAACTTCAGATAAGAAGTTAATTATCAATGTAGTTATATAATAGATTCATGTTACCTTGTCTATTACTGAAATTTGGGTATTTTACAAAGAATTTTTTTTCAGCAAAGTACATTGTTGTTTTTCAGCAATTTCTACCTTTCCAAGTCCCCATATCCTTCATATTTCCCCACTCCTATTTTCCTCTTTATGGGGAATATTTTATTTTTCTTGATTATATTATATAGAAGTATTACAGTCATTAACAGTACAATTAATAATTTATATAAAATTATATTTACATTTTGAAGACAGTAAGTAGATACTCTTAAATCCTAGCTTTGAGAAAGAGTTACATAAACATGCCATAATGAATGAGTGATACAAAATGATGTCAGAGGAGAGTGTACTACTTTCTGACCTTCCCACAAATTCTCCTTATGCCCCATTGCTGGAGGGCTGAGAGCCCTTTAAACTTTGTGACCTACTTAGCATGGCTATAAATGTCATTCTTATTCATAGTAACATTTAATGCTTTCCTGGATTTTGCTAAACTATTTACCACAATGATATATTGCAGAATTGAATTCCACAGCTTGATTGTGTACTGCATAAAGAATTGTATTGTTCATCAGTCTAAAGTGGAATGCAATTCATTTTCATTGAGAGTCAACTTGTTTCCATGGTATAGGAATGGGAGGAGATAACACCTTATGTTTTCAGTAAAACATTCATTACTTTTATAGCTGTTTTGCTTTTCATAGTTTACTTCTCTCCATTACTAAGTAAATCACACTATAATGTCTTGCAGACATAATTTTTATATTTATTTTGGCCTTTTAACCCAGCTTTAAAATTTGGCCTGATTTTAATCTGTCACATTTTACATAATCTTCCTTATAAATTGACTACTGGGTGAAACTGATGCACAAAAGAAATCTACAAGCATTGCAATGAAAAGTCATTAGCATATATAGTTAGAAATAACTCAGAATTTGAAACTCAGAACTTTAAAGTCCTGTTCATATGAATGATACATGTTGTTTTTTCCCTTCCTATACCTGCTAGATATTTGAGAATTCCTTCTATTTATTTAAATATTTTTTTAAAATTATCTCATTTTAAACAAGTATTTATATATAATAAACACTGAATGTTTTTAGACAGTATTTATCATTTGGATATATGAAAGCCAGTTCAAATATATTCATGTTAACTAAATCTAAATGGCATCAACAGTGATGTTCTTTGAAAAGGTATTCAAATTCTGCCCATAAAAATGTTTCAAGTAAATTTTCTTCTAATACCAATGGGAGAATGATAGTTATTTTAATTGGCAATAATATACTTTTTGATTATTGATTATAAAAATAATGGCATGTATAAATATTTTATACATTTATAAATATTTATACTATACATATTCCTTTTTTTTTTTCAGTACAGGGCATTGAACTGAGTGGCACACTATCACTGAGTTACATCCCTAACCCTTTTTAGTTTTTGAAGCAGGATCTCTGTAAGTTTTCCAGGTTGACCTGAAACTGTCTCAGCCTCATGAATAGCTAGGATTACAAGCATGCACTACCACACCCAACTTGAAAACAATTTTTTAAAAGTATTAAAAATTAAAAACTTAACACAAGCAATGAACAATCACATAATGATATTAACACTTAAAAATAAAATGGCCATAGGTATTTTATGAAAATAAACTTAAGTGATTAATTTCCGTACATAAGTTTAGATGAGAGTTTTACTGATATTATTTATATAATTGTTTCTTGTGGGTTACTTTTCATATATTAGTAAACACATTATTTTCTTAATCTTACTAATACATTATTCTTTGACTGCTAAGTCTAGAAGTCTTCTAGGTAAAATTTACATAGTAAACATATTGCTTTTCATCCATTAAACAATGTAATTGCTTAAACAAATCAAGTGTGTGTATATTAATAATCATATCAAGATCTCTAACCCCTCCAGAATATGATGATACACTCATTTAACAAGAATTGCTTTGTTTTTCTACAAGGCTGTCAGTTCTAGGTTTTAATTATCTTCTCACTATCTCTAGGCCTTTTCATATTCAGATGGTATGTAAATTAATATAGTCTTTCACTCTGAAAGAGTTAATGAATAAGAATTTCTCTAGAAAATTCCTCTCTCATAACTGTATTAACCATGCATCTTCCTTCCTATAGAATGTAATTCATAAATAAAATACTTAATTCCAGAGAGTACAATGATCAGTAATAAAATCTTGCTCTCAACAAGATAAAGACTAAGGACCTTAACCATCCTCAAGGTATAATTATCATAAAATAAGCTTACAAATATTTTTTTTCATATTTCTATAAAAAGACAAAATTATGTCTTCATTTAAATAGATATATTTTTTCAACAAGCATTTTTAAAAATTTTATTTATATATTCTAATTTGTTATACATGACAGGAGAATGCATTTCAATTCTTTGTGCACATACAGAGCACAATTTTTTATGTCTCTGGTTGTACACAAAGTAGAGTCACAATATCTGTGTCTTCATACATGTACTTAGGGTAATGATTTCCATCTCATTTCACTATCTTCCCTACCCCCATTCCTGCGCAGTTCCCCTCCCTCCCTTTTGCCCTATCTAAAGTTCTTCCATTCCTCTCATGCTCCCCACCCCCATTCCCATTATAGATCACAACCCACATTATCAGAGAAAACGTTCAGCATTTGGTTTTTGGGGATTGGCTTACTTCACTTAGCATAATATTCTCTAACTCCAACCATTTACTTGAAAATGACAATTTTATTCAATATATTTTAATTTTATTCAATATATTTTAATGCTGAGTAGAATTTTACTGTATATATATATATATATATATATATATATATATATATATATATATATATATACATACATACATACATACCACATTGTCTTAATTCATTCATCCACTGAAGGGCATCTAGGTTGGTTCCACAGTTTTGCTATTGTGAATTGTACTGCTACAAACTTTGATGTGGCTGTGTCCCTGTAGTGTGCTGTCTTTAAGTCCTTTGGGTATAGACCCAGGAGTGGGATAGCTAGGGAAATCGTGGTTCCATTCCCAGTTTTCCAAGGAATCTCCATACTGCTTTCCAGATTGGTTGCACCAATTTGCAGTCCCACCAGCAATGTATGAGTGTGCCTTCCCCACACATCCTCACCAACCCTTATTGTTGTTTGTATTAGTTGCCATTCTGACTGGAGTGAGATGAAATCTTAGAGTAGTTTTGATTTGCATTTCTCTAATTGCTAGAGATGTTGAACATTTTTTTCATAAATTTGTTGATTGATTGTGTCTGTTCAATTCCTTGGCCCATTTATTGACTGGGTTATTTGTTTGTTTTGGTGTTAACATTTTTGAGTTCTTTATATATTCTAGAGATTAGTGCTCTATCTGAGGTGTAAGTGGCATTCTGTAGCCTCTCTATTCATCTCGCTGATTGTTTCTTTTTCTGAGAAGAAGCTTTTTCTTCTGAGAAGAATCATTTATTGATTCTTTTATTTCTTGTGCTATAGGAGTCTTATTAAGGAAGTGGGGGCCCAACCTGACATAATGAAGATTTAGGACTAAAATCAACAAAACAAAAAATTGATTCTTTGAAAAAAATGAGTAAAATTAGTAAACACTTAACCATCCTAAACAAAAAAGGGGGATACTCAAATTTCTAAAATTTGTGACAAAAAAAGAAATATCACCATGGACACTACTGAAATACAGAGGATAACCAGAAACTATTTTGAAAACTAATAACTCCAATAAAATTAAAAAAATCTTAAATATATCAAGAAATTTCCAGAGAAAAATGACCTTCAAAAATTGAAAAAGGAGGACATAGAAAATTTAAACAAATCAATATCAAGCAATGAAAGCCTAGTAACAAAGCCCAGAATAGAAGGAGTTACAGCCAAGTTCTACCAGACCTTCAAAATCCTCCTAAACGATGTCATGAAATACAAAAGGAAAGCTTCCAAACTCATTCTATGAAGCTATTATCACCCTGATTCCAAAACCAGACAAAGACACATCAAGGAAAGAAAACTTCAGGCCAATATTACTGATGAACATAGATGCAAAAATTCTTTATAAAATACTGTCAAATCACATACAAAAACACATTAAAAAGATAATGTACCAAGATCAAGTGGGTTTATTCCAGGGATGCAAGTTTGGTTCAACATACAAAAATTTAAAAAAATGTAATTTATCACATCAATAGACTAAAAGACAAGAATACTCCATGTATGTATAGTATGTCAAAATACATTTTACTGCCATGTATAATTAAAAATATTTTTTTAAAAAAACCATCACATATTATCTATATAGATGCATAAAAAGCATTTGACAAAATACAGCATCCATTCATGTTCAAAACACTAGAAAAACTAGAGATACTAGGAGTGTATCTCAATATCATAAAAGCTATATACACTAAACCCAAGGCCAACATCATTCTAAATGAAGAAAAACTGAAAGCATTCCCTGGAAAACCAGGAACAAAGCAGGATACCCTCTTTCACCACTTCTATTCAACATAGTCCTTGAAATTCTAGCTACAGCAATTAGGCAAAAGGAAAAGCTTCAAAGGATATGAACAGTACAAGAAGAGCTCAAACTATCCTTACTTGCTAATGACATGATTTTTTTATTTAGAAAACTCAAAAAACTCCAACAGAAAACTACTAGAACTCATAAATGAATTCAGCAAAGTAGGAGGATATAAAATTAACACCTACAAATCAATCATGTTCCTATACACCAATGATGAATCAGCAGAAAAAAGAAATTAAGAAAACTATCCAATTCACAATAGCCTCAAAAATAAAATAAATAAATAACATACCTAGGAATAAATCTAAGAAAAGAGGCAAAAGACCTCTATAATGAAAACTACAGAACACTAAAAAAAGAAATTGTAGAAGACCTTAAAAGATAGAAAGATTTCCTATGTTTTTGGATAGGCAGAATTAATATTGTCCAAATGGCCATATTACCAAAGTGCTATGCAGATTTAGTGAGTGCAATTCTACTAAAATCCCAATGATGTTCTTCAAAAAATAAATAGAAAAAGCAATCATGAAATTCATTTGGAAAAAATAAGAGGCCCAGAATAGCAAAAGCAATCCTCAGTGAGAAAAGCAAAGCAGGAAGCATCACAGTACCAGACCTTGCATTATACTACAGGGCTGTAGTAACAAAAACAGCATGAAGACCAATGGTACAGAATAGAAAACACAGACACAAAGTTATATAAATATAGTTATCTCATACTACACAAAGGCTCCATAAATATATGTCAGAGAGAAGATAGCCTCTTAAACAAATGGTGCTGGGAAAACTAAGAAGTCCATATATAGCAGAAGGAAATCCAACCCCTATCTCTCACCCTGCACAAAACTAAACTCAAAGTAGATCAAAAACCTAGGTATTAGACCAGAAACTTTTCGCCTACTAGAAGAAAAGACAGACCCAACACTGTATCATGTCGACTTAGGAACCAAACCCCTCAACAAGATTCCAAAAGGGCAATAAGTAAAATCAAGAATCAATGAATAGGATGATATCAAACTAAAAATCTTCACAGAAAAGCAAACAAGAGCATGAAGAGAGAGTCTACAGAATGGGAGAAAAATCTTTGCTACTTGCACCTCAGATAGAGCATTAATCTCGAGGATATATAAAGAACTCAAAAAACTTAACATAAAAAAAACCCTATTAATAAATGGGCAAAGGAACTGAACAGACACTTCACAGAAGAAGAAATATAAATGGGCAACAAATATATGAAAAAATGTTCAATATCTCTAGCAGTTAGAGAAATTCAAATTAAAACTGCACTGAGATTACATCTCCCTATAGTCAGAATGGCAACTATCAAGAATACAAGTAACAATAAATGTTGGCAAGGATGTGGGGGAAAGGTACACTCAATCAATGCTGGTGGGACTGCAAATTTGTGCGATCACTATGGAAAGCAGTATGGAGATTCCTCAGAAAACTCCAAATGAAAACAGCATTTGATCCAGTTATCCCACTCCTTGGTATAAACCTGATGGACTTAAAATCAGCAAACTATAGTGACACAGCCACATTAATGTTTATAGCAGCTTAATTTTTATAGCTAAGCTATGAAACCAACCTAGGTGCCCTTCAACAGATGAATAGATAAAGAAAATGTGACATATATACACAATGTTATGTTATTCAGATGTAAAAAAAGAAAGACTTTATGACATTTGCAGGAAGACAGATGGATCTAGAGACTATCATGATAAGTGAAATAAGCCAATCCCCAATAACCAAAGGTCAAATGTTTTCTCTGATATGTGGATGTTAACACACAACAAGCAAGGGAGGGAAAGAACAGAAGCTTAATAGATTAGACAAAGGGGAATGAAGGGAAGGAAATGGGAAAATGAATTGGAAAGACAGAGGAATGATTCTGATAATAACTGTCCTTTGTACATATATGAATACACCACAGTGAATCTCTACATCATGTACAACCACAAGACTGGGAGACTAATTAGAGTAAGTTGTATACTATGTTTGTATAAATAAGTCAAATTACACTCTACTATAATGTATAACTAAGAAGAACATAAATTTAAAAATTTTTTAAAGAAAATAACAGGAATGTACTTGGGGATGGTAGTAATTTCATAAGTAAAAATTGACAAATTGACAATGTAATTGTTAATATTTTGACATGTCCTTCTAGTTTCTTAACTGTTTTGAAAATAGTTTCCTCAGATTACCTTTATCGAAATATAAAACATATATTTCTAAATTGCCAGACAAGTAGATACTGTTTTTTCAAAAGCATACCATAATTCTGCTATCTTCCAAAAACAAGCATGGTGTCATTTTCTAGATTCACTCCTATCATTTGTGAGGCTCTGGACAAGAGTACAGAATATACCCCAACATTTTAAAGTTAAAATTTAGGCTAACACACTGTTATGATTTAGATATTAGATGCCCTCAAAAGCTTGTGTGTGAGACAATGCAAGAGTATTCAGAGGTGAAGTGATTGGGTTATGAGAGCCTTCACCCAATCAATGAAGTAATCCCCTAATAGGGGTTACCTGAATAACTGTAAGCTGGTAAGGTGTGGCTGGAGAAGGTGGTCATTGGGGCATGCCTTTCGGGTATATATTTTATATCTGGTGAGTGGAGGCTTTCTTTGCTTTCTGATCATCATGTGAGCTGCTTTCCTCCACCACTGTTCCACCATGGCACTCTGCCTCACCTCCAGCCCCAAGTAATGGAGCCAACTCTCTATACTGAGACCTCTAAAACAGTGAAACCCAAGTAAACTTCCTCCTAAAATTCTTCTTGTCTGGTCTTTGGGTCACAGCAGCAAAAAAGCTGACTAAAATACACTGTTAAAATGTGCCATTCTTTTAACTTCCAAAATAAACAAAGCAAAGAAATATGTGTTTCACTCTGGGTTTCATATGATTAAATGTCACAAAATAGCCAAGATAATAAAAATTTAACTATTATTTTCACATGTGAAAAGTTTAGTGATGCTTATATGAGTAATAAAATTTACATATAATTTATAAATGGTATATTCATTGTATAAATTATGTATTCTTGGCATTAAATCAATAAAATTACTAGTTTTGTTATAACTGAACTTTTATATAATTTGTATTACATTGAATGAACTAAAGGATTAAAAAGTAATTGCATCCAAAATATATAACTGGAAATCTTTATAGTCAAAAGCATGAACACTGAAAAATGTTGTAAAAGTCAATTTCTTCTTACAATTTAAAAAGTAGTTTTCTCCAAATAAATTCAAACTTATCTATTAAAGGACAATACACACTTTTCATTCATTGAAACTCAAATTTGTTTAAAACAGCCACAATTTTAGATTATTATTTAAAACATGAGTACAATTTTTATAAAGTAATTTTTATAATAATAAAGTTACAACTGACAGGGACACTCATGTCCGCTAACAAATTTTTGGTTGTTTTGTAATATTGAGACTATAGTACTAAGGAAGTAGCTTTCTTATTTTCATTAAGGAAAATAAATTTGTTTTAATATTTCTGTTATTACCAATATAGTTTAACATTTTTATTTCCTTACATTGTTTTATACATTTTCTATTGGAGTTGTTGCTCCCTGTTTAACTCTTTTGCTTTAAAGATTTTGTGCTTATTTTTAAGTTCTGGATGACAACCTTCAAACCTTAATGTACCCTTTTTACACTTTACTTTTGGCCTACAAAACAGCTTAAGAATTTAAAGTACCCAGGGACCATATTTAAAATGCATCATTCTAGTTATTCACTTATTCACCTTTAGATGCCTCTTATTCAACAAAGTGAATTATTCATAGCCTGCATTATGAAGTTCAAAATGATATAAAATCATACAAAATACATTTGGAGACTTTAATTCAAGCAAAGGCACTATAGTCATATATCATTTAGTAGAGATTTAGCCAAGAAGTTTTCATGAAGCTAGAAGCAGAAATCATAAAACAAGAACTGATATCACAAACCTACAACACGTATAAAGCATATTTCTGAAGTACAGTGTACTGGAACAGAACTCTTTCAACTATATATCAATCAACACTGATAGCTAGGGGTACACATTTTATTTTGTTTCAACTGGATAAGAAATGTGTGCTGTTATCAGTTGGGGACTCAGAGAGTTAGATAGCTTTAAAAGTTATAGAAATTTAAAGGCATTCTATGACCATTTACAATTTACTTGTTATATCTGTTGCCACATTGGGACATTTATCTCAAACTTTTCTTTCCATACAATAGCATGTAAAACAACTAAGTAGCTTTAAAAAAATGTATTAGTGCATTATAGTTATACATAATATTGGGGTTCATTTTGACATAATTATACAAGCATGAAATAGAATCTGCTACAATTCATTCTCCAGCACTTGCCCTTTCCCTTCCTTTCTCTCTCCTTGTGTTTCATCTATTCTACTACTCTTCTATTTATTTATAGTTTTTTATTGATATATTATTGATATACATAAAGGTGAAATTCATTGTGGTACATTAATCTGTATATAAGCAGTTTTTATTGGCATTCACACCTTTTCATGAGCCTATAAAATAATGATCTTTCTCAATTTTTCATTCTTTGGTTAAAAGAACTTTTAATAATTATACAATTACATTGTATGATGCTTTCTAATGTCTTGCTTTTGACAGTAACAGTACTCTTTTACTGAACCCTTTCAAACAAAGAGATTCAAGTAACATAACTATAATCTTCATTTATATATAGGTAATAATTTTAAAATATATTCAGCTTTTCATATTCTCTAACAACATCAACTATTAAGATATTTGTTTGGGGGCACTGATCTTTCTTAATGTAGAAAAAGTATTGTCTTGTACCTTTAATTGCCATGTGTAGCAGACTGTTTCTCCATTATACATTTGGAAATGAAACTGAATGCAAAATAATAAGTTATACAGTTTAAGACATTAAGGTGTCAACAAAAGATAAAGCTTCCTAAGTGTAAACTAGAGGGGCAGGCCAATTGTACATTTTATGTCACATTTATACTCTGTACTGCCAATCTCAATTACTCTTCCCCAAGATAATTTTCATGGTCCTTCAAGTCAGCAATATGTTCCTGAAGGATGCAGACCACACATCATGTCTTTTACTTTATTAAGTCCATCTTAACTAGTTATGTGTATTGGAGTTATGCATATTGTAGAAGTTCTGTAAATACTGAATGGATGAAGAATGTTGTATGTATGATATGATTTAAGAAATAAAAATCATTTAATAAAATATCTGTCTCTAGCTGATGTACCAAGTAAAGAATTTGTTAAACAACTTTCCCATGAATATTAAGAGAAACTGTTGAATGGAGAGTAGAGGCAACCCCTTGCTTCCCTTTACAAATTTTCATCCCAGCATGATATAATAGGTAGAGGTAGAAATTCTGTACGTGTTTCTGCAAGATAGTGAATAATGGAGGAAGAAATAAAAAGCAGTCTAATGGTGAACAAATATAACGGGGAGTGTTGGAGGGTAAATACAAAGGTAAAGAGGTGTTTTCTTAGTAATTTCAATGAGTGTGAAAATTGAGGGAATGGGAATGATGTCTAACTGATATTTTAAGGATATGTATCTATGAAGCATTCTGGGAAATTCCAAACCAGCTTCTTTTTCAATGAAAATTTATTTTTTCAATTTAAATTCAAAAGCAAAACATATTTGCATGGTATCACACCATTTTTTGATGTATGTATACACTGTATAATATTTAAGTCAGTTTAAACATATCATTCTATTCCAACATTTATCATTTTTATGGTGAAAAGATCCAAAATCCTTTCTTTAAGCTTTTTGAAATATACAACACATTACTGTTATTTATACTCAGCATGCTGTGCAATAGCACATCAGGACTTCTTAGTCCTTTCTAACTGTAAATAAGGAAATTTAAAGTAGAGATACACATTGAGTCAAAGTATCTGAAGGCAAATATCTTGGAAGCTAGGCCTGTTGGTATTGGTGTTATATTTGAGAGACTGTCATATTTTCAATATAATATGCAAAGACTTACTGAAAATAAGGATATAATAATCATTGAAATGATTCAAGATGTTATTATTCACCCTTACCATCCCACTGTTGCAAGTGACTTTAGACTATTTTGCATTTCATAGAATACAACAAATATGCAATAGATATTGTGTGACTAACCGAGGAAAATGTTTGGTCTTAGATGAAAAATTTGTGCAAGGCCAGTAAGTAAATAAAAAAAAACTTTTTGAATGCCTTTGTGATACTGAAGTTATATCTATATCTATATCTATAATTTATATACATAATTTACATATATAAAATTTACATGTAGAATTTATGTGTGTGTGTGTGTGTGTGTGTGTGTGTGTGTGTGTGTGAGTTGCATTACTACTTGAGAATTTCAGGGTTTGGAGTCCTTCAGACTTCAGCAACATTGAAGCAGATAGCTCTTTAGGGGAAGATGTGCTGCACTGAAGCTGGAACATGTGGATTAAATTAAACCTTGTGGGGGCTGGGGATGTGGCTCAAGTGGTAGCGCGCTCGCCTGGCATGCGTGCGGCCGGGGTTCGATCCACAGCACCACATACAAACAAAGATGTTGTGTTCGCTGATAACTAAAAAATATATATTAAAAAAAATTCTCTCTCTCTCTCTCTCTCTCCCTCCCTCTCTCACTCTCTCTTTAAAAAAAAAAAAAAATAAGCCTTGTGCATCTACCAAAATAACAAGAGTGCTACCTACCCTCATCTATTCAAATCAAAATAACTATTACAATAAGTTATTTGCAGCAGGACATTAGAAAGGGGTTCTAATGGACTAGGTCATTGAGTGTGCTTTTTACTCTTTCTAAGAATTACTGAATACTGCAATTAAAATAAAAGGGGAAATCCCTGAATTCCCACTGTTGGTGTGCTAATCAGGACTGAAGAATAAAGTAGCAGGGCACTGAGGAAAATGAGAAGGAAGATTCAATGAGAGCCTGAAATACAGAGAATGTGACTTAACTATCTGAAACTCTTGAAACTAAACAAGGTCTCAAGGGGATGGAGTTAGGTGCTTTTTCTAATCCTTTTCTTGATTTATAGAATTAACATTTATGAGCAGAGTGACTTAATTTGGTACCTTCTCCTGAGCTTATTGAGAAAAACTGTCTCTCTAATAGATGAAGAAGAGTTAGCATGGGCTTGATATAAACAAAGGCACAAAAAGATAGTATACTCTTTTTTTTTTTGAAAAGCTATGTAAGCATTGATTATTCTAAATTTTAATGGGGTCATGTGCATTGCATGCATTATTATGCTGTGAAAGGCTGTCTTTAAAACATTCACACATAAGAACTATACACTACATTCACTTTCATGTGATATATTTTCCAAGTTTAAATATTTTATGTAAATTTCTCTAAATATTGGTACATTATTTTCTATATGAGTACATATACATCTCTACGGACTTTTTTGTAAAAATATTCCTAATAAGGCAGTGATAGAGAAACTAAATTTAAATTTTTCTCTGAGCAATCAAAACACAGCCTTTTTACCTGTTTTCATGCATTTTAACTCTAGTAACCTCTTAGATACTGAAAGATGTTACCCATATTCATAGCCTATCCAATATTCTAACTACAGTAGCTTGGTTTCTGATTCCTCAAACTATAATATATTGGAAACATCAAATTAGAACTTTCAGCAGGAGGAACACACATATGAAAAATGACAGTTGGCAATATTAGGAATATTAACGATTACGAACTTCAAAAACAGCAATGTAAAATCAATACAACTGATAATATTTATACATTTTAACAACACACTATTTTTCTTAATGTTTTTTATTATTTTTTATGAAGATGAAGAAGAAAAATTAAACAGTTCAGAACATCTTAATTCAGAATAGAAAATAAATAATGTGGGTTTGCTTTTTATGTATTGGATAAACTAAACTTTAATAATTCTGAAAATACAGTTTTGTGGAGCTTGCATTCCTTCATGACACCAGATATAATGAAGTATGAAATATTGTCAAGTAATTTTTTCATGAATCCTTTCCTGTGTGGGATACCCAATTTCCTATGAGATTTGCTATGTTATTTTCTAGAACAGAAATTCAGTGGTCTCAATGGTTGTCATTATTTTTCATAGTCTTCTAAGATGGTCCAAATCTCTTGAACAAGATCTATGATTATTTAACAGAGAATTATTTAATCTCCAACTGGGTTTTGTAGTGTTTTCACTTTGAATACTAACCTACCGTTACATAGAGGCAAGTTATAGCACTCACTGCATGTGAAGTACGATTTTGAACTCAGTGGAAGTCATCTTCTGCACATATTTTCACAAATAATCCTGATTTTCTTTGCTACACTGAATTTAATTTTCTTTTGAAATGCTATTTCTGTATCTCTTTCATGGCATTATTTTTGGCATTTTTTCCAAGCCCTATTTCCTTCTTTCTTTAAGTGTATTATTTTTAGTTTTGTTTCCCTTTTCTCTCATTCTGTTAGTTACCATTTACATACTCCAATAACTATACCAAGATAATGAATTACAAAATAGAGCACAGTTTGTAAAAATGTGTTATAACTTGAAGTGATAATTCAGCTATTATATTAATATGACTAAGAAATTATGATGCAGTACTTTGTTTCTTAAAGAAAAATGTATATTACATGTTATAGATAATTATTCAACTTAAACCATTTAATGTTTTTACATTAGGTAAATACATAGTTATATTTCTCTTGCTTTAGAATAACAGAGTATTAACATTGTTGAAGCCATTCTAGTTTACTTCATTTATATTTCAAGTAAAATACTATTTTGTTGTTAGAATTTTCTCTGCACAGAATTAGTTTTAAAGATTACTGTTTACTTAGATATATAATATAATAAATTCAGTAGGAAATGTTACTAAAATGTCTTATTTAATTCTCTTACATACTGATCATGTAAATTTTTATATTATCTTATAATAAAATAGAAGTAATTTAAAATGTTAATGTTGGTAAATAATTCTATCTGTTAAACACTATTTCACTTTGTTCTTCAGTTAAATTTCTTTTAAATGCACATAATGGGAATAACTCCAGCTAATTTAAGCAACAATGTTTATTTATAGGATGGACACTGCTGTTTCTTCTAAAATTCAAAGGAAGTTAGCACATAAGAAACCTGGAATTAGAAAGGTTATAGGCATGTATGTGACTCCCATTCTTCTCTTTCTGCTCTATGATTCATTGTTATTTTTTCTGAACATCTTTTTTCTCTGAGACTTTTTGCAAATAAGACAGAAAAAGGCTCTTACTCTGTTTAAGATTTATGAGTCCCTCTATTCCAGCATTCACAGTGCTGCATAGCAATTTCGTATTCCTGGGAGACAATCTTATTAACTCAGCTCAGGCCTGTGTCCAACATTGGTCCAATCAATAGTGCATACAATGACATTGTGTACTGTTACCATGGTTTCTGCTACTCACATGACTAAACACAGGAATTGAGGTAATATTTCATTGAGAAAATGGGTTCTCTTAAACTGAGCTTATATCCCAAAGGTTATAACTATGCCTCTATTGTTATTATTTTCAATTAAAAGATACAGTGATTCTGCATATTTGACATGTATCGAGCTCCTACCATGTGCCAGGAACTATGGGCAAAGTTTCCATCCATTATCTCATGTTTTTCTCACAAAGGCCTTACTCTAATTTACAGAGAAAGAAACTAAAACCTAATACAGGTTGTACACTGTGCTGAGCCAACCTAGGTGGCCTTCAACAGATGAATGGAAACAGAAAATGTGGTATATATACACAATGGAGTATTACTCAGACATAAAGAAGAATGACATTTGCCATAAATGGATAGAACTGCAGAGTGTTATAATAAGTCAAATAAGCCATCCCAAAATGTAAAAGGTCAAATGTTTTCTCTGATATGGGAAGCTAATCCAAAATAAATGGAGATTAAAAAAAATAGAAGAAAGATTAGAGGGGTAGACAAAATGGGAATGAAGGGAAGGGAGGAGAGATGGGACAGGGAAAGGCAGTGCAATGAATCTGACCTAATTTTCCTATGGACATATATATGTATACTACAGTGAATCTCACCATCATGTATATCCACAAGACACTAAATTAAAAAAAAATATATCAGAAAGATCAGTATATAGAGGGAAGGGAGCAGGTGGAGGGAGGAAAAGAGGAGAAAAAATGGGAAGTACTGGGGACTAAATTAGAACAAATTATATCCATGCTTTTATGTCAAAATGAATACTGAAGTTATGTATAACTAAAATAAGCCAATTTTTTTAAATTGTGCTGAAGCTATCCAAATAGTGTGAAAAAAGTCAAAATCTGGAGAAACAAAGCAGAAGCTTCCAAAAATGAAAGGATATAAAAAAATCTCAGAGGGACTTTTGACTTCCCAGGTCTCACAGGGTTCCTGATAGAGAAATAAATCTGTGGGAGATACCACTGCAATTAACATTGTCATTCTCATGGCAGTTTTATATCCTGGTGACAATGGACTATTGTGCAGATCCTGATTACATGTCAACCTATCAACCAGATACAAAACAGCTGGTATGAAGCAAACCAAATGAATTCCTATGTATCCAGTATGAGTTTAGGTGATACAAAAAGTAGTTTTCCAGCAGTGTCTCCTGGCAGGATCCTCAAATGCTTTACAGTCCCGTCACCAGTGTTTCCATTCTCAGGTCAGTGGATTCCCTGCCAAATGACTCTTGATTTTAGTGCTAAAGCTTTATGCATATGTCTGATGCTTTTAAACAAAATTTATATAGCCACTTTTTTTAATAATAAGAAACCAAAGCACCATTGTCCAGTAGAGAATAATTGTTCCTAGTTTATATACTCACACACCCAAACTATTTTAAAATAATGGAATTCAGGCACCCCACAGCTAAGCTTTAATTATGTTGTCTGATAGTAGATTACAATATTTTGTCATCATTTCAATTCTGGCTCTATCAACATAATGTTTTATTGTTCCGTATTACAAACCCAGTTTGTTATTTATTGTTAAAGACTCAATAGTTGAATTTACACTCTGTCACAATAAATCATGCTCACCCAGCTAATGCACCATTAAAATGAAATCAGGCTTGCAATATTGTTAAGCCATATATATTAAAGTGTTTGAGTGGATGACATAGACCAAGAATTCCAAAACTGTCTCAAATTGTGCCTACCATCAAAACCTGTTGATTGAATGCCTCCAGGCTTCATGAATATTCCAAGTATTCCTGGGAGAAAAATTATACCCACAGTAAGTATATACTAATAAGATGAGATTTTTGAACAATAAATATAAGAAACCATGAATCAGGGCTGGGGTTGTAGCTCAGTGGTAAAGGGCTTGCCTAGTATGTGTGAGGCACTGGATTTAATCCTCAGCACCACATAAAAATCAATACAATACTGTGTCAAAAAACAAAACAAAACAATGAATCCATATGCCTAAATGTGGGATTTAAAATTATATGAATAAGTGCTCAATACCCTTTGTGTAAATTTGGTATAATAACAATAGTTATAATGCACTTAGTCTTCACTTAAGAAAACTTCCTACAATTAAATATATATATGATGATTTTCAAATTATATAACTAAAAAATAATTATTTTAACCAACTATACATCATGGTGTTTAGGACATTTAGCAAGAAAACAGTGTATAATGCTGCAATTAATTTCTTGTGAATTATATTTTTCATTATATAAAAATTTGTTCATATTTTGAGCTTAGCACATTTTTTAATTAAGTGCTACCAGAGTTGGAAAAAATCAAATGGAAGCTTCAAAAATTATCATTCCAACCGGGCCAAGAAAATACATAAAAAATCACCAATGCTTCCAGAAGGGATGCCGAAAAGTAGTACTACCCTTAAAGATCTAAAGTGTACAAGAATGGTGGTCCCCATTGCATTTCTGTTTAATCCACCAGCCTGGCTTCTGCTGAGATTGAATGAATCCAGGAGGAAAACTACTGTAGAATCAACAAGCAGTAGCATGGATTGTAGTAGCTGTGCTCAGCATAGTATCATTGTTAGGACAGGTTAATATGGCCTCAGGTATATGGTATGTGACCATTGATTTGGAAAATGTGTTCTTTCTATTTTAATATATAAAAAAGAAAGATCAGTAACAATTTGAATTCATGTGGAACAGACAAATGAATTCATTAACAGTTTTGCCTCAGGGAAAATCTCTACCGCTCTCTATTAATAATATGGTCTGAAGATCTCTAGACTATCTGAATCACCCACAGAACATCACATTGATTCATTACATCAATGATTTTATGTTGCTTAGGCAAGATGATCAAGAGGTAACTATCACAAGGAAATTTTGGTAAGACAGTGCACTCCAGGGGGTGCATAGCAAATTCAAGGAAGATTCAGGGAACTGCCGTTATCTAAATGATTTTTATGTATCCTGTGGCAGGACATATCCTCTAAAGTAAAAGAGATTTTATTACATCCTGGGTCTCCTATTATGAAGAAGGAATTACACAGCCCAGTAAACTTTTGCAGGTTCTGTATGAAACATTTCATCCCTAAAGACTTGGTTTTGAATCACAAACTAAGTGGTACAAAAGGCTAGATTTGAGTTGGGCCCAAAGCAAAACAGAACTTTTTAGCAAATCCAAGGGATAGTATAAGCATCTCTATATTTTGGGTCTTATAGGTTGATGGACATTGTGATGTTGAAGGCATTAGAGGTGGGAATAGATGCTATGTGAGACAGAAGGAAGATATGATCCTCCAAAAAGGAAATTAAAGTGTTATTACTCTAAAAAGGAGAAATAGATGCTGGACACAATAGATCTATATTATCGTCACTGCATTTTTTAGAAAAAGTATTTCTGATTCTTAATTGTTTTATAATGAAAACTTAACCTTTTAATGAATACTTTTGGAATTTTAGAACACATTTGAATATAAACAATATAATTTTAAAGCATTTAAAGTTTTGATCAATATAATTTTAAAGGCATATGAAATGATAAAAAGAAATAACAAGATCCTTATATATCTTCCAATTTTCAGTGTGTCAGAAGCTCTAAATATTTTTTAAATTTCTCTGCACATTTATTAAACCCAGAAATAAAATATTTCATAACATATCATGACCTCTTTATCTCTCTCTCTCTCTCTCTCTCTCTCTCTCTCTCTCAATATATATATTGAGAGAGAGAGAGAGATTCACTACAGATTCACTAATGGCTCACCAAGACTCTGAAATTTAAAGAGTCCACACTGTTTGGACAAATTCTAATAAAAACAATACTTTTGTTCATTATCACTTTTAAGCTTTTTCTAATTAACTCTGATCAGAATCACTGACACATAGATCAAAAAAGAATATTAAAATACTAAGTTCCTAATCACTTAAGTCTGTAATATTCAAAGAACTACAGTGTCATTAAAATCTCTTAAAGTTTATGATCTTCAGAAATAATAAAATAAATGGAACTAGGAACATTTCATTTTTCTTCATATCCCACATGTATAGCAGTTTTATTTTTTCTATTTTTATATAAAAATAGACAGAATTATGTAAGAAAATAATTTTAAACTCTCAGCTAGAATCATTTGTAAAGATAAACAGATTACATTGTCAGTAGTATTACCCCCCTTAGATATATAAAAGGTTTGATGCTAGCTTTATACAATGTTTTTCAAATGAAAAAGTGCATATTAAATTTCTACATAAAGAAGTTTTCACTGATGATACTCTTGCTGCTATTTGTGATATTGCTGTATTATTGGTATTACTGTATATATGGTATTACTCCCATTTTTTAAATATTCCTCAAGTGTTGCCATATACCATATATTATTCATTTTGGCCTTTCCAATAGTAAATCATTTAACCCTTAGAAAGTATATTAAGTTGGGGAGGTCAAGAAGGCAGACTAGAAACAGGATGCACAATTTGGAATCAGAAACAGCTAGAGAAGTCTTACATGGCAAGGTAGGTGACTGAGGGAATACCCTGAGGTTCAACATTAGACTGACACAGACTTAGAGAAACTCTTGAGATTATGATCATTGGTACAGAGTAAGAGTAAGTTCATCTTGTATAACTAATATGCACCAATAAAAAAGAAAGTGCATTGTCTTTTTGCCTTACAAAAAATAAATTCCAGTCAAAATTCTAATATAATTTGAAAAGTATATTAATTATCTGCAAAGTGGAAAAATAAGTCTCATACTTTGTATGAGAATTAGAATAATTCTTTTTAAAAATATTTTATTTTTTAGTTGTAGATGGTCACAATATCTTTATTTTATTTTTATGTGGTGCTGAGGATCAAACCCAGGGCCTCTCTCACGTGTTAGGCAAGTGTTCTACCGCTGAGCCACAACCTCAGCCCTTAATTCTTTTCTTAATACCTTTATTTTGTTTATTTATTTTCTTTCTTTTTTTTTTAATGTGGTGCTGAGGATCAAACCCAGTGCTTCATGCATGCTAGGCAAGTACTTTGCCACTGAGCCACAAAATCAGCTCTAGAATAATTCTGATGGCAAAAAAAGGGGGAGGGGACTAACTGATTTTTTTCTGTCTTTGTTTTTCCAATTATGGCTTGTTTAAGTACAAGAAAGATTAACTCAGCTCAATTTAATTTAAGATACTCTGGAAATTTGTTTACCTATACAAAAGGGACTTGGGTTCAGTCAAAAGTAAATACAAAGCTGAATGTCACTGTTTTTTTCTTCTCATTCCCTCCAATTCTCACTGCTGTTTATTTTATGTTGACTCTCCTTTAAGGAGGAAGGGATTAATGTTGGAAGCCCTAGATTCCTAGTCCACAGCTTAATAACCCTATCAGATGAAAGATCTTTGCTCAAGATACCTCTAGGGAAATTGTTCTAGAATACACTTAGTCTTGCATAAACCTGTGGCTCAATTATTGTTGCTCAGGAAATAGAGGCAGGGGGCAGAATTAATTTTATTTAAACTATATGAAATGAATTTCTCTAGTGGAGAAACTACATTTTCTTTGTAGAAGGAAGGTAAATCCTGGACAGGTTGGTGGGGGAGGGACTTTACTGTTATGAATACACCATTTTATTTGTAGAGTCAGAACAATCCTAGTAAAGTTTTAAGCTACATTGATTAAATGTATCATAGGCAACAAGTTTGTATGCTTCTGGTACTAGACAGAAGCTGTCTACTAGAATGTGACTGGTGTAGATCTATGTCCAAATTTCACTGTGGAAGAGGGAGAGTATAGGGAAATGTGTGTGTGCCACCATTTCTTGGTTTGTAATTTTTTCCCCAGTAAGCCTTGTTTTGCACCTATAATACATAGGGCTCTGTCTGAAATGATTTAAACAGTGTCCTTCAACAATTTTTAAAAGATAGGAACTAATCACATGATTTACCATTTTCATATAGCAATCAACATAGTTTCCTTATATGCTTAATTCAAGATCATAACATATTCAGGAAAATGAGATCCTTTCTCTCTCCCACCCTCCATCTCTTTCCTTGCTTCCTTGTTGCCATTAGGGGAGCAGTTCTTCTCTGCTGGGTCCTTCCCCCATGATGTGCAGCCTCACCTTGGGCCCAGAGCAATGGAGTCAGATGTGTATGGACTAAGATATCTGAAACCAAGAGCCTCAAATAAACTTTCCCTCCTCTCCTCTACATTGTTTCTCTTGAGTATTTTGTTTACGGTGATGTAAAAGCTGACTAAACCATTCTTCAAAACAAAATTTCTACACTGGAAAAATGAAAATACTAATAAAAACTTCATAGATATTTTAGATACATTAGACACAAATAAATATGGCACTCTTGCTGGAATTAGATATAAATACTTCTCCAGGTGTGCACATACACATAGTTGTGCATCTTGGAGCACAGATGGATACTTTGTGCTAATTAAAAAGACATTCCTTACTCCCAGCAGATATAGCTCTCCCCTAAGAAGCAAATGATGTTTTAAAAGTTCCTGGAATTGATTTTAACTAGATATATGAAGGAATAACTGAACACATGTTCAGTACCCAACCCTCCTAGTAGGGTTCTATTAATACTAATGGAAAAGTAAAGAAGCAAATGAGTAGTGATTAGTTCTTCAGCTTTATTAATCATAAACCAAAAGAAATAAAGCTGTGGGGAAAGGTTTAATCCTGTTATAAGATAGATTATCCAATATTATGGCTTTTATGTTTGAATATTGAAAAGGCTAAAAATAACTTTTATAATTAAAGCAATCTCCTGTGGATTTGAATAGTGCTTTAGGGTATATGTGTGTATTGTGTGTGTGTGTGGGGGGGGTGTACTTGTACACATGTGTGTATGTGTGTGTGTCAGTGTGTTCCACAAAATATTTATTTGAAAAGCTAGCTTTGTAAAGTATGGATCAATTTTAGGTAAGAGGTTTGGGTATTAAGTCAATAAATTATGTCAGTGTCACAATTAATACAGTAAAAGATTCTTTATTCCAGGTTATCTTAGAAACTTTAATGTGATAACATCTAATGAGATCTGCAAACAGGAAATACATTGTTTATCTGTGAGGGTACCTGCAGAAAAGCAAGTGACCAGAAGACTGGACAAAAGAAGTTAAATAATCTCTACTTGCTAATGACATGATTCTATATCTAGAAGACTCAAAAATCTCTGAGATTTCTTCTAGAGCTAAGAAACAAATTCAGCAATGTAGCAGGATAAAATCAACATTTATAAATTAATAAATTTACTATACTCCAATAATGAATCTCCTGAAAAAAGAAACCAGGAATACTATCCCATTCATAATAACTTGAAAAAAAACTTGGGAATAAATATAATCAAGGATGTGAAAGACCTCTACAATGAAAACTATAGTACATTAAAGAAAGAAATTGAAGTCGACCTTAGATGATGAAAAAAAAAAAAAACATGTTTTTGGAAAGGGAGAATTAATAATGTTAAAATGACCATATTAGCAAAAAAAGTAATCCCCATCAAAATACCAATGCCATTTTTCATAGAACTAGCAAAACAAAGCAAAGCAAAAATCCTAAAACCCATTTGGCAAGATAAGAGTCCCGGAATAGCTAAAACAATCCTGAGCAAGAAGAACAATGCAGGAGGCATCACAATACCTGATTTTAAATTGTACTACAGAGCCATAGCAACAAAACAGCATGGTATTGGCATAAAAACAGGCATGAAGACCAAATGGAATAGAATAGAAGACTCAGAAAAACCCACAAAGATATAGTTATCTGATACTTGACAAAGGTGCCAAAAACATACATTAGGGAAAAAATAGTTTTTGTTTGTTTGTTTGGGGGATACTGGGGATTGAACCCAAGGGCACTTGACCACTGAGACATATCCCCCAGCCCTATTTTGTATTTTATTTATAGACAGGGTCTCACTGAGTTGCTTAGCACCTCACTTCTTTGCTGAGGCTGGATTTGAACTCACAATCCTCCTGCCTCAGCCTCCTGAGCAGCTGGGATTACAGGCATGCACCACCATACCCAGCAGAGAAAAGATAGGTTTTTAAAAAACAAATGGTGCAGGCTGGGGATGTGGCTCAAGTGGTAGCGCGCTCGCCTAGCATGCGTGAGGCACTGGGTTCAATTCTCAGCACCACATAAAAATTTAAAAAATAAAGATATCTTGTCCACCTAAAAAACTAAAAATAAATATTAAAAAATTGTGCTAGTAAAACTGTTTATACATATGTAGATGAATGAAATTAGATCCCTCTCACCCTGCATGAAAGCCAAAGCAAAGTGGATCAAAGATCTAAGAATTAGACCAGAAACTCTGCAACTGCTAGAATAAAACATAGGCTCCACACTCCAACATACTGGTATACATACCAACTTCCTTAACAATACCCCTAAAGCTCAAGAAATAAAACCAAGAAACGATAAGTGAAATGGCATCAAATTAAATAGCTTCTACACAGCAAGTTAACAATAAAGTGTGTAAAGAAAGAACCTAAAGAATGGAAATCTTTTCCACCTGTCCTTCCAATAGGAATTTAATATCCAGAATATATAAAGAACTAAAAAAATTTAGAAAAAAACTACTTAACACCAAAACAAAACAAAACAAATAATACAATCAATAATTGGGAAAACCAACTAAACAGACATTTCTCAAAATAAGAACTACAAATATTCAACATTCCTAGCAACCAGGGAAATGCAAATTAATTCTACACTGAGATTTCTTCTCATTCCAGTTACAGTGACAATTATCAAGAATACAAATACTAATAAATAATTGTGAGGATATGGAGGAAAAGCCTACACTCATACATTGTTGATGGGACTGAAAATTAGTATAATCACTTTGGAAAGCAGTATGAAGAGTACTCAAAAGACTAGGAATGAAACCACTGTGTGACCCAGCTATTCCACTCCTTGGTATTTATTCAAGAACTAAAATCAGCATGTACGTAGTGATACAGGCACATCAATATTTATAGCAGCACAATAGCCAAATCATGGACAGCCCAGGTGCCCATCAATAGATGAATGTATAAAGAAATTGTGGTGTATATATACACAATGAACTTTTACTCAGCTACAAAGAATAATGAAATTATGGCATTTGATGGAAAATGGATGGAAATGGAGAATATCACACCAAGTGATATAAGCCAGATTCAGAAAGTGAAGGATTGAAAGTTTTCTCCCACATGTGGAAGATAGAACAACAACAAAAATGGTGGAGGTGGGGAAGGGAAGGGTGAGGAGAGATACCATGAAAATAGAAGGAAAATCAATAGAGGAAAGGAAGAGAATAGAGCAGGAGGGAGGAGGGACTGGAAAAGGGAAGAACTGCAGAATGAATTGACCAAATTATGCTGTATATATATATGAATAACCAAAGTGGATATCACTATTACATGTGCCTATAAAGCACCAACTAAAAAAAACAATAAATAGAAGGGAGACCAGTAGAATAGAGGAAGAGAAACAGGAGAATAGAGGAGGGAAGGGAAAGAGGAAGTACTGGGAACTGAAATGAAGCAAATTATATTCCATGCATGCATGAGTATGTCAACATGGGCCCCAATATTACATATAAGTATAAATGCACTAATAAAAACATTTTTCAAAAATATACATGAAAGACAGATGAGTATGGGGGAGACGCGGGGGAGAGTGAGAGATTTTTATAGGTAATAGGCAACTAAATAAGCAGTCTTTTGAGGCTCTCTCTCCACACATTTAATGCTTTAGTATAAAGTCCACAGGTCATGAAGTCAGGAAGGCAGGAAAAACAATAGGCAGGCTGGAAACTATTAAGCATAAGTTGGCCAAGGAGTCAGAAAAATTAAAGAAAAATTCAAAGACACTAGAGTAATTGCAGGTATAGTTGCTGCTTCATGCTAGTAAGGTCATGAGCAGATGAGCATGTATCATATACAAAATGGTTGCTATCTTACCTCAAACAAAAACTCTTCAAGAAAATAATGTACTAGTAGTCTATTCGAACTGCCAAATAATAGCTACCTTCACTATGGCTCAAAGTCCAGACACATCTAAAGAAAGGATAAATTCTCGTTGTTAAACTTTCAGAAAAAAAAAGTACATGAAAAATAAGAGATTGAGACAGGGAGAAAAAACATGTGCAAAGTCAAAAGACAAATGACTATTTGGGAGAATTATTTGCAACACATGTTACAAGTAATAATTAGTATCCTAATAAAAATCTAAATGATAAAATTTAACCATCAACATAAATTATTCTAGAGAAAAAATGGAAAAAAGACAAGAAAAATTTTAATTTCCAGTTTTAAAGTGACAGAAAATGGTACTCACACTTATGAAAATATGCTAAATCTTGTTTATTATGAGGAAAATACAAATTCAAATTAAACTGATTCTCACATATTACATTGCCAAATGTTTGAGAGCCTAACAACACCCTCTGTTGGCAAGACTGTGGAGAACAGGCACTCTTCTAATATGAATATTGCTACTATGAATACTAAATATTTATAATATTACAATTATGGTGAAAAAGTTGAAAAATTTGGTGGAAAAACCTAACTAATGCTTTTATCATTTGACTCACTGGTACCACTTTCAGAAATTTAGCCAGAAGCTATACTAAGAAGTTGTCAGGAGGAGGAGAAAGAGAAGAAAATGAAAAGCAAAGGAAATGAAAAGTGATTTGATTCTTTGAATATCACAATTTTTAATTGAACAATATTGAGAAAAATCAAAGTCTCCATACATAGAATATTAAATAAATAATTAATGGCCCATAGACTGAGTGGGGAGTTCTTCATTGCAAGAGTTTTTAGAACTGATTTAGAATGACTTCCAAGATATATTGACCAGAGAAAGGAGGAAAAGTTTAAAGAAATATGTATTGCATCTTCCCTTTTGTGCATAAAAAGAGAAAATAAGAATATAGACATATATGCATGTATCTCCTTTCTTTTTTTTTTGAAAAAGAAATGGGAAAAGTAAACAAGAAACTAATGAGATTGATATTCTATACTGGATGAGGGAGACAATAAGGGAAGCAGGGGGGAATAGAGGTGAGTAAAATTCTCTGAATGTACTTTGTATAGTTTTGATTCTTGGAACCCTGTTGAAGAATAAAATGAATTGAAACAAAACAATCAAGGATATGGGGGAAAAATACCTAAAATGAATCCAAACAGAAACAAATCAATCTAACTTTTCCAAATTAATAAAATATATACACCAAAAGGCAAAGGACAACTTAATAACAATAAATCCATTTAATCAACCTTTTCTTCATTGATGTTTATAAAGTATGCCATTATAAAAGTGACAGTAGAGCTGTATTTTATATTTATATATAATATATATAATATATGTGTATATATACATATATATACATATATTATATGTATATATATATATATGACATTCATAAAGACTCCACCAAATAAGTGTTAGAACCCATAAATTAATCTAGTAATGTTGAAGGATACAAAATCAACATACAAAATGTTATGTTTTTCCATTATAACAGTGAAATATCACACTAAAAGGTATTAAGAAAAATAGTTTCATTTACAATGGTTAATAAAGCAATAATGTAAGTTAACCAAGAGGGTAAAAATATGTATTCTGAAAGCTGTAAGACAGTGGTGAAAGAAACTGAAGATATAAACACATGGAAGGATATCTAATTTTAATGGATTAGAATAATTAATATGATTAAAATACTTTTACCAAAAAGAGATTAAATGAAATTTCTATAGAAATTGTGATGACATTATTCACAGAAATAGAAAAAGAAATCCTAAAATTTATAAGAGACTCTGAAAAGTGAAATGCATGTTTAAAAAGAACAAAACTGGAGGCATCATATTTCCTAATTTTAAAATTCACACAAATCTACTTTATTTTGGATTATAATTTCAATAAAATGTGTTGTACTAGCATAAAATCAGACATGCACATCAATGGAATAGAATAGAGAGCCCATAAATACACCAACACATATGAATAGTCAAGTTTTTTTTGACAAGGGTGCCAAAAATGCACATTGAGAAAAGGATGGTCTCTTCAACAAATCATGGTAGGAGAACTGGATGTCCACATGCAAAAAAAATATAGGTTGGACCTTTACAATACAACATACATAAAATTAACTCAAAATGTATCAAAGGCTTACAAATAAGACTTAAAAATCAAAAACCCTTAGAAAAAACAGAGCAAGAGCTTCCCAGCATTGGATTTGACTATGAAAAATAGGCAATTGGATTTCATAAAAATTTTAAAAGTTGGGTCAAGCAAAAGACAGTATAAATAGAGTAAAGAGGCAACTCAAGGAATACAATACAATATTTGAAAATCATAATTCAATAATGGATTAATATACAGAAATACAGAGAACTTCTAAAATTCAACAACAAAAAGAAATGACTTGATTTATAAATAGGCAAAGGACTTGAACATACATTCTCCAAAGAAGAAATACAAATGGCCAAAGAGATCATGAAAAAGATGTGGTACATAAATAATGATTAGAAAAAATGCAAATCAAAACTGTAATAGTATCTCATACCCATCATGAATACTTCTACAATAGCAGCAGAAAATAGCTGTTGGTTATTTTCAGTTAGTGAGGATGTAGATAAATTGTGACCCTTTTATATTGTAGATGGTAATGTAAAATAGTATAGGTATTGAGGAAATTGTTATAGTGGTTCCTCAAAAAAACTGAAAATAGAATTGCCAGAAATTCCACTTTTAGGAATATGCCCCAAATAATAAAAGACAGATTTTAAAGGGGTTTTGTACATCCATGTTCATAGTAGGTGAATAGATAAAACATACTAGAAACTCATGTGTCCATCAGTGGATGAATAAATAGCAATCTATGGTAGGTGTGTAAATACTTAAAATGGTTAAGAAAATGCATCGTGGGTTATGTGTGTTATAACATTAAAAAAAATTGAACCAACCAATTCCTGCCCATCAAAATTAAAAAAAAGGAAAAAAAGTGGTCTTTAAACATAAAATATGCTAAATTCATTAGTAATCATCAAAGTATATATTAAAGTCAAAATAAGATACTGCTAAAATTTAGAACATACATATGCACAATACCAGGTATTACCAAGTATGTGTACAAAGGGAACTCTGTAAGACATTGGTAAGAATATAAATTGCTTTAAGTAGTCCAAAATAAAGTTTGTCAACTAAGAATAAAATCAACCTAACTGAGAACAATGAAAATTACATTTAGTTGGGGCTAGTTAAGGTTGCTATATGGAAAAATACAAGATTCAAGAAATCTTGAAAATGTATTCCAAGGTTTTACAAGATGGTAGCCATATTTAAAGCTTAAAATCATGAGGGGGTGGTTACATCATTCACTTGACAGGAACTGTGATTGATGTTAATAAGAATTCAGCTTTCTTATATAAAAGGGATAGAATGTATTTTCAATCTTTAGGTTTTAGGGAAGTGGGAGGGGAGGGTTCACAAGTAATTAATGAAAACTAGTTAAGTACTGTTGATACAAATATCAACACATACCCATGGAAGAAATTCTATTCAAAGGTTTAGATGATGACATGTTTCAGATTTGATTAACAAATCCATTTTAAATGGCCTCAACCAATGACACTCCATTTTGATTTTTTTTTTTGTTTCACAGTAGACCCATGACTCAGCAACTCTAATCTTACATCTCTACCCAACAGAGATGTGTACACCATTACATCAAGCAGTATGTAAAAAAAAGTACTTATTGTTATTTGTAATATCTCAAATAGGCAATAATCTCAAATTCATCAAAAAGTAAAACAGATACATAAATTATAATATATCAAACAATGAAATTCTATTAAGCATAAACATGAATGAATTAGAACTACTTGTAAGTTTCCCATAAGCATAATTCTGACCAGAAGAACCTAGAAACATTTTCTGGAATTATTCCATTAAAGTAATTTTTAAAAATCAGGTACATAATGTTACCTGATAAAAATCAGGTAAATATATAATGTTTAAATATATGTATGTAGGAGATACAACCATACAGAAAAGAAGGGAATAACTACTATAAAGTTCTGGTTATCTCTGAAACAACAAAGTTGTAAATATGACAGGGTCTGAGAGAGGTATTTAGGTTGGTGGTTTTATTTTATTCCTTGACTTTGAGGGTCAACAAACAGAAATTCTCTCTATGAGAAAGAACTATACTATACATTCCTAATTTGTACATTTTCCTCAATGCATAGTGTAGTTAAAAATAAAACATGATTTAAACACAAAATGATTAATACATAATTCAATAGTATTTGTAATTGCTTTAATTATAGGGAGCACTTTTGCTTAGAACGAGGAATTTATAAATGTATTTGCTGATGAAAAGAAATAGGCCTCAGTGACTGGTGGCTGAAAATTGAGCTCACTGCTGGAATTGTTTTTGATCAAAATATAGTACACATTTCACACCACTTACTTTTAGGCTACCAGAAAGGATGTCTTGGTGACAATAGAAAAGAAGGTTTAATAGTACTGTGGATAACAGCTCTCTTATACCCTTCATGGACAGAAAAACTCTGGGATGCTAGAATAAATATTTTAGTGGAAAGATTACTTGTCAGCAGGAAACATGATCCACATTGGTACAGAACTATGACTGTAGAGAAGGTGGAAAAACTGCATTAATTTACAATACCTATAAGAAGTACCACTGAAGAAATACTTCATGGATGCAAAAACAAAAAAAAAAACAAACAAAAATTTCTGAAGACATATATGTGTGTTTTCATGAAATTAAAATTCTGGTTTTAAATGTTCTTATTAGTGCTTTATAGTTATGCATAGCATAACATATTCATGAATACATATAATTTGCTCCATTTTAATCCTCAGTACTTCCTCTTTCCCACCTCTCCTCCCTCCCCCTGATACCCTTTCTCTACTCTATTGGTTTTCCTTTTATTTATTTACTATTTTTAATTGGTGCACTAGATTTAGAAATAAAATGGAATTCATTATGATATATTCATACATGCACGTAGCATACTTTGGTCACTTTCATTCTACAGTTCCTCCCCTTTCCTATCCGTCCACACTCCCCATTGATCTCCTTCCTCTACTGCACTGCTCTCCTTTCTGTTTCCATGCGATCTTTTTATTTATTTTTATTTTTAGTTTGTTATTTCTCTCTAGATATGGAAGGAAACATTTAACCCTTCACTTTCTGAATCCAGATTGTTTCGCTTAAGTGTGATATTCTCCAGTTTCCATCCATTTTCCAGAAAATGCCATAATTTAATTCATCTTTATGACTGTGTAAAACTCCATTGTGTATATATACCACATATTGTTTTTCCATTCATGTGTTGAGGAGTACCTGGGCTGGTATCATAACTTGGCTATTGTGAACTGTGCTGCTCTAAACACTGGCATTTATATATCACTATGGTATGCTACTTTTATTTTTTATTTTTTGATAAATCTAGAAGTGGGACAGCTGCTGGGTCATCTGGATGCATTGCTAGTCTTTTGAGGAATTTCCATACTGCTTTCCAAAATGGTTGTATTAATTTCCAGTCCCACCAACAATGTATTGATATACATTTTCCCCTATAGCACTTATTGTTATTTATATTATTTATGATTGCCCTTAAAACTAGAGTGAAATGAAATCTCAGTGCAGTTTTGGTATGCATTTCACTAATTAGTAAAGATGATGAACAGTTTTTCATATATTTGTTGTCCATTTGTATTTCTTCCTTCAAGAAATGTCTGTTTAGTTCATTTGCCTATTTATTGACTGGGTTATCTGTGCTTTCTTCTTTTTTTTTTTTTTGGTGCTAAATTTGTTTCATATATTCTGGACATTAATCCCTATCAGAGAAGAAACTGATAAAGAAATCTTCTTCCATTCTGTAGGCTCACTCTTTGAGCTCTTAATTGTTTTGTTTCATTTGCTGTGCAGAAGTTTTTTTTAATTTGAAGGCTTCATATTTATTGTTTCTTGGTTTTCTTTCTTAATCTTTAGAAATGTTATTAAGGAAGTCTGTGCCTGCACCAATATGTTGGCGTATGGACCCTATGTTTTCTTCTAGAAGTTGTAATGTTTCTGCTCTAATTTCTACATCTTTGGTCCACTTTGAGTTGATTTTTGGTGAGAGATAAGGAACTAGCCTCATTCTTCCCCATATGGATATCCAGTTTTCTTAGGACAATTTATTTTAAAAACTATCTTTTCTCCAATGCAAGTTTTGGACACATTTATCAAGTATCAGATGAATTCATCTATGTAGGCTTGTTTCTGTGTTCTATTTTATTCCATTGGTCTTCATATCTGTTCTAATGCCTATACCATGCTATTTTTGTTACTATTGATCTGTAGTGTAATTTGCAGTAAGATATTGTGATTCCTCCTGTGTCACTCTTCTTGCTCAGTATTACTTTGGCTATTTTGGATCTTTTATTCTTCCATATAAATTTTAGGACTGTCTTTCTTTTTTCTAGTTCTGTGAAGAATGACTTTGGTATTTAATAGGGATTTCACTGAATCTGTATAATGCTTTTGGTAATATGGTCATTTTGAAAATATTAATTCTACCTATCCATAGAATGTATTTACATCTTCTAAGTTCTTCTTGAATTTGTTTCTTCAGTGTTGTATAATTTTTATTGTAAAGGTCTTTCACCCCTTTGATTAGATTTATTCACAAGTACTTATTTTATTATATTTTTGAGGCTATATTTCCCAGTTTTTTTCACAGCTGATTAATTATTGGAGTATAAGAAAGGCATTTATTTTTACAGTTGATCTTGTATACTGCCAAGAACAATGGCACATACCTTAGTCTCAGTTGAGGCAGGAGGTTGAGGCAGGATCTGAAGTTTGAGACTAACCTGGGCAACTTAGCAAGACTCTGTCTCAAAATAAAAAGGGCTGGGATGGGGCTCAGTGATAGTGTGCCCCTGGTGTGCACGTGCGCGTGCGCACGCGCACACACACACACACAAAGTGTTTTATGAAAACTTTGTAACAAAAAGGTTCTAAATAAAATCTAAAGGGGTAAAAATTTGGAAACGTTTGGGGTAAATAAACATTGCAATAACTACATACAAGAAAAATGATACTGTGAAACAAAGGTAAATAAATTTTTGTTTAAATGAAAAAATATATTACACAACAGTCTGAGGATAATTTCTTTTACCTTGAATTAGACACCATTTTTGTAATAACAAAAATAAATTCCTTATACAGCCTCTGAGAAAACAGCAATGAAGATATAAACACATATGAACTTGAAAGGATTACATTTCCTTTTACACCAAACTTATTTGAGATCTACAAATTAGATAAAGATGCAAGAGGAAGAGCTACAACAGCAGAGTTGCTTGCTAAAATAAAGAAAACACTTTTACAATCTTTTGAATATTCATAGGATATCTCTTGCTAAGTATTTTCTACGTGCATTCATTTAAATTATCTCATTCAATATTTATGAATAACCAATGGAACTGGAATTATTCCCTAAGATTTATAGATGAGGATATTGAAACTCAGAGTAAAACTACTCCTTATCACACAGTAAAGAACTGGAGTGTTCAGAATTTAAGCACGGTTCCTCTGACTCCAAAGCCACTTGTTTTTGTGCCCACATGCTGCTTTCAGATACCATGCTATCAGAGTTTATCAGTCACAGTAGAGTCAGGAAAAAAGAACTCATGTCAGGTAGTTTAACAAAGACAGCTATGTACAGGAAGCTAGTCCCAAATTGTTAGAAGAGCTAACAAAAGAACAGTGCTAAGGGAGATATCACAGAGGTTATCAAATTCAAGAACCTGCTACCATTACATGGGCTGTAGAGAAAACAGAGGGAGCTGATTTACCAGAGCCCAAGGTATAATTTCCCTTCACAGGGGATGAAAACTTGAAAGAGAAGCTGTTTGAGAGAAGCAGTGCAAATGGCTAAAGGGGGAATCTGGAACAACGGAGGAGTGCCCATCTAGGAAGAACTAGAGTCATAGGAGCAGTGGCAAGATAGGATCTGAAACTGCAGAGGAAAGTGCTATCATATGAGCACTACAACAACAGAGTTTCTGTAGACACTGATAAAGATACCTCCAGAAGCAAAGAGAGATTGAAAGATATACCCTGGCTTCTCACTTCCAGTTTCCAGCTAGTTCTTCCCTGTTGGCTGGGGACAAAAGAAGCAATTTGATAGGAATCAGGGAAATTTAGTTTGTGGAATAATCCTCTGTGATCTGTAATGCAGAGCAAGGCACAGGAAAAGAAGGAGATGGATCTCAGAGCAAAAAGGAAAATGATTAGATTACAAAGACAGTTCCGAGTCTATTTCAAAAATAATCCAGCCTAAGAGTAGATGGTGAGTAGAAATTACCTAAAGTATTTAAGGACTCTCATTGTAGAATATTTCATTTCATATGTAATATTTATTTTTTGCTTCCCAAGAAAATAAATCACCATGTAACTTGAATAAATAAGTACTTGCTGTTTCAGCCATCAGAAAGTCTAAATAAGTAGCACTGCACTAAATGGAGGAGAAAGTGAGCTAAAATGTAGGAGGCAATGAAGATGCCTGCTATCATATAGATTTGATTTAGAGGCATAAAATAGAGGAATGTAGAGATGAGTCTAAAAATAAGGCTGTATATTAGTATGGCCTGTTAATGCTTAAAAGGGACATTGATTTAAATAATCCCAATTGTTGGTTTTGCTAATGTCTGAATAGAGCTTTCAGAAATCAATTCTTTTGTTACATGAAGTAGCAGCTTATAATTAGAGGGGAGAATTCACATTTGAAACAAAAGAATTGATTTCTAATTCTAGGTGGTGGAAAAAATAGATAGCACCAAGAAATGCAAGACTTTAAAAAAAACTGCAACAGACAAATTCAAAATAATTGGGAAAAATACAGGGCTGATATTTCATTAGAATAGATAAGTAAAACAAAATTTGTGTTTTCTTTCCTATATATTTTTCTATAATTTTTCAAAGCCTTGAAGTTAGAAAGAGGGTTGCCAGACACATCTGACAAACATTTAATATATTATGTTCCTTATAAGTACCTAGTTAGTGCTATCCAATGTAATTTTCTGGCTTGGTGGAATAGTTCTTTTTCCTTTTTTATAAACAGCTTTATTGAGATATAATTGGCATACAAAGAATCACACATATAAAATGTGTATAATTTGACAAGTTTGGACAAATACAAACATCCATGATGCCATCACCATAATTAAGGCAATAGACATATTCAACAGCTTACAGGGCTTCTTTTGTCCCTTTGTTTTGTCATTTTTGTTTGCTTGTTTGATTGGTTGGCTTTTGTTTTAGATGTGTGTATGTTAAGAAAATTTAATATTCTTCTTAGCAAATTCTGAAGTGCTCAATTTTGCTAACTATAGGTCCAGAAGATCTCAAGAATTTACTCATCTAACATAACTGAAACTTTGGCCAATGGAACAACAACTCCCAATTTCCTGTAACTTCCAATCCTGGCTACTACTAGAAAACACTCTTCCATGAATTTGAGTATTACAGATATATTATATAAGTGGAATCTTTTAGTATTTATCCTTCTAATGACTGATTTATTTCACTTAGCATAATGTCCTCCAGGTTTATACAGGTTATTTCAAATGCCAAAATTTCTTCCTCTTTTAAGGCTGAATAATAGTTCATTGTACATATAGACCACACTTTCTATATCCATTTATCTGTCAATGAACACTTGAATTATTTCCTCATATTGGTTACTGTGAATAATGATACAATAAACATGGAAATATAGATAGCTCTTTAAGATACTAATTTATTTCTATTGAGTATATTACCTAGAAGAAGGATTGCTGGATCATATGGTCATTCTATTTTTAACTTATTGAGGATCCTCCATACTGGTTTCTATAATAGCTATGCCAATTTACATTTTGACAGTGTACACTGTCAAATGTTCTTTTTTTCTCCACACACTCACAAACTTGTTGCTAGTAGCCATTCTGATATGTGTGAGGTGATATCTCATTTTGTAGCTTTGATTTGCATTTCCCTGTTGGTTAATACTGTTGAGCATCTTCTCATTTCTGTCAGCCATTTCTATGTCTTCTTAGGAGAAATATCTGTTCTAGTCTGTACTCATTTTTAATTGGGTTAGATTTTGTTTAATATTTTTAGTTGCCAATGAACCTTTATTTTAGTTATTTATATGCAGTGCTAAGAATTGAATCTAGTGCCTCATGCATGCTAAGCAAGCACTCCACCACTGGACTACCATCCCAGCCCTGGTTATATGTTTTTTAATTGAGTTGTGTAAGTTTCTTATATTTTTTAAATATTAATCAATTATCAGTTACTTCTGCAAATATTTTTTCCCATTCTGTAGCTTGTCATTTCATTTTATTATATCTATGAAGAAGTTTTTTGTCATTGCTATTTGTTTGTTTTTAGATTGATATAGTCCTACTTGTCTATTTTTGCTTTGGTCATTTGTACTTCTGGGCTCATATCCAAGAATTTTATTGCTATGACAGATGTCCAGAAGTTCTTCCCCTCTATATTTTTTCTGGAAGTTTTATACTTTCAGGTCTTGCATTTAAATCTTTAATCCATTTTGAGGTGATTTTTGTTCATAGTGTAAGACCATTATTCAGTTCATTTTTTTCTTTTTTTTATTTCTCTCTTTTTCTTTTTGCATGTGGATATCCTGTTTTCACAACAGCTTTTGCTGATGACACCATCCTTTCCTCATTGTGTATTTGTGGCACCCTCATCAAAGATCAGTTGACCATGTATGTGTTGGTTTCTTTCTGGTCTCTGTATTCTACTCCATCGGTCTATATGTCTGTCAATATGTAAATATCATACTGTTTTAATTGCTATAGATTTGTAATATATTTTGAAATCAAGTGGAGTAATGATTTCTAATTTTTCATCTTTTTTAAGATCACTTTGGCTATTCAGGGTCTTCTGTGGTTTCACATTTATTTTAGGTTTGTTTTTTGTTTGTTTCAGTAAACATGCCAGTGGGATTTTGCTAGTAACAGCATTGAATATGTACATGACTTCAGGTTATTATGAACGTTTTAACAATGTTAAGCTTTCCTTTTTATGAACTCAGGACTTTTTTTCATTCATTTGTGACTCTTGTAACTTCTTCTATTAATATTCCATGTAAAAGTCTTTCACATCCATAGTTAAGGTTACTTATAATTGTTTTATTCTTTTAAATTCTATTTTAAGAAGGACTGTTTTCATAATTTCCTTTTCAGATGTTCCATAGTTAGTATATATAGAAACAAATTATTTTTTCTATGTTGATTTTGTAGTTTGAAAACTTACTGAATTTATTAGCTCTATTTTTTTGTGGAGTTTTTAGGAGTTTCTACATATAGAATCATAGCAAATAATAATTTTCCTGGGGCTGGGGTTGTGGCTCAGTGGTAGAGCTCTTGCCTAGCATGTATGAAGCACTGGGTTCAATTCTTAGCACCATATATAAATAAATGAATAAAATAAAGGTCCATCAACATCTAAAAAGAAATAATAATAATAATAATAATTTCCCTTCATTTCTATTTTAGTCAGCTTTTTCACTTCTGTTACCAAAATACCTGACAAGAACAACATAAGGAGGAAAAGTTTATATGGAGCTCATGGTTTCAGAGGTCTCAGTTCATAGATGACCCAACTTGTTGCTTTTGGCCGGAGATGAGGCAGAACAACATGGTTTAAGAGGGTGGTAGAGGAAAGCAGAAAGAAATTTACTCACCAGGGAACCCAAACACACACGCCAGTGACCAATCTTCTCCAACCACAACCTACATGCCTACATTTACCACCCAGTTAACCCATTCAAGCGAATTAATGATTTATTAGGTTAAGGTTCTCATAACCCATTCATTTCACCTCTAAATATTCTTGCATTCTCTCACACATGAACTTATGGGGAATGCCACATCCAAACTATAACACTTTCTGATATGGATTCTAGATAAATTCTTAGATATATATACTCCACCTTGGCTGAATAATGAAGAAATACGAAAACCCTGTAGACTTCTAATTAGTAAGGAGATTGAATCAATAGTCAAACTTCTGAACAAGAAAAGCCCATTACCATATGACTTTAATAATGATTTCTACCAAAAATTTAATGAACAATTAATGCCAATACTTCCTAAATACTTCAAAAAAAATTAAAGGTAAAAGAACACTTTCAAATTCATTTTATGGAGTCAGAATTACCATGATGCTCAAACCAAAGTTGCTATAAGAAAAAAAATCACAGGTCAGTATTTCTGATGAATATACATCCAAACCTTCTCAAAAAAATAATGGCAAACTTAATTTAATAGTGCACTTTGATGGGGGAAGTTTTATTCTACATTCAACCTCCTTGTTCATTATTGATCTGTTCTAATTTTCTATGTTATCATGATTCAGTATTGGTAGCTTATGTGTGTTTAGAACTGTATCAATTTTTTCTAAGTCATTCAATTAACTGGCATATAATTGTATGCATATAATAATATTCCCTATGATTTTTGTATTTCTGTGATATTGTTGTAATTTCACCTCTTCCTTTCTGATTTTGATTATTTGAATCTTCTGATTTTTATTTAGTAAAGATAAGGTTTTGAAGATTTTATTTATCTTTTAAAAACTCTAAGTTTTCATTATCTTTTATATTATTTTTCTTTTTTTTCTTTTTATTTATTTATTTATTTTATTGGTTATTCAAAACATTACAAAGATTGCAGAATCACATTGGTTACACATCCACATTTTTACATAATGCCATAATAGTAACTGTTGTATTCTGCTACCTTTCCTATCCTCTACTATCCCCCCTCCCTTCCCCTCCCATCTTCTCTCTATATATTATTTTTCTATCCTCTATTTCCTTTTTAAAGTTTCCTTTCAATTTTATTTCAAATTTAATAACTGTAGAAATTTGTGGTGTATCATGTAATGTTTTGATACATGCATACTTTGTATAATGGCCAAATCAGTATAATTAATAAATCCATCATCTCAAACATTATTTCTTTGTGGGGAAACATTCACTATGTTAAGTCAAATTATCCAAGCACAAAAAGAAATACTATGTAATCACACTCTTAGGTGAAAGCTAAGAAAGTTGATCCGTAGAAGTACAGAGTAGATTAATGGTTACCAAAAGCTAGAGGGGTGGGGTAGGGAGAGCTTGATCAACATGTACATAATTACAATTAGAAAAGATAAATAAATTTTGAATTTCTATTGCACAACAAAATGATTACTGTCAATAATAATTTATTTTGTATTTCATTTTCTTTTCTAATCTTTATCACCTTCCTTCTCCTAACCTTGAGCTTAGTTTGGTTCCTCTTCTAGTTCCTTGAGGTGCAACCTCAGGTTGTTTATGTAAGATCTTTCTTTTGTAATATAAGTGTTTATTGTTATGAACTTCCCTCTTAGAATTGCTTTGGCTGTATCACATAAATTTTGTTTTATTGCATTTCAATTTTTATTTGCCTCAAGACACTCTTTTAATTTCCTTTTACATCCATTGTTTATTTAGAAGTATTTAAAAATTTTTTTTCAAATATTTGTAAATTTTTCAAATGTCCTCCTATAATCATACTGGTTTCATATTATTGTGGCTGGAAAACATACATGGTATTAATTCACTCTTTCCAAGTTTGAACTTTGATGGCTTTGAACTTGTGATCCTCCTGCCTCAGCCTCCCAAGCTTCCTTCATCATTTCTTATAACCCAAGTCTAGAAGTGAACTCCCTCGGGTTTTCTTAGTCTGAGAAAGCATTTATCTTACACACAGCTAAGAACCATATTCTGTTATTTACATGCTGATTTTCTGTCCAGATGATCTGTTCATTTTTAAGTAGGGTATTGAAATATCAAATAATTATCATATTGCATATATCTTCATAGCTATTAATATTTGCTTTATATATTTGGATGCTCCAACATTTAGTGAATATTATAACAATTATATGTTATAATAATTGTTATGTTTTTTGATGTGTTCATCTCTTTGTCATTATAATAATGATCTTCTTTGTCTCTTTTTACCACTTTTGACATAAAATAATTTTTATCTGAAATGATTATTACTCATATTTTCTTTTGGTTTCCATTTGCTTAAAATATCTTTTATTATCCTTTCATTTTCAATCTGTGCATCCTTAAACTGAAGTGAGTCTCTAGGGCAGCACAGAATTGGGTCTTGTTTTTTTAATCCATTCAGCCACTCTATGCCTTTTGACTGGATAAGTTATTCAACTTACATTCAAAGTAATTGTTGACAGAAAGAACTTCCTACAGAACTTTAAAATTGTTTCCTTGTTGTTTCATAGTTCCTTTGTTCAACTTTTACTGTCCTTCTTTCTAATTTGGTGATTTTCTATGCAGGTATGTTTTGATTATTTGCCTTTTATCTTTTATATTTCTACTCTAGGTTGTTGCTCAATAGTTACAATGAGGGTTACACAATTTTTACAGTTATTACTGGCTATTTTAAACTGATAACTTAATTTTGTGTGCATACAACAATTTATACTCTTATTCCATCTGCTCAACAATTCAGATTTTTGATGTCTCAATTTACATATTTTCATATTATACAGACCTTAACAAATTATTGTAGCTATTATTTTAAACTTTGTTTTTAACATTTATACTAAAGATATCTGATTTACACGCAATCCATAAAACATTAAAGTATTCCAAATTTGTGTACTTAATTTTTCACAATATTTTTTAGTTGTCAATGGATTTTTATTTTATTTATTTATATGCAGTGCTGAGAATTGAACCCAGTGCCTCACACATGCTAGGCAAGCACTCTGCCACTGAGCCACAACCCCAGCCCTGTGTACTTAATTTTACTAATGAGTTTTATACTTTTAGATGTTGACTTACTAGTTAGACTCATTGAATTTAATCTTGAAGATATGCCTTTATCATTTTGGGGGGGTACTGGGGATTGAACTCAGGGGTACTCAACCACTGAGCCACATCTACAGGCCTATTTTATATTTTATTTAGAGACAGGGTCTCACTGAGTTGCTTAGTGCCTCACCATTACTGAGGCTAGCTTTGAACTTGTGATCCTCCTACCTCAGCCTCCCAAGACACTCCTTTCATCATTTCTTATAACCCAAGTCTAGAGGTAAACTCCCTCAGGTTTTCTTAATCTGGGAAAGCATTTATCTTATCTCCTTCATTTCTTCCTTTTTTTTTAGTTGTAAATGGACACAATACCTCATTTTACTTATTTTTTTAATGTGGTGCTGAGCATCAAACCAAGTGCCTCACATGTGCTAGGAAAATACTCTTCCATAGAGCTATAACTCAGCCCATTTTCTTTATTTCTAACAGTTTGCTGATATAGTATTCTTTGTGGGCACTGTTTTTTTCTTCAATACTGTGGAAATCTCCTGTCCCACTGTCTCCTAAAACCTTAAAGTTGAGCAATTTTTCATATACTGGCTGGCAATTTCTTTTGAGAAATACACATTTCCATATTTGGATCAGATCATTTGCCCATTTTAAAATCAGAATATTTATTTCCATTTTTTTTTTTTTGGCTGTTGAGTGTTTTTAGTTGATTAGTGGGGCAGGGCTAGTGTTAGGATCCAAGGCAAAATCTGGTACTCACTCCCCTCTTTGTGCCTCAAGAAGGTGTCTCTATCACGTGGGGCCCAGTGTTGGGGGAGGGGTGATGTGATATGAGTAATGTAAAATGGTTCTTCCTACCCTCTTAAATGTGTCTTCTTATTTCTAAATTATATGCTATATACTCTTCTTTGGTTTCCTAAGCTTTTGTGAAGATATTTTCATAAGTGGATAGTTGTTCAAATTGATGTTCTACAAAAGGACAAGTTCTCAAAAGTTCTATTCTGCCATTTTCCCAAGGTCAACTGCCAACATGATCCTTTTAAAACAGAAGTCAGAACTTATCTCTCCTCTGCTCAAAACTCTGATGACTCAGTTTTATCCAGAGTAAGCCAAGATTACCATGGCCCACAAGATCCCATGTGGTATGCATACCCCAATTCTCTAAACTTCCATTTCTCTACCCTTTATTCACTCTGCCCCAGGTACATTGGCTATTGCTCAAAAACATGACACACCTTAAGCATGTTTTCACTAGTTAATTACTCTGTCTAGAACATCCTATCACTGAAGTACTGTGTACCTTCTTCACTGCTGCCATCTTGTTCTCCTTTGAATCTGCTTGTTTCACCTCCCCAAGTATCCCTACTCTCATCACTCTATTTAACACTGCACCCTGTCATCAGTATCCCCAACCACTCCTGATTTCCCTAACCCTATTCTATTTCGTTTCCTTTTTTTAATTGTAGTATCATCAGCTTTAACTTACAAAGTTATTTGTGTTTACATGTATGTATTATGTTAACTTTTCAATGTCTACCTTCTCCCAATACAATATCAACTTCAGGAAGGCAACAAATTTCACCTGCTTTGTTCACTGATATATCCCAAACACCTTGAAGAGTACCTAACACAAAATCAACACTTGACATATTAAATGCATTAGCCAATGTTTATTAATCAAAGTCATATGTCTATGATGTGTTATAGTGATTATAATACATATGTATGTATAGAATGATTTTAATGCTTTCCACTGTTGTGAGTAAATTTATTTAATTGTTAATATAACATGAAAATTGCCTAGGCAGAATTTTCCAAATGAAATGTCATAAAGTTTCTTTAGTAAGTGTTAATTTGCTTCAAAGTATTTTAATACTAATATGAAATCCTAGATGTGTTCAATTGGGCTGAGATAATGATATTAGAAAAAATTCTAATTTTCTTTATGCTCAAGCCCTTCCATCTTTAATTTTAATACTTAACAGCACTTCATTAAAATGCATGTTGTATTTAATTTTCCAGGAAATTTTAAAGTGCAAAAGAAGAATGTATATCCAAACCAATTTCCAGTTAAACTAGTTGAAACTTTTAAAATATAAGCCAAAGAGCCTGTGTATTTTCTAGATGTGAGACTGTTCTTGGCATGCATGTTTGGGTCCATATAGCCCAGAATGCCTTTAACCTTTGTTCGGTGCACCTATTTCCTAAGCCATTTATCACATTCTTTACTTTTTTCAGGTTGTTGATATTGACTTCAAAGCCTCAAGGCAGACATAGTATTCTCATAACACTTGACCACCACTGACAGCTGTGGGAAGAAAACGTACTGTTTTTAGAGCTTCTGCTTCAGTGTACATATACCATTTTCATCTCTCCTTTCTTAAAAGAATTATATTGCTGACAAATTTAACTTTGAGCCCATAATAAATCTTGGAATTTTTTTCTGGCAACTGCTTCAAAGCTAGTTATTTCTGATTGTGTAGTCATGGAAATTATGCTTTAGCCTTAAAATTATCCCATACTTATCAATGTTAAAATTAGCATTTTTTTTCTCTCTACTTGTAAAGGTCAATTTGCCCTCTTGTCCTTTTGGAGAAGCTGTTCGATGACCTTGTCAAAGCTGGCATTTTCATCAAAATTTATTGTCTATGATATCCAATATTTTTATAATAGAGGAATATAAACCCTTGAGGACAAGGTTATGTCTACTTCATTTTTATATTCCCTATAGAATTTATCATGTAATAGTGATCCATTTCAATGGCCACCAACATAGCCTGGTCCCTTGTTGTCTTACCTGAACTAGATATATAAGTTCCTAATTATTCTCTTCATCTCCATAACAGAATTGGGCTATGAACATATTAAAGTACTCTTAAGGAGCCTGGATAAAACATTTCAAATCTGCCAATATTCATGCTACTCCTTCTCCTTGAAATACATTTCACTCATTTCTGCCTGGATCAATCCTGTCTCTCCTTCCAGATTCAGTTCATATGTTACCTCCTCTGCCAAGGTATCTTTGATGCCTCAGAGGGGCACTAGAGCCCTGTGGTTAATGGCTCAGGCTCTGAAATCAAATTGCTAGGGTTGGTTCATACTTCCTCTTACTACTTGTGTAACTTCAAGAAAGCTATTTAGCCTCTCTTTACCTTCATTTCCTTAATAGTAAAGAAAATAATAGCATCTACTTCATAGGATTGTTGTGAGGATTAAATGAGTTAATGTATACGAAGAGCTAGGAACAGTACCCGTCTTATACTAAGCACTCAAAAAGTATTGGCTCTCATTAGTAGTATACTGCACATATTGATATTGTTATTTTGTTATTATCACTTTGATGCCTTAAGTAGAGCTCACTACATAAACATATTGTTATTTAACATTGATTTTTAATTATTTTTACTTATTGACCAAACCATGAACTGACTGAAGACATATTTTACTTAGTCATCTTTTGGTTCAAGTAAAGTACTTAATATTCAGTAAAGCATAATAAATATTTTTGGGACGACTGAATAAATAAACTGAAATATCATTCTAATGAAACTATCAACATCTCTAATGATTAGCTTCTAATACCTGCCCAAAGAATTTCATGATAATTTTAAAGTATTATGCTTAAATTACTGTGTTGGTAGTTAACATTCATCACTGTCAGGAGCTGTACTAAAAATAATGTTTTATTCAAAACCAACCCTATGAAATAGATATGTTAAGACTTGAGGAAGCTGAGACACGTAAGAAACAAGTAATTTTTTCATTGTCATAGAGGGGCTCAATAATATAATAATTTTTTTTCCTACCAATTCCACAATGCATCCAATTGGTCATTCTACTTCCATGTTAATCACTTAGAAGAAAAATAGTATTATTTCATCATCAATAATTCAAATTGAAAGTGACTTTTTTGAAGTTTTATTTTGATATTTCTGAACGAGAGTCAACACCAGATGCACATAAGCAACTTCTATTAATGTCAGTAGAAACAGAGTGTTTGAGATATTTTATTTTCTTACGAAACTGTGTTGCACAAAAACCTGAATACTGAAATAAATTACACCTGGGCCTTATACCTTATCCATGTTCATGGTTTATTTTCCATGTTTGAAAATAACATAGTCCTCTTATGCTTAAAGATTATCTCATAATGATGACAATTTATTATTAAATTCATTTTATGATACCCTAAACTCTATCACAATTGCATTTTAAATAAATCACTGACATTTAGCTGTTAAATTAATTTTAGTAGTAAATTAAAATTGATCCAAAAATATAAGAATAGGAAAAAAGCTGTGTGTTTATTTATTAATTCATGTAATTCTAGAAAATCAGTCATGTTTCTGGATGAACCTGAACAAGGAAGCTTGCAGCCCCAAGATGTGCTGGCAGTAGCAGTGGATCTAAGATTGAGCAAGAGGGACTGACAAACTGATAAAAAAGAACCCAGAAATATCAGGTAGTTTGAATGCATCCAGAACCACTTCTAGGAAAATAAATGGAGAAAAGATTTATAAGCGGGGTGTGTGTGTGTGTGTGTGTGTGTGTGTGTGTGTTGTGTGTGTGTGTTACTGGAGATGGAATCCAGAGCCTCACATATGCTAGGCCAGTACTCTACCATTTAGGTATGCTCCTATCCCTAGAAGAATATAAACAGCTCAAAGAGTTGAAGTGAGAACTCGAAAATATGCCCAGAAAATAAGAAGGAACTAAAAGTATAGGAACGTTGAAGGAAAAATATGATATACAAATTTATTTACTACCACTGTCTATCATTTTCCCCACAAGACACAAGCACCATAAATAGATGTAGGCAATCAAATAAAATCATTTTCCTTCAAATCACTAGCCAAGCTATAGAACCCTGGATGAGAACATCTGAGTGTTGATTCTCATACTCTGGCCACTAGGGAGATAGGAAAAAGTACATTTTACCTTCATGCATCTGTTATTGGAAGATGTGTTATCACCTACTGACAGACTTAGATTGAGGGTTATCTAAAAGTAGAAAGTCTCTTCACTCTCTCAGCAGCCATAAATAAAAAAATGTACATTCTACAAGGTCCTAATCACATTGGTTGAGTCATACATAGAGCTTCACCTAAATCCTGCCTCCTCCTGAACAATGTGATTACATGGCTTTATTAAATTAACCTTGTGACTTTAAACCAGTTTGTTTCATATTGATCTGTTGTTCATGTCCTAAGGAGTTCTTACTAGTACTCAGGGCTTCTGACATTTTCTCTACTTTGGGGTCATTATTTCAGGGGTCTAAAGAATTTAGTAGCTTAATGTTGAAAAGTGGGGTCTTACTCCTAATTTTGTAGAAAGTTTACTAATACCCAGCCATATAGTGTTACTCAACTAAATTATCTGATTGACTAGACCTTCATATGTCACTCTCTGTGTTTTATTTGATTATATTCATTCCACCTTTGAGCACATGCCAACTAGGAGCAACATACAACTTCAGATGACCCCATTCGCTTTGGTCATCTAGCTCAAGCCATGAGCCTGAATGTACATGGCAGCCCTGACTCCACTTCTTTGTGATTAAACATTTTCTGGACGATTCATACTCTTTTGATTTTTTTTCCTTTTTTTTTTTGTTACCAGGGATTGAATCCAGGGATGCTTAACCTCTGAGTCACATCCCCAGCCCTTTTTTATATTTTATTTTGAGAAAAGATCTAGCTAAGTTGCTTAGGGACTCATCAAGTTGTTGAGGCTGACTTTAAACTTGAGGCTGACTTTAAAGGTCCTGCCTCAGCCTTCTAAGCTACTGGGATTATAGGCTTGCACCACCTCACCCAGTCCATACTTAAATTATAAATAAAATAATTTACAAGTAAAAGTGAGCTCAAAATGTAAAGAAAAACAAATGTCTCATAATTTGGAGTCTTCCTTTTTTAACTTTCAGCAGCCAAACTGCTAAGAGGAAATGGTCATATATCCAGGTACTATTTTTCCTACAAGAAAAACAAACAATTGTAAAGGAAAACACATTTTTTCCATGGGACTCGAGCTATACAGAGTTCCTTCAATATTTTTTCAGACCCTCAGTGCAGCAGAAACCAAGACAGGATTAATAACAAAGCAGAGATTGGGGATGGCGAGGATGAAAATAGCTATCAGGGAAAGTGGGAAAGAACTATCAGACCACACTACAACTTCAACCCTGACAAGGAGGTGGAAAGAAAGAAGGCTCGGTAGTAAAAGCCTTAGACTGCTTGTAGTTTTAAAAAAGTTTTTAACAAGGCTGATGAAGAGTCCTTCAACCAAAGTTGTTGTTTAAAGAAGTCCTGTATCTTGCATGAATACTTCTCTTTTCATACCCTGCTGTGCACTATCATTGGCTAGAGGGAGCCTGTATCCTGCAGTGATGAACTTAGAACTCAAGAACAGTAGTCACTGCTTAATTATGTTTCCCTTAGTAGGAAACGTGAGTGTACTTTTCATGACTGCCACACACTACCCTTATTTTGATGACTGTGAAAAGATGACTATGAAATGTAAATGATTTACTTCAATGAAGCCTGGAATTTTATGTACCTTGGGAAACTGATATTTCCCAATTATTTTAACCTTCATGGCCAGCTGGATTTTCCCTTATTCAGATTCTGTTGGCTATAAGCCTTATAAATCTTGAAATACGAAAATGTATGCCCTGTAGATCGGGCATTATAGTGAAGGTTATAGACATGTCATCAATAAAATAAAGGAAATGTGGTTAATAAGGGTATAAACAATGTATTGTAAAGGAGCATGGAAGAATGAGATATTATAGTGTTGGCATATCAGGAGGGGTTTATAGATGAGCAATTAATTGAGAGTATCCAAATTCACATGTATTTCTTGTTCAAAATAATGGGGGCTAAGATTTTAGTGTAGATTTGTAGGTCAAATTTTAGTGCATATCAGAATCATGTAGAGGGCATGCTCAAATACATATTCCTGAAGTCACTCCCACCTAAAGAGTTTCTGAATCAGCATTTTTGGAGATGAAGCCTGAAAATTTATACCTTTAACAAGTTCTCAAATGCTGCTGATGTTGCTGATATTAATAGCACTATTGATGAACCAAGTGAGCAAAAAAGAATGGTGTTTTTTAAGAATATGAGTTACCCTTTCTCTCATACTTTCCCCTTTTTAATTAGCCTTAAATATATATCCTCATAGGATCACTGTGAGTAGCACAGAAGCTTTGCTATCAAGCAAGACAGGATCAATATTGGGACTCTTGGGTTGTTTTTTGTAGTTGCAGCTTGTTTGTGTGTGTGTGGGGGGTAATTTATCTCCTATCTAACCCTCCACCTTTAGCAATCATTCATCAATCTCCTGTCTGTGTGATTTTTTTGGCCTTTTACAGAGTTTTTATATAAATGAATCCATACAATGAGAAGATATGGGAGTTTGGCTTTCTTCTCTTATCATAATGTGTTCTGCCGATGTCTGGCTGGGCACAAGATCACGAGCCACTCAAACAGGAACAAACTTTATTTGAAAGAACCGCCAATAACACGTCCGCCCGGGAAGCTTCCCGATCCACCCACGCGGCGTTCTGCTGCTCCTTTCCGGAACTCCAGCGCAAGCGCCTCCCCGGAATTCCCTCCTACTGCACTTTCCCAACCAATGGGAACTCTCCAGGAGTCCCGCAGCAGGAGTCCGGTATCCATATGAATGTACTTTTTAACATAATCGTATCATCTCAATGGCTAGCTGGCATCACCTTTCAATCAAAAATGCCATGCATCATATTAATTGGCTGTGGCTCCCAGCATCTCCCCCTTTCTGTTTAATTAAGCAACAAGTAATGTGGCTAGGGACCGTGCCTGTTAGGTTTGTCCAATTCAACATATGGTTCTTACCCGTCATTGGAAAACTGACCTTTAGGCGTCAGCCTCCTGTCTTAGGTTGATACCATTGCAATTGGATCATACCCGTCACTGACTACCGATCCAGCATATAGCCATACTTGTGGATAGGCCTATGCACCAGTGGGGGGGTGAGGTTCTTTGCCTCACCTCTGTTGGCCCCCAGATTTGGCCTTGGTGTCAGTGGGGGGGTGAGGTTCTTTGCCTCACCTCTGTTGGCCCCCAAAATTAGACCATCACTAGTAGAAGGGAGGAGGATACAGAAATGCCACAACACCAAATCAATTGACGACTCCTAGGGAAAATTGCATCACTGGTGACACATCAGCAAAGATACGCCAGCATTACCATAATTTGTTGTATCAACAGATAGATCACAGTGCATACAAGTGATACATAGTCCAGGCAAGTTTTGTAAGCAGTTCAAAGTGGAGGAATCTATCAATATGTCCATTTCCTCCCAAGATCATTGATGTATCAGTTTATACAGTTTGTTGTGATAATTATCGAAGAAGTTGTAGTTTGGTTTCATCTTTGTCTTCACCGGCACTGGGATGAAAAATAAGAATTCTGACAATGATGTTAAAGAGAGAAAGAAAAAAAAAAAAAAATGTAACATTTTAACAGGTACTAAGAAAACATTTTTTTTTTTTTAGAACAATTTATATTATCTTGAACAGAATTATTAAATATAATGAAAAGGAAAGATGAAAATAAACAAACAGATTTGTTAACCTGCTTATTTGTACACATATTAAAATAATTTTTAACAGCTGTTTACCCAATTTAAATTAAACCATTAAAATTACGTGAATAATAAAAAGTACTTGGATCCATTTTTTTTTTTTTTTTTTTTTTGAGCACTCCTCATATATGATCTATGGACATACGCACATATAGACACATAACACAAAACAGAAGTGTGCACATATAACATACAACACATAAGACAATAGTAAAGGCCTTGTAGTTTCACCTAGGTGAAATCTCCATTGCAATGTTAAAAACTCCACAGTTAAAAAATAAAACTGATCAGAAAAACATCAACCTAGGTCTGTATGAGCTCAAAAATAAAATAGAACCTATGATATGGAAAAATGCAATAATAAAATAGATATTGAAAAAAGCATCCTGGTTAATCAGTCGCAGATGTAAGAATGGCCAAGCTGGAGTTCTGGATATCAGCTGTTATGGATTTGAGTCAAATTATCTTCTTTTTGATCTGTAGAAATCGTTTTAGTTAGTCTTTCTGGAATCCAAATCGGCTGCTGTTCTCCCTGTGGAAACACGCAAACAGAGCCCCGACTCCAGACAATTACTGGGTCAGGACCTTTCCATTGTCCTGTTAGAATATCTTTCCAAAGAACTTTAGGCTTATGCACATTTTTTGGATACATATGCCTTTCCGCAGCACTAAGTCCTGATGAATCCAAATTTAAAAAGTTTAGAGTAAAGAGGGTTATTTTAAGTTTATCTTTGGGGGATATATACCCCTTTCCAATTCCCTCCTTTTGTTTTAATAAGTACATTTTAATAGTTTGATGAGCTCTTTCAACTATGCCTTGTCCCTGTGGATTGTATGGAATTCCTGTTATGTGAGTAATGTCAAATGATGAGCAGAATTGTTTAAAAGAGGTAGAAGCATAACCGGGACCGTTATCTGTTTTTAACTGTTTTGGAACGCCCACAGTGGCAAAATTTTGTAAGCAATGAGCTATAACATCTTTAGTTTTTTCTCCGGCATGAAGGGAGCCCATCAAAAATCCAGAAGAAGTATCAACTGTAACATGCAAATATTTTAATTTTCCAAATTCTGGCAAGTGTGTGACGTCCATCTGCCAAATATGGTTAGGTATCAGTCCTCTAGGATTGACTCCAAGATTAACTTGTGGTAAAAATGTCACACAATTTTGACATTGTTTTATTATATGTCTGGCTTGTTCTTTAGTTATTTTAAAACGTTTTTGTAAAGTATTAGCATTGACATGAAACCTTTTATGAAAATTTATAGCTTCTTCTATTGTGGAGAAAATATGTATGTCATGTGTAGATTTATCTGCTAATTCATTGCCCAAACTAAGGGCTCCAGGCAATCCTGTATGTGCCCTGATATGTCCTATAAAGAATGGATCTTTTCTGTCCCAGATTAGACTTTGTATAGTGGAAAACAAAGAGAAAACAGTAGAAGAAGGGGAAATCCTACCTGCATCTTCAAGGGATACTATAGCATTAACTACATATTGACTATCAGAAAATAAATTAAATACGGAATCTTTAAACATCATAAAAGCTTGTAATACTGCATTAAGCTCTACCTTTTGAGCTGATTGTTTGGGTACTAAAAATGTAAAAGTTTGATCAGGGGTAACTACTGCTGCTGTACCATTATTTGACCCATCAGTGAATATATTTGGAGCATTCATGATAGGGGTCTTTCTTGTCATTTTTGGAAAAACTACAGGATGCTTAGACCAAAAAGACAACAAAGGATTAGATGGCAAGTGATTATCAAATGAAACATTAGATTTACACATGATTATTGCCCAAGTATTTAACTCATTGGCTAACTCATCAATTTGATCCATAGTATATGGAGTAATAATTTTATTGGGAGAAATCCCAAACACTCCCTTTGCTGCTTTTATTCCTTTGAGTATTAATTGTCCTACAGCCTCAGGATATCTAGTAAGAATAGTATTAGGAGAATAAGATAAATGTATCCACAATAATGGACCTTCTTGCCAAAATACTCCTGTAGGAATATTTTTTGTTGGTAGTACAATAAATAATAAAGGCAAACTTATATCAATTCTATCCAAGTGCATATTTTCCATATATGTTTCAATGATTTTTAATGCCTTTCTTGCTTCAGGCGTTAGCATGCGGGGTGAATTTGGATCTGATGGACCTTTTAGGATATCAAATAAAGGTCCTAGCTCTCCTGTTGGTATGCCTAGATAAGGCCTTATCCAATTTATGTCTCCCAATAACTTTTGAAAGTCATTAAGTGATTTGAGTTGATCTACTCGTATTTGAATTTTTGGTGGACGGACCATGGTTGAGGATAACAGGACTCCTAGATAATTAATTGGAAGATTTAATTGTACTTTATCTATTGCTATCTCTAGATTATAATTTTTTAATAAGTTTGTAAGTGTGGCATAACATTCCAGCAATATGTTTTTATCTTTATGTGCCAATAATACATCATCCATATAGTGAAATATTTGTAGTTCAGGATTTTGATTTCTAAGTGGTTGGATTGCTTTGTTAACATAAATTTGACACATAGTTGGACTATTAGCCATCCCCTGAGGGAGTACTTTCCATTCATATCTCTGATCAGGACCTTCATGATTTAGTGCAGGGATAGTAAATGCAAAATGTGGACTATCCTCAGGATGAATAGGAATTGAAAAAAAACAATCTTTAATATCTATAGCTAAAACATACCAGGTTTTTGGTAAAGCAGACAATTGGGGAATCCCTGATTGAGCAGGTCCCATAATAACCATCTCATTATTAATGGCTCTTAAATCTTGTAATAATCTCCATTTACCAGATTTCTTTTTAATAACAAAAATGGGAGTATTATGGGGAGATATGGAAGGTTGTATATGTCCTTTCGCTAATTGTTGTTTAACCAGATCATGGGCTACTTGTATCTTTTCTTTAGTCAGGGGCCACTGAGGAACCCACACTGGTCTTTCTGATTTCCAAGTAATTTTTATTGTCTCAGTGGCCCTTTCTGAAAATCCAACCCATGTCTGTCTGTTCCTTGATCTATTTGAATTGGTGCTGCTATATTTTGTCCTTGTTTTCCTAATCTTTTTTCTTTTTTAAAACCTTGTTTAGCCCTAGTAGTGGGCGCATTAGGATTGATGTTATTTGTTAACGTTAAACCTAATTGATCTAGGACATCTCGTCCCCATAAATTTATAGGAAGATGATCCAATACATATGGCTGTATAGTTCCCTCACATCCTTCAGGATCCTTCCAATCTAATACCATTGCACTTCTATGGGGATTAGTAGCCACTCCTAGGCCTCGAAGCGTTTGAGTGGCTTGTTGTAATGGCCAATGTTTTGGCCATTCCTGACTAGATATGATGCTAAGGTCTGCACCTGTGTCCAGTAGCCCATTAAAGTCGTATCCTTGAATATTTAGTTTTAGCATGGGGCGAGAATCTAAATTTAAAGACAGCATAGCCCAATCTACACCTGTGGAGCCCAATCCCCTGGTACCTCTTTCTACAGTACGACTAGAAAATTTATCATGTAGGCTGGGTATTATTAGTAACTGTGCTATTCTATCCCCTGGTGAGATAACTGATATGCCTCTTGGAGAACTAGCTATAATTTTTATTTCACCTTCATAATCGGGATCAATTACCCCGGGACTTATCATAAGTCCTTTTAGTGTGGAAGAACTGCGTCCCAATAATAAGCCTACCGTTCCTTGGGGAAGAGGTCCTTTTACTCCTGTGGGAATGATTTGAATTCCCATCTCTGGAGTTAGTACTGCTCTTGCGGAGGCGCAGATGTCCAGCCCTGCGCTCCCTCTAGTTTGTCTGATGAGGGATTTAATGGATAATGTGTCCTGGGCACTACCTTGATGGTGCTGCTGGGTTCCTCCATTGCCCCGTATATTTGTGGTTTTGGGCCCCGGAGCATTGGGCCCTCCAGTCCGTTTTTTGGCAATGGAGCCTGATGCCTTTCTCCACGATATCGTGGGTAAACACTTGATCCTTGTCCGTTTTTTGATAACGGAGTGCCCTCTATGGTAGTTTGAGAACGGCATTCATTAGCCCAATGTCTCCCTCTACGGCATCGTGGGCAAATACCTGGTATTCTATTTCTTTGATACCTAGCTTTGTTAAACCCTCCTCCTATGGGACAATTCCTTTTAAAATGTCCTGTCTGATCACAATTGTAGCATGTTTTTGGCCTGGCATCTAAAGCCTGTTGTACTGCTGCTAAGACTTGTCCTTGTTCATTAATGTCTCTACATAATTTAATATATGTGTTTAAATCTTCATGTTTCCATGGTCTAATGACCTCTCTGCAGCAACGATTTGCTTGGTCATAAGCCAGTTGTTTTATAAATGGCATTGCTTGTTCTACATCTCCAAATATCCTAGAAGCTGTCTGAATAAGCCTATCTACAAATTCAGCGTAAGGTTCGTTAGTTCCTTGTATTACCTTAGATAACTGTCCTTGTAAATCTCCATGCCCCTGTAAAGTTTTCCATGCCCTAACTGCATCTGCAGCAATTTGTGCGTATACACCAGGATCATATTCAATTTGTTGCCGTTGACCCTCATAAGGTCCCTTTCCTAACAACATCTCCAGATTTCTTTGAGGGTAACCGGCTGCTGTATTTCGCCTAGCTGTCTCCATGCAGAATTCCTCATTGGCAACCTTCCATAACAAATATTGTCCTCCATTTAGCACAGATCGACACATGTTAGCCCAATCTGCTGGTGTCATGTCTAAGTTGGTAATAGATTCAACCATGCTTATGGTGAAGGGTGCTTGCGGGCCATAGGTTGTTACAGCCTCTTTTAATTGCTTTACTGTTTTGAAATCTAGAGCGCGATGAATTCGTTGCCCTCCTGCCTGCTCAAGTACAGGGCATGCTAGTCTTTGGGATCTTGCCTTAGGATTTTGTGCATTAACTACAGGAATTGAGGGCCGCTCAGCTCTTACGCCCTCTGGTGATAGAACGGAGTTAGTAGCAGCCTCCTGTTGTAACTCCCCAACTGATGGTCGTTTTTCCTCTAAGCTTTCTTTCTTCAAATTTTCCTCTGTCTGACTAGCTGGAGAGACCTTCTCTTTTGCTTGACCTGACATGTTTTCTACCACAGTTTGGACCTCTAACAATTTACTTAACAGTTTTTCGGTTTGTTTTTTACTAGTTTCTAATCTACTATAAAGGTAACGCAACCCAGTTAGGTAGCATAAAACAAACCCGAAACAGAATGAAACAAAAACGGAGCAAAGAATAGTTGTATCAATTTTCTCTTTCTCCGGGCCAAACAACTTCAAGCCTTGAGCCAACCATTTTTCCCAGTTTGCCTGAGAAAATTCTAGGGATAGGCAGCTTGAAACAAAAACAAAATAAATCAAAAGAAGAACACATTGTTTTTTGAAATGGTCACCCATTCTGTCGCCTTCCCTCAGGGGCGAGCAATTTTACTCACCTCCAAGCTTCAGGCGCTCCCCGTACAGGGCCACCAGTTGCCGATGTCTGGCTGGGCACAAGATCACGAGCCACTCAAACAGGAACAAACTTTATTTGAAAGAACCGCCAATAACACGTCCGCCCGGGAAGCTTCCCGATCCACCCACGCGGCGTTCTGCTGCTCCTTTCCGGAACTCCAGCGCAAGCGCCTCCCCGGAATTCCCTCCTACTGCACTTTCCCAACCAATGGGAACTCTCCAGGAGTCCCGCAGCAGGAGTCCGGTATCCATATGAATGTACTTTTTAACATAATCGTATCATCTCAATGGCTAGCTGGCATCACCTTTCAATCAAAAATGCCATGCATCATATTAATTGGCTGTGGCTCCCAGCAGTGTTCTATGTATATCAGTGCTGCATTCATTTGTATTGCTGAATAATATTCCACTGTATACCATATATGTTCATCCATTCATTGGTTTAAGCACATTTTCATAATTTACAAATGTTGACAACTATGAATAAAGCTGCTATAAACATTCAGGAATATAATCATTTCACTTGGTAAATACCTAAGTTGAATTTCAGAGTCATGTGGTAAGCAAATATTTAACTTTATAAGAAATGGACTATGGGGCTGGGGATGTGGCTCAGCGGTAGAGCACTTGCCTTGCACGTGTGTGGCCGTGGGTTCGATCCTCAGCACCACGTAAATAAATAAATAAAATAAAAGATATTGTGTCCAACTACAACTAAAGAATAAATATTAAAAAAAAGAAATGGACTATTTTCCAAAGTGACTGCCATTTTGCATTTCCACAGCAATGTATAATTGCTCCATATCTTTGTCTGCACTTAACATTGTCTGTTTTGTTTTGTTTTGTTTTTAATTTTAGCCATTCTAATAAGTATGCAGTATTTCACTGTCATTTTCATTTGGATTTCCTGAAAGACTAATGATATTGCTATTCAATGATGGGCCTGTCTGCCATTATACATCATCTTTGCTAAAATTTTGCTTTAAGGAGTCTAGTATAGAAAACTTATAACAGTCTACTATTAATATTGCTCCACTTCATGTATGAAAGAACTTTGAAATAGTACAATGTATTTCTTTCTTCTGGTCTTTGTACTATTTTCTTTTTCTTTTCTTTTCTTTTTTTTATTTTAGAGAGAGAGAAAGAGAGAGAGAGAGAGAGAGAGAGAGAGAGAGAAGAGAGAGAGAGAGAGAATTTTTTAATATTTATTTTTTAGGTTTTGGTGGACACAACATCTTTATTTTTATGTGGTGCTGAGGATCGAACCCAGCACCCCGCGCATGCCAGGTGAGCACGCTACCACTTGAGCCATAGCCCCAGCCCCACTTTGTACTATTTTCATAGCATTTATTTCTACATGTCATAAAAATGCAATATTTTATTTTTAAACATTGAATTATCTTCTAATTGAATTTAGAATATAATAAACTATGATTTTACATTTACATAGTTACCCTTTTTGATATTTTCTCTCCTTTGTATTGATGCAGATTTCTATCTGGTATCATTTCCTTCTACGTGAAGGACTTCCCTTAATGTTGCATGTTTATTGGTGATGAATTCTTTCATTCTATGTTTGGATGAGTCTCCATTTCAGTTTTATTTTTAAATTTATTTTCAATTTTTTTAGATTATTGTTTTTTAAATTTTTATTTTTTTTGGTACTGGGGATTGAACCCAGGGTCACTTACCTAATGAGCCACATCTCCAGGCCTTTTTAATTTTTATTTTGTGACAGGCTCTCACTAAGTTTCATAGGGCCTAACTAAATTGCTTAGGTTGACCTTAAGCTTTCCATCTTCCTGCTTCAGCCTCCAGAGTCACTGGGATTACAGGTGTTGGGGACCAAAACTGGCTCAGTTTTATTTTTGAAACTGATATTTGCTTGTTATAAAATTCAAGATTGACAGTTATTGCTCCATTGTCTTCTGATTTTCATAACTCTGAACAAAAACTCTGTTGCATTTTATTTATTTATTTATTTATTTATTTATTTATATTTCTTACATACATGACATTAGTAGAATGTATTACAATCATAATTATCCATTCACAGCACAATTTTTTGTATCTCTGTATATAAAGTATGTTCACACCAAATTATGCCATTATACATGAGCTCTCTTATTTTTTTGCATTACAATTCTTAATACACCTTTATACCATAATTTATCATATCACTGTTTGTATGTAAGGTATGTTGACACCAAATTCATATCTTCATACATGTATTTTCTATAATGATGAAAGTTTCCTTCCACCATCCATGTGGTTCCATTTCCAGCTTTCCAAGGAATCTCCATATTGCTTTACAAATTGGCTGCACTAATTTGCAGACCCACCAGCAGTGTATGAGTGTATCTTTTTCCCCTGCATCCTTGCCAACACTTGTTGTTGTTTGTCTTCATCATAGCTGCCATTCTGACTGGAGTGAGATGGTATCTTAGAGTAGTTTTGATTTGCATTTTTCTGATTGTTAGAGATGATGAGCATTTTTTTTCATATATTTGTTGATTGATTGTATATTCTCTTCTGACAAGTGTCTGTTCAGGTCCTTGGCCCATTTATTGATTGGATTATTTTGTTGTTGTTGTTTTTGGTGCTTATCTTGTTGAGCTCTTTATATACCCTAGAGATTAGAACTCTATCTGATGTGTGAGGGGTAAAAATTTGTTCCCAGGATGTAGACTCCCTGTTCACTTCACAGATTATATATTTTGCTGAGAAAAAAAAGTCTTAGTTTTAATCCATCCCATTTGTTGATTCTTGGTTTTAATTCTTGTGCTATAGGCATCTTATTAAGGAAGTTGGGGCCTAGCCCCACGTGATGAAGATTAGGGCCTACTTTTCTTCTATTAGACACAGAGTCTCTGGTTTAATTCCTAGATCCTTGATCCATTTTGAGTTAACTTTTGTGCATGGTGAGAGATAGGGATTCAATTTCATTTTGTTGCATATGGATTTCCAGTTTTCCCAGCACCATTTGTTGAAGATGCTATCCTTTCTCCAGTGCATGCTTTTGACACCTTTGTCTAATATAAGATAGTTGTAATTTTGTGGGTTAGTCTCTGTGTCCTCTATTTTGTACCATTGGTCTACCAACCTGTTTTGGTGCCAGTACCATGCTGTTTTTGTTACTATTTCTCTGTAGTATAGTTTAAGGTCTGGTATAGCGATACCACCTGTTTCACTCTTCCCGCTTAGAATTGCTTTAGCCATTCTGGGTCTCTTATTTTCCAGATGAATTTCTTGACTGCTTTTTCTATTTCTATGAGCAATGCCATTGGGATTTGGATCAGAATTGCATTGAACCTGTATAGTGCTTTTGGTAGTATGGTCATTTTAATAATATTAATTCTGTCTATCCATGAGCAAGGTAGATCTTTCCATCTTCTAAGGTCTTCTTCTATTTATCTAGGTTTCTGTAGTTTTCATTGTATAGATCTTTCAACTCTTTTGTTAAGTTGATACCCAGATACTTTATTTTATTCTTTGAGGCTATTGTGAATGGGGTAGTTTTCCTCATTTCTTTTTCAGAGGATTTGTCACTAATATACAGAAATGCCTTTAATTTATGGGTGTTAATTTTATATCCTGCCACTTTGTTGAATTAATTTACTAGTTCTAGAAATTTCCTGGAGGAGGAAATCATATTATCAGCAAATAGTGCTAGTGTAAGTTTTTCTTTTCCTATAGTTATTCCTTTAATTTCTTTCGTCTGTCTAAGTGCTCTGGCCAGTGTTTCAAAACTATGTTGAATAGAAGTGGTGAGAGAGGACATTCCTGCCTTGTTCCAGATTTTAAAGGAAATGCCTTCAGTTTTTCTCCATTTAGAATGATGCTAGACTGAGGCTTAGCATAGATAGCTTTTACAATGTTGAGGTAAGTTCCTGTTATTCCTAGTTTTTCTAGTGTTTTGAACATAAAGGGGTGTTGCATTTTGTCAAATGCTTTTTCTGCATCTATCGGGATGATCATATGGTTCTTTAAGTCTATTGATGTGATGAATTACACTTATTGATTTCTGTATGTTGAACCAACCTTGCATTTCTGGGATAAATCCCACTTGATCATGGTGCATGATCTTTTTGATATGTTTTTATATTCGATTTTACAGAGTTTATTGAGGATTTTCCAGAGTTTATTGAGGATTTTCGCATCTATATTCATTAGAGATATTGGTCTGGAGTTTTCTTTCTTTGAGGTGTCTTTGGTTTTGGAATCAGGGTGATATTGGCCTCATAGAATGAATTAGGAAGTACTCCTTCTTTCTCAATTTCCTGAAATAGATTGAGGAGTATTGGTATTAGTTCTTCTTTAAAGGTCTTGGAAAACTTGGCTGAATATCCTTCCGGTCCTGGATTTTCTTGGTTGGTAATCTTCTGATGGCTTGTTGTATTTCCTCACTTGATATTGGTCTGTTTAAGTTGTGTATATCTTCCTGACTCAATCTGGGCAGATCATATGACTTTAGGAATTGATTGATGCCTTCACTATCTTCTATTTTATTAGAATATAAGGTTTCAAAATAATTTCTAATTATCTAATTATCTTCTGTAGTGTCTGTTGTGATATTGCCTTTTTCATCCCATATGCTAGTAATTTGGGTTCTCTCTCTTCTTCTCTTTGTTAGCATGGCTAAGATCTGTCGATCTTATTTATTTTTTCAAAAAATCAACTTTTAGTTTTGTCAATTTTTTCAATTATTTCTTTTGTTTCGATTTCATTGATTTCAGCTCTGATTTTAATCTTTTCTTGACTTCTATTTCATTTGCTGCTGCTTTGTTCTTCTTTTTCCAGAGCTTTGAGATGCAGTGTAAGGTCATTTATTTGTTGGATTTTTCTTCTTTTTAAGGAATGAACTCCATGGAATGAATTTTCCTCTTAGTACTGCTTTCATAGTGTCCCAGAGATTTCGATATGTTGTGTCTGTGTTCTCATTTACCTCGAAGAATTTTTAAATTTCCTCCTTGATGTCTTCTATAACCCACTATTCATTCAGTAGCATATTGTTCATTCTCCATGTGTTGTAGGAATTTTTCTTCCTTATTTTATCATTGATTTCCAATTTCATTCCTTTATAATGCATGGTAGTATCTCTACTCCTTTGTATTTGCTAAGAGTTGTCCTGTGGCATAATATATGGCCTATTTTTGAAAAGGATCCATGTTCTGCTGAGAAGAAAGTATATGTGCTTGATATATTCTATATATGTCATTTAAATCTAATTTGTTGTGTGCAATTGTGTTATTGAGTTCTATAGTTTCTTTATTCAACTTTTGTTTGGAAGATATGTCCAGTGGTGAGAGAGGTGTGTTAAAATAACCATAATCATTGTGTTGTTGTCTATTTTACTCTTGAACTTGAGAAGAGTTTGTTTGACGAACATAGCTGCATCATTGTTTGGGAGCATACATATTATTGATTGTTATGTCTTGTTGGTGTATGGTTCCCTTGAGCAGTATGTAGTGTTCTTCTTTATCCCTTTTGATTAACTTTGGCTTCAAGTCTACTTTATTTGACATGAGTAGGGACACCCCTGCTTGCTTCCGGGGTCCATGTGAGTGGTATGATTTTTCCCAACCTTTCACCTTCAGTCTGTGTATGTCTTTTCCTATCAAATGACTCTCCTATAGGCAGCATATTGTTGGATATTTTTTTAATCCAGTCTACTAGCCTATGTCTTTTAAATGGTGAGTTTAGGACATTAACATTTAGGGTTATTATTGAGATATTGTTTGTATTTCCAGCCATATTTGTTTATTTTTGTTGTTTAACTTGACTAAATTTTCCTCTTTGATTAGTTTTTCCTTTCCTGTTTTACCTCCCATTGTTGGTTTTGTTATTTTTCATTTCCACTTCATGAAATGTTTTGCCATGGATGTTTTGACGCACCAGATTTCTAGCTGCAAATTCTTTTAACTTTTGTTTATCGTGAAAGGTTTATATTTCATCTTCAAACCTGAAGCTTAATTTTGCTGGATACAAGATTCTTGGTTGGATCCCATTATCTTTCAGCGTTTGAAATATGTTGTTCCAGGATCTCCTAGCTTTCAGGGTCAGTGTTGAAAGATCAGCCGTTAACCTAACTGGTTTACCCCTATATGTAATCTGCTTCCTTTGTCTTGTGGCTATTAAAATTCTCTCCTTATTCCCTATGTTGGGCATTTTCATTATAATGTGTCTCTGTGTGGATCTCTTGTGGTTTTGTGCATTGGGCATCCTGTAGGCTTCTAGGATTTGGATTTCCATTTCATTCTTCATGTCTGGAAAGTTTTCTAATATTATTTCATTGAACAGATTGCTCATTCTTTTGGTTTGGACCTCTATACCTTCCTCTATACCAATAACTCTTAAATTTGGTCTCTTTATGCTATCCCATATTTCTTGGATGTTCTGCTCGTGGTTTGTTATCAGTCTTGCTATGCTGTCTACATTCTTTTCAAGATGATAAACCTTGTCTTCATTGTCTGATGTTCTGTCTTCTAAGTGTTCTACTCTGCTGGAGATACTCTCATTTGAGTTTTTAATTTGGTTTATTATTTCCTTCATTTCCAGTATTTCTGGTGTTTTTTTTTTAAGTACCTCTATCTCCCTGTAGAGTTGATCTTTTGCTTCTTGGATTTGTTTATGAAATTTATTGTCAAAGTGATCTTTCATGTCTACATTTGATGTCTAATGTCTTCCCTGGGACTCCAGAACATTTGACCATGTATATCCTGAAATCTTTATCTGACATTCTTTCAGCTGTAGATGTTACCTCTTCTTATGTTGTATTGTCCTGAATTGTTTGTGGTCCTTTTTTTCCTTGTCTTTTCATGTTGCTCATGTTTCTTTCTAGCTCTGTGTGACTATTTTCCCCTATAGATTTGTATTGCTCTTGTATAGTTCCAAGATCTCTCCTTTGTGAGGGGAGACTATGTTAACAGTTCCCAAAATCAACTATACATCATCTATCACTGTTATTAATACATTTGTAGTTAGGTTCTATTTCTAGAGATGTTGGATTCAATTATCATTTAAAACATATTCATTAGTTTCATAAAAGGCATACCGTTTCTGGTGGCATATACAGAACTGAGGGTCGGGTGTAGGATGTTATGTTAAGGGGGAAAGATGTGAGGGTATGGGGTTAATATATCTTGGCTACTTTGGAGGAGAACTCTAATGAATGGAGTTATTAGCAGGAGAGTATACAGGAGGTATTTTAGGGTAGAAAGTAAGTGGGAGGACAATAAGAAGCATAGAAACAAATACCTATTTGCCTTTAGTAAATTACATGTAGTAGAAATAGTAACACTTGGGAAGTTGAGAGAGGAAGAGAAGGAAAAAGAAAAGTAAAAAGAAAAGAAGAAGAAAAAAGGGGGAAAAGAGACAGAAAGGAATTAGAAGAAAAGGAAAGGAAAAAGAGAAGAAAAAGATAAAAAGAAGAAAGGAAAGAAAGAGAAAAAATAGAAAAAAAAATGCACTCTTAGAATTCTGGTTTTTTTTTCTCTTCCAGTAAGTGGCGTTGTCCATCTGAGGTTGGGTCTCTGCCCTCAGGGTGGTGGAAGCAATCCATGTGAGGCGGCTCTCCCTCACCTCCCTTGAGCCTCTCCAATCTGGCTTTCTTTGGGTTGTTCCTGGTCTCTATACCCCTCCCCTCTCCTGCCCACCAGGCACCAATTGATGGAACTCTTGTCCACAGCCCTGGGTTCTCTCTGGGTAGGTGGTGCCCTGGCCACCCCATGCTGCTGATCAACTGAGGGCTATCTCTGTGTTGGGTAGTTACCAAATCATCACAGCTGGGTAGAGGGGGAGTTGGAAACCTGCAACCTGATCTGTCATATTCCCTCTGATAGCCACATCCTCAGAAACCTGGCGAGAAAGGTTTTGAGTTATCACACCTAGGGGAGGGTGAGTTGGAGACCAGGCACCTTCTCAGTTGCACTCTGCTCTGATAGCCACACCCACCAAATGCTGGTGAGAACAGTTTTGGGTTATCACAGCAGGGTAGAGGGGTGCTAGGAACCACACACCTGTTCAGATGCCCATCGTGCTATCTGCTACACCCGCCAAAAGCTGATGAGGTAGATTTTCCAAGATGGAAATGCCCGTTTCCATGGTGGGGTGTCTGGAAAGGTGGAGGGAGCTAGGTTGTTCCTATGCTACCTCCAGAACTCCGTCCTTGGTCCGGTGTTCTGGGGTGACGTGGGTCACAGTCTGACGTGCTTCAGCCCTGAAGGATCAGTAACCCTGCATCTCCACACTGCCAGAAATCTGCAGTGCTCAGTCTTCACCTGTCTGCGGTGGGTTCCCTGCCACACTGGCCACTTCTGCGGCAAAGAGGGACTCTGGTTTCCCCGCGTTCTGGGCTGTACGGGGAATTCTGTTATTTCCCTTCCTCTGGATACTTTTAAGACTTCTCCTTTATCAGTTTTAAGCAGTTTGAGTATGATGTGTCTTAGTATAGTTTCCTACTCCCCCCTGCCCTTGGGATTGATCCTTTTAAACTTGCTTTATGCTTTTTTAAGACAAGAAAAGTCTTTAGATATAATCTTCTTCAACAGAACATAAGCAGTCCACTTGATAACCTACATACTATAATGCATTGTAATGCAGTTGATAGGAATACTAATCATGTATGGCTCCATATAAACCCCAGAGATTTTTCTACCTGCTCATTTCAGATTGTTATTTCCTTGATTTGAGGCAGCTTTCTCAAATGCATGTGGTGATAAGTACTCAGATGAATATTCAGAGATTCTCCTTCTGCTAACCTACAGATATTCAGAGCTTAAATTCACTGCGATTCTCTCTGCTCTACTCTTCCCTCTGAACATGCAGATACCCTTGTCCATCTATTCAACTCATACACAATGTTAAGCTTTAATTGTCATGCTGCACTCTTTGCATGGGACTTAAAAATTCTCTCCAAATATTATGGTGGGCAATAATAGGGACCATCTCAATGATTCTCCTTTTTCAGAGATCATTGTATTACACTGTCACTTGACTAGAAGCTTGTACTTACTTTCAGTGTACATCATTATTGTCTATAAAACTTATAACACTTGCAACAATTATATATAAATTATTTGTATATATTTATATAATACATATTATATAAATTATTAGAAATTATATATAAAATATATTTAATATTAAAGTTTATATAATAATATTAATATATAACAAATATAAACATATATTTATATATAAATTTATATAGTATATATATATATATATATATATATATATATATATCATCAGGCTGGTATCATTATTACATAAAATATTGTATGTAAATGACTTGGCATAGTATATGTAAAAAAAGAAAACTCTAAATTTAATCTTTACCTGAATTTTGTCAATTAAATCATTTTCATAATCTTTAGTAGGAACTTACATTATTTTCATGCAATCATTTTCAAAAGAAAAAATAACTCATTCAATAGTAGGAAATACAGATATCTGGGTAATTCCATTATAATTTTAAATACATTAGACTAAAATTGTTAAATTAATTTCCAAATTAAAAAATCTCCTATTGTTATTACATAGATATATTTGTTAATCATTATTTTTTAACATTCTGGGAATCTGATATTTAGAAAAATTAGTAAATATTTCCTCAATCATGTATGTTTCTTTTTGTATAAGGACATTATATAAATTTCTACCATTATAGATTTTATACATTTTTATTTGCATGTATATGAATTTGTAGTAATCATTAATCTTTCAACTCTGTTAGTTTAGTAGCCCTGCATGAGGAAAGAAAAATATATTTAAACTTTTTTTAGAGTAAGTTTCCATAAAGATGGGTTAGATACACTTAATAGAATATCTTTTTATTAATATTTTCCTCATTAAATGCTTCTTGGACTCCAATATATGAATATCATGGAATATATATATCTCTCATAAATTATTTCACAGATATGATATGGTAATATTTATACCTATTTTCCTGAAAGAGTATAATTTTAAAATTTTTAACAAGATATACAAGCTAAGATATTTTCCAGATATAATTGGTACACCATAAAAAAATCAATAAATCATTTTGAATAGAACATATAGTTTCAATAATGGCGATATACATGTTGGATGTTGCATGTGATGAGACAATCATTACAAAATTATTACAACTGTGTCATTGTTTATTAAATCTATCATTGCCTTTTAATCAAGAAGAGATGTCTTAACTATTTTACATTTTTATGTTCATTTTTAATTGACAAATAATAATTGTATATATTATGAATTATAATGTGAGTGGGTTTTTTATAATATCTTTATTTTATTTATCTATGTGGTGCTGAGGATCGAACCCAGGGCCTAAGACATGCAAGATGAGCACTCTACTGCTGAGCCACAACCCCAGCCCCAAATGTGAGTGTTTTAATCTGTGTATAAATATAGATAGATTCATATAGGGTTAAATGTTTCAGTCTGATTTGAAAAATGAGTTTTAGTAATACATTTTATCTTTTAATATGATAGTTTGCTTCTTATACATAGATGTTTTTATTATGCTATTGTCACACTTAAATTTGGGGAATAAGCTTCTAGTTAGCATTTCCATTGAGAATCTCTCAATACAGGAAAGTATTACTGATATAAACCAGATGCCTATAATCCCAGGGACTTGGGAGGCTGAGTCAGGAGAATTGCAAGTTTAAAGCCAACCTCAGGAACTTAGCAAGGCCCTAAGCAACTTAGTGAGACTCTGTCTCAATATAAAAAATCAAAAGGACTGGGGATGTAGCTCAATGCTTAAGTGCACCTGGGTTTGATCCCTGGTACCAATAAATAAATAAATATATTTTAAAAATCAAAAGATCCAGAGCCTTTTTAATGCAATGGGTCTGGACAATATTAAGAATTGTGCTGATAACACTCATCATGGATTTTGTGAATAATTGTGCTTTTCTTCTATAAAATTATTTTAAAGTGTTCAAAATTTTTATTAGTTTTTATTTTTATTTTTCCAGGTCTATTGACATACAATAGACAGACATTATTTATATTTAAGGTATAAATGATTATTAGATATACATTGTAAAATGATTACCACAATCAAGGTAATTAATATATCCATTACCTAACATAGTTACCACATTTTTGTATGTGATGAGAAAATTTAAGATCTACTCTCAACAATTTTAAGTATTCAATACAGTGTGATTAACTATAGTCACCATGCTATACATTAGATTTATAGAACTTATTTATCCTACAAAAACTGTATGCCCTTGGATCAACATCTCCCCATTTCCCTCAGCACCCAGTCTCTAGCAATCACCATTCTTTGCTTCTATGAATTTCCCTTCCTCAGTTTCTATATACAAGTGAGAGCAGGCATTATTTTTCTTTCAGTTTCTGGTGTATTTCACTTGTCATAAGTCCTCCAGATTCATCCATGCTATTACAAATAATAAGATATCCTTTTTTTCTCAGACTGAAAAGTCTCAGGCTGTGTGTCTCTATCCATCATATACTGATGGACACTGAGGATGATTCCATATCTTGGATACAGTGAATAATGTTGCTCATAATGTGAAATTGCAAATGTTTCTTCAACACACTTATTTCATTTCCTTTGAATATATATCCAGTGGTAGAATTGCTGGATCATATAGTAGTTTGATTTTTAATTTTCTGAAGAAATTCCATACTGGTTTTCATAATGGCTATATTGACATATATTGCTACCAATGATGTGTAAATATTTCCTTTTCTCCATACCTATGTCGTCGTTTGACTTTTTGACTATAGTCAGAAAATGGATGTAAGATGATATTTCATTGTAGTTCTGATTTGCATTTCTCTGGGGATCAGTGAAGTTAAGCACCGTTACATATACCTTTTGGTCATCTGTATGCCTTCTTTTGAGAAATTTCTATTTTAAAAAAGAATTATTCGTATATTTGCTCTCTTTTTTTTTTTTTGAGAAAAAAAAATAATCTATGCTGCTAATGTAGAGACCAGAAGAAGAAAGACTGATAAAAGGATCCCTGTTACTTTGGTAAATTCTAGCAGTTCGATAATACATATAATATTAATGCTTACCCATACATATAATATAGTTATAATTATTATAATAGGCTATTAAAGTAATTAATAAATTAGTACAGTAAAACATTATGCCCAATGCTATTTTTCTAAAAGCAATACAATAACAGTAATTAAAATATGTCTTGTGACTAGGTTGCAACTTTTTATAAGTTCATCCTTAGCTTTCACAAACTGTGAACACATTGATCTACTGGTGTTTATCTTTGTGGCTCATATAACACCTAATGTATGAATTACTCAATATTTTAAAAAATTTGATTGAAGGAATAATTGGGCTATCAATTAACTAATTAGGGCATCTCTAGCTCCTCAGGGACCATACAACCGATTTAGTGTTCTAAAAATCAATTTTCACTACAAGAATCTATATTCTGCTGAGTTGTTTTTTAACCTCATAAAAACATCCAAACCCCTATCATAAATTCTTTGCACTTTGTGTTGCCTCTTCAAGGAGAACTCATCCTACTCATCTGCATCTGCTTAACTCCCTGATTATTTTTCTACCTGATCAATGTGTCCTCCTCTGAGAAACCATCAGTGACCACTATGTCTGAAATATTAATCACATGCAACCAATGACTTTACTTTACTTCTCAGTATCATTGACAGTAATTTAGAATATGTTATGTTTCTGTGTCTGTGTGTATAGTGCACTGCATATTTTTGTGTACCACACACAGGCCCACATACATTGAATTTGCTGTTTGTCACTCCCACTAGAATACAGTATCATTGATAGTGGCAACAGTTTTTGATGATCACTTTATCCCCAAGATACAGAAGAATGAAACAGAGGAGGTATTCATTTATTATTTTTCAAATGAATGAATAGATGGAATAAGAGGTGGATGATACACTTCATTAACAGAAGCTTCATCATCAAGACTCTTGGTAATATAGGATACATCTGTTTTCAGTGATAAGGTAGGCTAACTCCTCTGAAAAACCTGTTACAAATCAAGATATTCTTGATAAATATGACCAGCAGGTATTTAATTACATAGCTGAGTTCTCAGAAAGCTAAGGGAAATCCCCAGGAGACAGAGAAAAATGAAGAGGTAGCTAGAAACCAAGTTATAAAATAAAGTTAAAAGTAAGGCTATTGGGGACATTGTTTTCCTTTATCAGTAGCTAAGAGACTTGAACTTTCACAGCTGGGAAAGGAGAAGAAGATAAGTCCTTGGCTTCTGGCAAGGACTGGAACTGGGAATAGGCAAAGGTAAAACAGGAAAGATCCCAGAAAAAGCCAAAATTTACACATTCAGCAAAAAAAAAAAAATGAATTTGATAAGGACCTAACTCTGGTCAAAGACTAATGACAAGGAAAATTGTCTCTCTAGGCCTAAATTCTGAGAAGAACATTTTTTAAAGTTTTGACTGAAATTTCATAATAATCTATGCCCTCATTTATAGTTGGTATGGATTTCTTTCTTTCTTTCTTTGTTACCTACATAGTTCATAAATCTCCATACCACAAAATTGAACATTTACAGTTGTTTGCAACCTGAGCTAACTGATAGAGCTAAACCCTCTGCCATTCTGGAAGAAGGAAATCCCCTCCCCCCAAATACTCACGGGTTGTCCCCACATAAACATAACCTGATTAGAAGGTAAAAATTCAAACATTCCACAGCACAAAAAGAAAAAGGTTACCAAAAGCAAAAGTGAAGGGAGGATAAATGAACAAGAAATGTAATTATTAAAGTTTGCAGATAAAGATTATGAAATAAGTATGAATAAAATCTTTAAATAAATAAAAATATCTGGGAACATTCCAAAGATGATTATCAAATTTGGGAATCACAACATAAAAGTATTTTTTAAATACTCTATATTTAGGGATTTAGGAGTAAGATAATGAAAAATATTATTAGAATCAGTAAATTCAGGTAATGATAATCTCTATAAAAGAGTGGAGGCAGGGAGAAGAGGAAGTAATGTAATCTTAGATGATATCTCAATAGAGGCATGATTTGTAGATTAAGAGAACTGCTTTCAAAGGCCAATATAGTATATCCCAGTTGAGCAAACATAATTTTAAAAACGCTGTGATTTTCTTTTTGGAATTACTTACAGTTATTAGGAAATGTATATCATGGATAAAATATGCAAGCATTTCTAAAAGAGGAATTTAGAATTGCACACTGATTATAGTTATCATACAGTTTTTATAATGTACTTTTTCGTTGATTGGACACAGTACCAACATTACAGGTCTCAGGTATTCAGTGCAGTTACTATATATTTTTGCACACCACCAGTCCTCTGGCCTATCTTTATTTTAGAACCATAAATGATATACAGGTTGACAAAGGTGGGCAAAGCACAATTGAATGGCATAACAATGAGCCTAAGTAAGATTTATATAACAAGAAATTGGTCAGAACATGCTAGTCAAAATGGTTCTATTTGAGCTCTTTTAATATTCCCTGCATATTTGTACTAGAAGATAGAATAAAAGTTAAATTTACTGGGTGTCAAAGTGGGTTAGTATGTTGGCTCACATTACAATAAAGTCTTTCAAACCTACCTGCGCATTAACAACATCTGGGAAAGTTTAAAATACACTGATCCTGAGCCCTAGTCCTAGAGAATCTGACTAGATTCAAGAGGGGTAGTGCCTGGGCATCTTTGTTTAAAGATTCCTATACAGTGGTGAAGGCGATCCTGTACCCACTGTCTGACAGGGTCACAGCATGGGGGATGCTGCGGCAAGGCCGCACCATCTGGAAACTTGAACCATTAGGAATGTTAAGTGTTTTGTTTATGATACTCATGATATGGATAACAGGGCATATGTAAATCAATAATAAAAGTATGTATTGCTGAGATTGCAGAAAAATTCCCAGGATGAGACCAAGGATACAATGGAGACATGCCATGGAGGTGTTTCAATGTCTCACAGGATGGTGTTATTCCTCAAGCCTAAGCAACAAGAAATATTTATCCCATGGTTAACAATTTATACTAGCCCCCCAATCCCATCCTAAAGCCACAACTTGTACAATAGCCTAGCTACAGAAAAACAATTGCTGTGCCAACAGAACAAGGACCACCATATGTAGCTTATAGTATCCCCTCGAGGACAAGAGGCTAATAAAAATACATTCCCCAACCAATAGACCCTCCTTTGCTTTACGCAGAAACTCATGATGAAAATGGAAAACACATAGTTAATATAAATGACAAATGAGTTGAGGTGTAAAGCCTGCTCTTTAGTTGAAGATTACAAAGACATAAGAATTGGTGTGTTTTGACCAAGGATCAAGGAAGTTCTTTAAGAATGCAGTTGAATAGGTCATATGAAAAAAAGAAAATTACCTTGGAAATTAAAATAGAATAATGTAAAATTAACATAGATATATTTTAGAGGCACTTCAGAGTAGTAGACTTTTAAATAATAGACTTTCACTACTCTAAGTGTGTTTTACTGGGATTTTAGTTTAGAAGTAAAAAGCTTACCAATAATCATAAGTATGCTTTAAAGTTAAAGGTTAATGAAATAATTACAGGTATTCTTTAAAGTTAGAAGTGAATAATAGGTCAGGAGTCATGTAGTCTAGTTGCATTGCCTAGCACCCAGTGATTGAGGTGAAAACGTAAAAGCTTACTGGTGATTGACTAAGGTTACAGAAAAATATTTTGAACAATGTACTCAATATCTTAGGTTATCAATGTAGTCAGAAAAGATTGTAACTCTTGAAAATTATGTAAATCAAAAAAGTTTCAGGCTTTGAAGCTATCCATTAACTACCTGAAAAAAACACCTGTAAAAAAGGTATAAAAATAAAGGTCCCTCCAGGGGCAGAGAAATGTCTTCTGGAGGTTGCTCATAACTTGCAATCTGTCATCCCGAGTCTTCTTGTTTCCCCAATGCCACTCCTCCTTCAGCACCACCCTGGACCCTCACTCTCCCCACCAGGGCTGGACCTCGGCAATACAGATTTTAATTTGCACCCAGTCAAGAATCACATTCCTTCAGCAAAATAGCTCACAGAGAGCAAACATATCTCCATGATAATATGAGGATGAAGCTGCAGTCTCAAGAACAATAAGGAATTCTGACCAGTCATTATCAATTGTTCTTGTTAGCCTGTAAATAGTTTGAAACCAATTTTGTACCCCCCCTTTAATCATTTTAACCATTTTTGCTTCTATTAGTGCACTATCATTATACATTATACTGTGGTGTGCTTCATTTTGACATAATCATAAACGCATATGACATAGTTTGATTTTCAATTCCCAGTACATCCCCTTTCCTTTCTCTCTTCCCTCCCCTATCCCCTTCCTCTAATTTACTGGTCTTCCTTCTATTTATTTGGTTTTTTTTTAATTGGTTCATTATAGTCATACATAAAAGTGAAATTCATTGTGATGTATTGATACATGCACATAACATAATTTGATCAATTACATTCTGCATTTGCTCCCTTTTCCCCAAGAACTCCAGGAATATTTTCAGTTTGAGGTAAGAGAATTGGGATTATCAGAGGATCCTACTCTATACTACCACTGATTGAGTTGTGGGTATACATTTGGGAGCAACTTACAAAAATCACTACCTTTATGAAACTTTCAAAACTAAAGTTTCAAGATAAAAGACCTTGACTAGCATCAAAATAATGAACAGGTATCTACTACTAAAATTCACCAATTAGTAGCTAGGACATTTTGTCAGTTCCAACAAATTGAGAATATTCCATTGTTCTAAAACTCAATTATGCAACAAAAAGTATGAGAACAGGATATGTAATTACATACAATGATGAAGACCTGGCATACTATTATTATTTGAGAGCAAAGTGACTCAATACAAAGAACTATCAAAACGGGTAAAAGAAAGAAAACCTAGGACAAAAATATCATCCAAATTAAAAGTTAAAAGAAAACACATATTTGATAGTTAAATGAAAAATCATATATCAGAGATTATCAAATCCCTTAAAAGTTTTTTAGAACTTGATATTACTAGTTATGTTCCTCTAGATCAAATTGCTTTGAATTGTCAATGAAGAAATATTTTATATATTTTAATGTCAGAAAAACAGATGTACAATTAAACTGACATGAACGACTTTAAGTTTGGATATAAAATTTTTCTAGGTGACCATAATTTGAAATATTCTAAATAGAAACCTTTAATTTTAGATTATTTAGGAGAGAGGCTAATCATTTACAGTAGTAATTTTGTTGCAAGTATGCATTTCACTGGCTTTAAGAACAACAATGATAAAAAAAAATACATTCTCACAATCGTTGCCCAAGTAGCTGAATTCTTTGTTGACTTAACCGTTGGTTCATTTTGTTGTAAAATGTTTATAAGTCATGAAAACAAATCCAGGAAAAAGTCAAGAAAAGAAGACCAGAAAAATTCATCACCTTGATTCATATATTTATAAACATTCCTCCTTGGGGAAATGCATTGCTGTAATAAAATACTTTTAAAGACATTACATCTGCAGTAGTAATAATTCAAGAATACAGTTATACACTTAGGTGGAAATACTGTGACACATAATATAATCTTATATTTTTCTCATCAAATCAAGATTTAAATATTTATGAATAAGGATTTGTATAGCATCTGCTTGTAAATAAATGTACAATGTAATATAATTTTATTTCTCAAAATTTGAAGAAAATAAGAAAATATCTTAGGTAACATTTATGTGGAGTGAGATTGATTCATTGACCTATTACTTTATAAAAGAAACTAACCATGCATTATTCAAATTATTTATACACATTATATAATACTTATTTCTTCTGCTTTTATATATAAACAACATGATTTATTTTTTAGTAGTTTGGAATCAAATTTTTTTAAAAAATTTAAAAGTGTCACTCTTTCTTTTAGTAGCCATAAGGCAGTCGTTTCCATATATATTTTTTACTCCTAGGAAATATATGTTGATCACATATTTTAAACAATCATTGTGTCACGTATATGGTGAGAAAAAATTCCAATGCATTGTGTCTACCTCCAAAAAAATGATATGAATTAAATAAATACAGATAAAACAGAAATCTGTAAAATGTTAAATGAAAAAACAAAATTTTACTTACAAAAGAACCCTAACTAGAAATAGCATAAGTGAATATTGCTAGCATCTTATAAAAATCCTAATAATATTTCTTAATATAGAGAGTCATTTTATTTTTCTTTAAGCATTCAGTTAATATTCTCGCTTAGCTAAATTAAAAGCTTTGTTTTTAAAGTAAATGCTCATAATACAAACATACATATACTATGCTTATATTTATCACGTTTTTCAAGAATAACAACTTCTTAATCTTCACTCTGGACAAAATCAACTTTCATATACTCATGTCCACAATTGATTTTTGTTGTTGTTGTTCACATTAGAAAACTGTTCTCTGAAGCAGTTATAAACTGGTAATTGGTCAGTTAATTAAAAAATCTGAAAAACAGACAACAATAACAACAACTATATAACTATATATAACAGTGTATGTATATATTTGAAATGCTCATCTAACTAAAATGTTAATATTTTAATTTAAAACTCTTCATTTTAACTTAAAATTAATGTACTTTAATTCATCATTTTTGATGTAATGCCCAGACTCTTGAAGTTTGATTTTGCCAATTCAAATTCCATAGTCATATACATCTTCTCTACTTTCCAGTTTTAGTTTTGCTTTTAATAAAGTGAAAACTCAGAAACTTTGGAAGTATTTATCAAAAAAATATTCCTAGGATATTATTTTTCCCATATTTTACAGTTGCATCTTTTCCAAATATTTTAGCAGCTCCTATTTAGCACGTATCAGCAAAAGAATTTAACTTCATTTTTATAGATAAAAATCTGCTTCAGCACTTATTTTAATTTTCTTAATATTGAATCGAGTATGCAATTATAATAATTTTAAGTAGTACTAGTTTGAGGAGGAAATGCATATCTTACTGTTTGATAAGTAAACATCTCAATTGATGGGAACAGATATTTAAATGTGTAGTAGGGTTGCCTCATAGCCATGAGCCCTTAGGGTGTTGGAAGAAACCATCAATGTGTTTAATGGAAAGTATTCAGTACAATTGCTCAATCCAGTGAATTAATAAATAAAAGCCACTTAAGAGATTCTCCATAGTAAAATATATCAGGCCTTCAGGCATGCATTTTATAGAAACATCAGTATATTTATAATCATGACAACATGACTACTCAGTGAGACAGGCATTGTTATCTCTTTTTTGCAAATGAAAAACCTGAGTATCAATGAGGTTAAATACTATACTCAAAGCTTCTCCATTAATAAATTGCAAAACAAAAACTGGAAACTTGCTAGACATAACACTGTCCCCAATAAATAGATAATAGATAGTAGATAATAATTAAGAGTTATTGATTGGTATCTGGATAGATTGGGGATTCTACAAGAGCTGGACCTAGTCTTTTCTGTGGATGTCACAGTATATTTATATGCAATACTCTGTCTGGCACACAATGGATACATGTTTTTTGGGGGGAGAACATTAGCTTATTCAAATAGTAATTCATTAAGTTGGTCCTTGTCTAATTGGGGGATCATGTTGAGCAAATTTGTTTCTGTCTCTTGCTTTTCAAATTTTGTACATTGGCAAATGTTATTTCTGATCTTTTTCTAGAGTTGTCTAAGAATTGTCACTCTTCATTATTATTTACAAGCTTTTTTTTAGTGTGTATTTGTATATTATTTATTTAAACCCCTAAATCAATGGCTTCTACTATGTAAATGATTTTTCAGAGGATAATTTTGGTTTATATACAGAGAATAATTTTGGTTTATATACTAAAAGTGAAAAGCATGTTATCTCATCATCTAAAAATAATTACTATCATTTAATATAGCTAGCTGTTTATTTTTTTTTCATGAAGGCTCAAGTCCTGAGATGAAGATGGTGATTAGCAGAGTTATTTAGTCAATGTAAATTGTACTACAACAATGTATATTTTAAAGGCCATTGTAATAAATGGTGTCTACTAATGTCAAGTGTAGTAAAAATTGATATTGATGTTAATATTAGTGTTCCAATATTTAATTATGCTGGGTATGAAGCTAACCAAATTTGAACATACACAACTGGGCTTTTTACTTTGTATGTTTGTTTGCTTTCAACAAATAAAAGTGGCCAACAAAATCTTCTAAATGAAAAAGTACTAACTACTTTGCAACCAGTTTATTATGAAATAAAGTCTCAGAATAAACTGTTACAATAGTGACATTTATTAACAAAGAAGTAAATGGTTTATACAATCTATTTTATAAGCTTTATGAAATCCCAGCTGTCTGCTGTTTAAGGAGCTTTGACCTCCACCTTATAAGAAAGATTGAAAAAATATCCCAGGAGCATGACTCAGCCACACTTAACAGTCAGCATTAGGTAACCAGAATCCTTTAAACCAAAGACTGGATACAGGGTTGTTTATAGACCCATTCTTTGGCACAGCCTCTAGGGGTAGAAGCTACAGACCATGTTGTATTTTTATGTCTTGTTTATTCAAGGCTGGAGAGTTTTTTTAATACTACTTTGGCCAATTCATGTAAGTTAAAAGCTTTCAATTTCACCAATGACAATCCATTTCTAATATATTAATTAAAATAAATTAGCCAATGATTTAATATATCATTTAATATGAAAATCCACTTCTGACATGAAATATGGTGATGAGTACCACATCTAGCTATGATCAAACACAAATAAAGCTAATGCATTTGTGATATATGTCTTTGTAGGGAGGGGTGTCCTCAAAGAAAAAATGATAACTGACTGTCCCTGGAATGGGGATTCCTGGCTAGAATGCATGCATTACCTTTACCAAATTATTTTTGAAGATAATTATCACCTTCATAAAAATTTTCTATTGTTGATTACAAGGAGTTAAATTCATATGAAATGGAAAATAAAAAGGGATAAATGCAGAGAAAGTAAGTTACTTTATATTCTCCCTTTTTTGCCTTTTATATAGTTATATTTTCTTATATAAACCTAATTTGTTAATATGCTGTATCACTGATTTAAATGATGTTACTCTATCTGGGAACAGCTGCATAATATTTGATGGGATGTACTAAGTACACTGGCAAAGGAGGAAGTTGTTTCCATCTATATATTCAAATCAATGAAATCATATTCTGAATATTAATGTATAACATGTGCATCAGCCAAAGTGCTAGCAATTCAACATATTCAAACAACTATTCTTTTAACATTAGTTCAATTTTTATTTGAAGGCAAGTTGATTATTTTATGGGCAAATATCAGAAGAGCAAATCTGCCGCAGTCTGGCTGGGCACAAAATCACAAGCCACTCAAGCAGGAACAAACTTTATTTCTGAAACTCCCGCCAATGCCACGCATGCTCCCGGGAAATATGCCAAACCACACACGCGGTGCTCTCCACACACTACTCCAACAGGAAATCCCCCCTCCGGAATTCCCTCCAACTGCACTTCCCCAACCAATGGGAACTCTCCGGAGAGCTCCAAAGTAGCAGGCTGAGGCGGATAGCAGGAGTCTAATATCCAATTGAATGCAGATCTTAACATAATCATATCATCTCAATGGCTTGCTGGCGTCACCTTTCAACCAAAAATGCCATGCATCATTCCTACTTGGCTATGGCTCTCAGCACAAATCTGTTTGTTAAAAATTTCTGGCTCTAAATTATCATAGTCCAGGAAATAATGACAAATCATTCATTGGTTCCACTCTGTTAGCATATAATCTAATCTTCTATAGTTATATCCTGTATGTTCAAAGAAGAGCTCTGAAAAATATATTTTATTCCAGTTATTTAAATTTTCATTGATGTTTTAGGTTCCTATTTTAATTGATTGTCCTACTGAGTACTTACATGTCTATAATTAGTCAGAGGGCATGCAGTTATAACATATAGATACATACAAACACACATACACATGCACACATGTAAACATTTTTCCAGAAAGCTTTTAATGTGCCTCAGCTTTTACCAGTTGGTAAATATTTCTGAGAGTTCTATGGTTTTCTTTAATATGAAATATGACATTGGTAAATAAATGCCATTTTATTGAAAATTCAGGAATGGGGGATGGGAGTGGTAGAGGAAATGGTTTGATTACAAAAGCTCCTGGGCTGAATCACCAGCAGTGCAAGTAACAACAATAACAACAACAACAAATAATTTTTAAAATTCAACAAGCAAATACAATAATGCAACGTCATGGGGCTAAAATTATTAGTGTGTAAAAATCTTCCAGTTTTGCTTTCCTTCTAGGTACACGGTAATATTCTATTTCCTTCTTCATCCCTTGAAATGGGGTGTGGTCATGTTAGTATATTAGTCAATGAGTTTTTGTTAAGAGTGACATGTCACTTTGGGGCTTGGGATTTATTTGCTGGCTCAAGACCCTCTAGGTCTGCTCATTCTCTGAAATGATAAGTTAAGAGAGCACTTGTCAATTTGGAGCTGCTATCAATGTAAGTCTGTTAATAACTAAAATGAACACAGCTCCCATATTATCCTATGGTACATTTATTATAAAAAAAATAAGCTTGTGTTGTTTCAAATGAATTTTTAAAAAATTAAAAACAAATGACAATGACAGAAAAAAAGGCCTGGCTTGAACAACCTGGTATTTACCCTTTAATATAAAACATGCAACTTATTTTTGTAGGTAAATAAGGATCATTTAACTATATAATCTTAGTTTTATTTTGTTTTTACATTGCTGGAAATCAAACCCAGGGTCTCACGCATTCTAAGCAAGTGCTCTACCACTGAACCACATTCCAGTCTTGTAATCTTGTTTTTAAAACTATTTTCTATACTTTAAATAATTTCTCAGTTAAATTAAAATAACTAAATGTTACCATAGTGTTGATTTTTTTACATACTCATAAAGTATTACTCTATAAACATTCATCAAGTGATGATAATTTGAAAGTTCTCTTTGTAGAAACAAGACAGTGTTAAAGCATCAAAATAAAATGACCATGAATGTTTTAATTGGTTTTATTAAATAACAAAAGTATTTTACATTATAATGTAGCTCTTTGTAGTGTGACACCCTGAGAACAAGTTTTAAATTATTAAATTGCATTACAAAATCTCTAATCAAAATGCAATATGAGTCAACAAAATTATATGTTTACCTAGTTCTTTTGCTTATGCTTTCATTTTCTTAATAAAAGTTATTCATTTTTTGGATAAAATGAATTATACAGAAATGTCAAAGCTTATTCTTTTTCATTAATATACATCATTAGGATAACATTAATGTGAGTATTAAAACAAACACTAATTGTTGCTGAATATGAGAAGTTAGCCAGGTGGAAAAGGTATACTTTCTCTTACTGCCTCCTTTCTATCTATTCTGTCTCTACATTTCAGAAACTCCAGAGTACAATACTCCACCAACTCCTACAATACAAATATTTTGGATGTGCTGGGCATTGAACTCAGGGCTTTGCACATTTAAAACCTGCTCTGTACTACTAAGGAATGTCCCCAACCTCAATCCCTGATGTTTAAGTACCCAGGAAAAATGGATAAAGACCTAGGGAAAAATAAAATAATTTGACTAATAACAAATTCAACTCTTTGTATACTGCTCACTCCAAAATGTTGTTACCATTCTAATCTAGAAAATTAAAATGATACCTTAACCTCTAATTCAGTCAATTTAAGAGATTCTGAGGACTACTGTTTTCAAAAGACTGGGTTGAAATCAAACCTGTGGGCTGGTGTAAAAGAATTATTAAATAGCTTGAGGTTCCAGTCATCCCTATGCAAGTTATCAGTAGCTGATTGGCTCCAATTATTCCTTCAAACATCTAAGAAAGACAAACCAGAGACATAAAAAGCTCTTGCTTATTTGCATATTCATAATACCTCAGTGAATCACCAGGACTGGCACTGATGCTGCCTGAATATTAATACAGGGCCAACAGCTGAGCTGAAGGGCAAAGCAATATATAGAAACAAACCACAATTTCCCACCAGAATTCACAATTTAACTTAAAGGTAGACAGCTTTTTAAGTCATGTATTATTATTTTTTCGTTTCTAATGACAAGATTGCTTTACATTTTTTAGAATACCTAGTCAGACTAACATAGGATTACAGTACATCTTTTACTTGTATTTTAAGACAGATTTGATCCTGCAGGCTTCTTTTATATCAAACCACAAACCACTTCAGCTTATATGCGAAGTATCTTTGCAGTATGCACCCTAGAAGAAAGAACCTAAGTTGTGCACTACATTCAGCTGAAGGGCATCTATTTTTATCGGCTTTTAAAGGCTTCAGATTTGTGAGCTGTTAAAAGTTCGGATAGTTAAGTATCTCTGCCTTCAATTTTTCTTCCCCCTTTGCCCTTTAATGTCTTGTAAAAAAAAAAAAAAAAAAACTCTTGTCTCCTGACCCCACCCTTTGTTACAGTTCTAATGGATATTTCAGCTTTAGCTTCACTGAGGAGAGTCACAGATTGAGGCTCCAGGATGAAATGCTTGTGAATCCTTCTGAGAGATGCAGCAGAGTATTTGTGGAAGAACATGTAGGAGGAAGATAGGTATTTGAGGTTTGCATGTATTTGTAGCATCACCATTACAGTTATATATCTGTGATCACAAGATTGTTTATTATAGGATTCTATTTTCCCTGGAGAAGTGGCAGATTAGACCAAACTCTCCGGAGTATTTGCATTTCCTTTTCCTGAAGAAGGTGCTGTCTGCCAACAGTGGTTTCAGAAAACAAACAGGAATAGATAAAATATTATTTTTAATAATAACCTCAGGTTTAGAAAATAGATTTCAGAACCTTTCTGATTATCCAACTGCTTTGTTTTATTGGGTCTCTATGTCTATTTCAGTGATAGTAAATAATAACAACAATTGCTAATCTTTCTTAATTAAACATTGTATTCATCAACTTTTGTTATATTCCAAACTACCTCCAAATTTAGTGGCTTAAAAAGTAAACTATTATTGCTCACTTGTCTATGGGTTTCCTGGATTTGTCCTGATCTAGGAGTAGGCTCAGTTTGCTATTTCTTTTTCAGATTGTGACAACTATGGTAGCCCTACTTCTTCCTGAAGGTCCATGATAATGTGCTACTCATATTAGGGTTAGCTTTGGCAAAAGTGCATACACTGAACATAAAAGATTTCCAACTTTGGGCTAAGATTCAGAATACTTAGTTACCATTTATTATCCTGATCAACATCAAGGAGCAGGAATATCCACATTATCATTTTAAGTTGAAGGAACTGAAAAGTGGCATAGTTAAAAGAGGGATGAAAAACTGAAACCAATAATGAAATCTGCAATCCACATGATAGCCTAGGCTCCTTTGCTAACATGTGATATACATCATTTCATTTAATCTTCACAGCAGCCCCATGTGTTAATGCTATCATTATTTTACAATCAGCAACTTGAATCACAGAGAAGTTAAGTAACTTGTACAGTATCACACTGCCAGCAAGTGATAAAATAATGGTTGACACCTAAGTAAATCTTAAACACTAAGCATTTTTTTCTCAGATACTCCAGCCTATCAGGTTTCAAAGACCATTTCCATACTTAGTGAAGAGATTATAGAGGTAGGCATACATGTTCAGTCATGATAGTGATGAGAAAGGACAGAGAATAGCAAAACTTCTATTGGGATAATACTTTTCATTTCTAAGGCATCTCATTCTTAAAATTCATTGTACATGAGACAGAATAAGGATAATATCCTCAGCAGGAAAGAACAACAGGATAATTAATGAACTAAATTTCCATTTATAGTTCTTTTGTGATAAATAATTATTCCTTAGAAAAAGAAAGACCCTTTTCTTTGACAAGAAATATCAACATATAAAATTATAACTGATTCTACTTTATTAAAAATGTATTCCACACAAATATAGTTTTCAAGATTCAAATTTCACTAACTGAAATACACAAATGGCTATAGTAAAGACAGAGAACTTCAATGAACAAAGTTAGTTTTTTACTGGCAGTAGAAATAAAAACAGATCCATAATTAATATATTTCAGAGGTACCAGGGAATGAACCCAGAGGTGCTCTACCATAGAGCAACATACATAGCTCTTTTTATTTTTATTTTGAGGCAGTCTCACTAAGTTGCTTAAGACCTCATTAAGTCACTGAGGCTGGCCTACACCTTTTGCCTCAGCTTCCTGGGGTTATAGGTGTGTGCCACTGCACCCGGCCACATTTTCTAATTTTCCTCTTGACAATCAATAGCAATTATTCTTAGAATATGTACATATTTTTATTGGTTTCATGATTTTTCATATATTCATTTTTGTCTAACAGTTTTTTTCAGAAACCTGAAGAATTCATAGCTGATTCCAAATAGTAAGTCTCTACCATAGAACCAGTTGTAATTGTATATCATTTTCATACTGTTCCTTATTGTATAAAGTGTGGCTTAGTAAATAACACAGATTGTTAAAAGAGCATATTTTGAAACATGAAAACAGCAGGCCAAATTAAAGCTGATAGACAAGGACATAAATCAAACCACCATGTTACAAGCTTCGTCCCTAGGGTTAAGCCATACACAGAGAACAGAGAGATCTTATTTGGGAATACTACCAATATTCATGGAACTTGCAATACTAAATATTGGGATGAATATCTCTGTATAGCTTATGTGAAATAATATAATCTAAGCTTTGTCTTGCATAAAAACTGGTATGTTTTTTTCTAGATTAATAATCATACTGAATCTCATACTTGGTCCACTTCTCTTACCTCACACTAAAAACATTATATGCAAACTAAAAGGTAGGAAGCTGAGAACATGACTATGTTTATTGTATTGAGGAAAGAGCATTTTGTGCAATGAATATTGAATAGTTATTTGGGGGGGATGCAGTATTATTAGCTTTTATACCACTAGACGCTAACAGAACTAGATTTTTATTAGTTGCATGTCCTTGGTCAAGTTATTTTACACTACAAAGGCCAGTTTTGTTTTCATCTGAAAAAAATGGGGAAAAATTCTTCCTATGTCACAAAATTGTTTTGAGGATGAAATTAAAACATCCATTTATAAACAAGTATCCCCAGTCTTCATTAACTGATAGTTTAAAATTGTATCCTATTATTAACTCAGATTTTAATCATTCTGGTCCCCACCTACTGAAGCAGAAATCCCAGCCTCTTCCCCCTAGATCCTTCCATGTTATGTTTAGATATCTCCACTGAGGTCTCAAATGTGTTCACTTCCATTTCTCCACCTCAAGTTCTTTCACTGATGCTCAATAATTATTCCTTAGAACATTCCTTGTGATCACAATCACACAAGAAGATGAATCCTTCCTCATCTGGCTGCAGCTGTCACTCAAACATACAGGAAATTCTGACCTCTATGTTGCTGTTTCTTGGTTTTGATGTTGTAGCCTCTCTGAGTACCCAAATGGCATCATTGTAGCTGAAGTCCATATTGAGATGAAACCCATGTATTCAATGCATAAGTAGAAATATTGTGTTTCAGCCTAAAGCTCCCCTCTGTCTACAACCCAACTTCAAATCAACTTACTGATCTGGTAGTGATACTGAGTCATAAATAATACTATTACATAGATACGTCAGATGCATTCACCCACAAACACACACACACACACACACACACACACACACAGTCAGCATTATCTAATCCAGTGCTTTCTTTTTTCCATTTCTTTTTATTTTCCCAATACCTGATATAATGCCATCTTGTAGTGATTTATAAATGTTTGTTGACTTTGTTATCTAAGTTCATATTATTTTTACAATTACAGAGAGTATTTAGATACAGTAAATCAGAAAGAGAATAGTGTAATCAGATTTAAGTGCTTAGCTTTTAGGAAAGTAGAATGACCAAGTTTTGTTAACCAGTCACCTTCATAATGAAAAAAAATTAACATTCTAGACCTAAAGAAACAGCAATAACCCTTTCTCATCTAATAGAGGAAAATATCAGTGAGAAATATTTCATAATGTCATGGCAAGAGCATCACAAAAATACCATAAATATTTTAAATAAATAATCACTTCCAGGATGTCTAGAAAAATACCTGAGACTCAGTTTTCATTACACTGTAATGAAATTGGTAAGGGTGATTTCTAGCCAACACCATGTGGGAAAATAAACAATAATTAAGAGCAGTAATAGAAATGTTTTGATTATTCTAGAAGTAGAATCAATATTTTCAAATTTTGGCAATCCCAGAATGCTTTCCATGAAATATTTAGGACACTTACACCTAGATATTATGACTCATTCTGGGATTTTTACTTTTGTCATTAAATGCTGAAGAGAGGTGCAGAAAGAGAAGAAAGGAGAGGTATGGAGAGATTTACTTTATTTACTTTACTTTACAATAAAAATAAGAAATCAATTTTTTCTCATGGCATATGCAACCTCTTTAAAGTCTTTAACATTTTAGACAATGATTCAAATATAGTTCTTAATTTAATAAGAAGCCTTAGAGCACACTTTATACATTACTAGTAGGACTGCAAAATGGTGCAGCCAATATGGAAAGCAGTATGGAGATTCCTTGGAAATCTGGGAATGGAACCACCATTTGACCCAGCTATCCCTCTCCTCGGTCTATACCCAAAGGACTTAAAAACAGCATACTATAGGGACACAGCCACATCAATGCTTATTGCAGCACAATTTACAATAGCTAAACTGTGGAACCAACCCAGATGCCCTTCAGTAGATGAATGGATAGGGAGACTTTCGTATATATACACGATGGAACATTACTCAGCATTAAAAGAGAATAAAATCATGGCATTTGCAGGTAAATAGATAGAGCTGGAGAATATAATGCTAAATGAAGTTAGCCAGTCCCCCAAAACCAAATGCTGAATGTTTTCTCTTATATAAGGTAGCTGATTCATAGTGGGGTTGGAAGGGGAAGCACATGAAGATTAGATGAACTCTAGATAGGGTAAAGGGGAGGGAGGGGATGGGAGGGAGCAAGGATTGTAAAAAAAGATGGTAGAATGAGATAGACATCATTACCCTAAGTACATGTATGAAGATACAAATTGGTATGAATATACTTTGGGTATCATGTACTAGATCTTAAGTTTACAAACTAAAGTGATAGAAGCCATCATTCTGCAGTGCTCCTTCTTAAAGTGATGGCTGGACACAGTGTAGATCACATCTAGAGTTGTCTTAAGCAGAGGGCAAAGGAACAGGAGTATTTATATCCCTGTAACCAGAGACTAGCCATCAGTAATTAAGGACTCTGCCTTGGGGATCATAAATTACCAAGCACTTTTGGCTCTTTCTGCTCAAAGCAGTTTTTCAGCCAGAAAGGAATTTTCAGATAGATATAAGTATTGGCTGACTGAAGTAAAATTTCACTAGGAAGCCATATGCACACAAATAGTAAAGGGGGCCCCATAGACTATAAGCAGAACACAGAATAGGCTACATTTGCAAAACAATGTGATAAGAAAAATGCCTCTTTAAAAAAATCATATTCATATTGCCTCACTCCATCATAAAGAGGTGGTATTGTCAAACAATAAGAGAAAAATTAACATATCCTTGCTGAATTAATAATAGGAAAATTTGTAGCTACTATTTAATATTATAATAGCTTCTGTTGAAAGTATCCTTGGTTGTGGCCCTTTCCACCCCAAAACAATCAGTGCTCTGAAGTTGAGCTTCATTTGTAGAACTCTACATTTTTTCTTGGAGAATGATTATTTAATTGCCCAGGGTTGATTAGTCTAAATCACCTATCCATGTACCTAAAATGAAACTAAGGAAAAATTTTCTCTAGTCTCAATTCCATAACTCTTCCATTTTTATTTATAATTTTTGAAAACTTTGTTACTACCTTACTTCTCAAGTTTTGTTTTATTTTGCTTTTTTTTTTTGCCTGGAAGTACTTCTTAAAATCTTTCCTAATGTTTTCTATTTTTTCTAAATTGATTTTTTCACCAGGACTCTGATTCATATGAAAAAAAAACACGCAACTAAAAGTCAAATTAAGGTAGTGATATCTATTGGCTAGAATATCTGAAGAAAGTAGAATTGGGACTGGCCTGAGAGAATTCTGGAGTTGGTTAAGTGAAATGCCATTGGGCTTTCCCCTTCATCTGATATAGCTGCTTGTCTCCAGGTACCAAATCACTCTCTCAAAACAATCTCTCCTGTGAAGTGGGTTATTGCTGCAGGCTCTTTTACTTTTACATTCTTTTAGTGCTGTGAATCTTACTTGAAAAGGTTGTTGTTTTCTTTCACAGCACCAGCTAAAGAATATCAGGGAAGGAATCCACATGGCCCAGATTGGGTCTTGTGTTCATTCTTTAGATTGAATATACTGGTGAAGGAGAAGAATGAGGTTCTGAGATGGCTCAAAATTGGATCAGGCTCCTAGTCCCAAATCTAGCGGATTTTACTGTATTGTAGTAACTACATACATGGCCACTTGGCAAAATATAATCGTAATGGTCATACTAATTTGTATCTACCACAACAATAGGGTAAATTCTACCAATTTGTTACTTCTCAGTACCTCACTACAACCTTGCTGTTAAAAAATAAAAATCAATCTTCTAGACTTTATGTTTTATATTTCACTTAAGGCACCCTTATTACACCTTAAATGCTGCTATGTAGTTCTCATTTAACTTATTATATCCTTAAGTAATATTTAAGTAATATTAGTAAAAATGCTCTATGAGCAATTCCTGGGTGCTTCAATGATCAGGCCTCTCTTCTTTCCCATACTTCAAATTTATAGCTTTAGCAGGAAGCACTTCTGAATACACAGAAAAAGAATACATTTCTAAATATTATAGTGAACATTTTTGTCGGTCAGCATCTAGTCCACCTTATTTTGAGAGTTTCCAATTCTCAGTACAGTGAGAACCTACTTTCAATGAAATAAACCCAGAGGAAGGAAAGCCAAGAGATAGAGAGAGGTATCCTAGGTCTAAAGTTATTCCTAAGCTCTGAAAACCCATTACCAGTTCTTTGTAGCTTATAGAGATTGCATTCCTATTTGCTAGGGCTAATTTTATCTTTGTCTTCCTTTGTTTTCAACTAAAATAATTTAACTGAAATACATAATCACTCAGTTGTACTAATATTTGGGGGAGAATTATTTTCAAAATAAGTTATAAATTGAGTTCACTGAAACTGAAAGCATGTCAATATTTAGAACAATGAACTCAGAACAAAGTATTATAATAATGTGCATGGTATACTAAAAATGTTTATTTAAACTCATAATATATTAATATATGATAAAAATCTTCAAAATGAAAATAACTTTCTAAGGAAAAACATTTATATATTTAACATTAGAAACTGACGATCTAAAGAGAAGCATGTTAAAACATTATACTAAAGCAATTTCCTCATGTATAAAGATTCAACAACAAATAGAGTGCTTTCAGGTAAATTGTTGCACAATTATCTGTCTAATATCATTAGGATGGAAATGTTCTTTGAGAGCTACAGTTTGTACAGGTCAACTTATCCAAAGGTAGTCATGTGACTGCAGCAATGCAAAACACAAGGTCTGAGTTATTTGGGTAATCACTTTGAATACTGCTCTGCCCATCCTAATTAATATTCAGTGACATTCACATCATTTCCCTAGCTTGCAATCAGTTAAAATATAATGTCCACCAAGCAGACCACTCAAGGAGATGAAGAACACTACATTTTCTTAAGCATTGTTGGAGCAATTTCATTAGGTCTTAGACTTTCATTTTAAGAAACTCCAACTTCAAGTTTTCACAGCCACTGACTCTTTGTAGCTTCAGAGAGAGAGAAGTGTGTTGCAATGCATTACAATGGGCAAACCTAAGAAGGATAAATGGATTGAGTACTACTGCCAGTTAATCACTTTGAGAAAATAGCCTTCACTTATAGCAAGAATAAACGAGGTTGGCAAAAAGTTATTTCTGACGAAAGCGGTCTGAAGACTTAAGGCCAAGCCAAGACAACTACAGGGTAAACCTTTATATTTGGTAAATAAAATCCCTCAATTTCAGATAAAGAATTCATGGTTATTTCTTCAAAATCTTCCATTTGCCTTTTCACAGGTCAAATTTGTCTTTCCAGTTGGAGCAATAAGAAAAAAAAGACTGCATGGTATTTAAATTAATTATGAAGCTAGCAACTGCTTCTATATTATTTTAGATGGAAGATATGAGATTTCTCCTTAGGACATCTTGACTTACATGCACAATTGAGACCTACCAGAGTCCACACAAACCCCTAGAAAGTTGCACATAGGTTCATCACCTTCCCAACCCCCCCACACCTACATACATATACACACTATTCCTTAAACATGGACACTAGGAAATATTCATCTATATATCAACTATATTTATATGGCAATGTCATTTTCGTGAAAGTTCTGAAGAATCCAATTATCAACTGGAGCTATCTACAGTTAAAAATTGAGATTAGGGATAATGTTAACAATGAGAGTGATATTAATAAATAATTACTTTTACTGAATTGGGCCATTTCCTAGATCATTACTGTATGCCAGGTGCTTTTATAAACATTTAACATAAATTAACTCACTTATTTTGAGAGTGATATTAATAGATAAGGAAGCTGAGGCACAGTGCTAAATATCTTGCCCAATTGCACAACTAGAAGTAGATTTAAAATTTCAGACCAGGAAGCCTGTACTTGGAACACATACCCTTTAATCACCCATCTTAACTCACAAATTTCCAAACTTTTCCAAACCCAGATAATGCCTAGAATGAAATCAGTTGTTTGCATAGTGAATTAAGAGAGCATAAAGCTTAAAAGCATGGACTTTTATGTCAAACATACTTTCTTGTTTATCATGCTAATTGACATTTGACAAGTTAACTTCTTTGTGCCTCAGTTTCACAATTTAATGCTCTGTAAAATTGGAATGCAAATAAACGATTACATAAGACATTAAATAATGTGTTTGCGTGTGCATGGCAAAACATTTACAAGAATTTATTTTCCATAGATGTATTTATTTTGTTTATTATTATTCCTCTACTTATTTCCAGGAAAATCTAATTCACATTAGTCAGAAATATTATGTGGACACTTTCTGCTTAGACAAAATTAGAAATATTGGAATAAGTAGAGCCTAAGATAGAGAATCAAAATTAGAGAAATAGAATATATTACCTCTGCCAATGGAGAGATAAGAAGAGTAAAGCAGTAGTAACTCTAAAAAACCTATGAAGCTGTACAGTCTGACTTTCTCATGTTCAGGTTCAAAGAGCATGTGTCCATGGTATAGCAATACCAGTCAGAAAAGACTTCCTATATCATTTACTGTTCATCCCTTCCAGTGCTTTAATATTAACAGGGATTTAGGGATTTGAAGGAGTAGAAATGTTAGGCAGGGAAAGAAAATTATGTCACTCATACATTTTTTTGCAAACTATGGGATCCTATCTCAACAGGCCCTGATTGTAGAAAGAGTAAAGAATATTTATCTGTAAATTGAGATAAAAGAATGGAATGACATTTTAGACTGGATATTTTCAAGTATAGAATTAAGGCTGTAGGGACTGGGAATGTGCGTCAGTAGCACAGTGCTTGCCTTGCATGTGCAATGCTCTGGGTTCAATTCCCAGTGCTACAAAGAAAAAAAAATGACTTGGAATGAACAAAGGATTTTATGTGTGAACCGAGAAATAAGGTGTCTGTGCTTTTTAACAACCCATGGGAGCTGGACAACTTTAAACAAACAGGTTTATAGTTATGGAAGAGGACAAAAATGGGATTGCTTTTATGAATATTTCCTGTAGTTTTTTTCTTGTTCTGAGTACTTTTTTTTCCACTTAAAGTCAATCTCTAAAAATATGAAAATTAAAACCTTGATCTGAGAAAGCAACATTTTAATAAATGTAATACTTAGATTTAGAAGACATGGAAGACTTGAACTATCCAAAATGTCCTTTAGAACTCCACTATGTCACCCTTGCCTCCACGATCTGTCTCCCATTTCTTTGCTGAGAAAGATAACAAGTCCCATTTTTGTCACCATTATTTTTTGACAGGGAATCAACCTCCAAATTCAACATAGTCTAGTGGGGAGAGATAGTGAAATGTACAGCAAAAATAGTGAAAAGAAGCAGCCAAGAAAAAAATTTGCAGGTCTTTGTTTAAAAAATATAAAAATAGGGTTGGGGTTGTGGCTTGCCTCACAGGTATGAGGCACTGGGTTCGATCCTCAGCACCACATAAAATAAATAAAGGTATTGCATTTATATTCAACTAAAAAAATGTATAATTTTTTAAAATGTAAAATATATACAAAATAATCATTGAAATAGATTTTGAAAACACTAGACCAAGGAAAGTATAATATATTTTTAGATCACATTGATTATTTACCTGTATTAATTTCATAGAGGTTACTATTCCAATATGCTAGTTGGGAAGCTTAACAGTTTTCTAGTTGACTAATGCAAAAACTAAGATGCAGTATGTTAAACAATTTAAATTATTTATGCATAGTATAGAAAGTAGTCAATTTTTTTGAGGAATAAGAATGTTGAGTGAAACTGAAATGTGTCCACTCTCAAACCCAGAGTCTTATTTCACCAAGGTCTTCAGGAAGATACAAGTGATGTGAGCATACAAACACAGAAGTGCCTTACTGACTTTAGTCCAGGAATGCTGGTAGGATGAAATGCAACTTAAGTTTTTTTTTTTTTTTCCTAATCTCCATGGGACCTTAAGGTTCTAGAATACAGTCAACCACCAGAAAAAATGTAGACATTGTTATCACAACAGATAACAGAGAAAGCATGGTAATCAGCTGCCAAAGGATTCCCTAACTTGCAAAGATCTCTATGATTAGTTAATCATAAGATACACTGAGTCTTATTTAATTTGCATAATCAAATACAGAGAAAACCAAAACAAAACTTTACACCTGCCTTAAGACAACATGAAAGAGAGTCACAGTTTATCACTCCATTTCTAATCCTGAGTCAGTCTCCAAGCTCAGGACAATCAGTCTGCAATACCACTGAGGCCTTTCCTGTAATACAGCATGAAACCACTTTGTATCTCTTTGTAGGCTTATCAAAGTGACTTATAGTGATTAACCTGAGTCATGGGGTGATGAGACAGGAAATCCAAATATTTCAGGTGCAATTGTAAAAGACATTGATTAACACTATTTTTTAAAGACACAGTTGTCACTATAGTCTAGAGTAGGAATATACAGTGCTCAGATTTCAAGGAGAAGTTTCAAATGTGAATCTATATTATGTAATAGAGAACCCAGATATTTTCATATGTATGTTTGAATAAATGCATACCTACTCTTACAATATGAGAATCTTAACATTAGTAATATGTTATTTTAGAAAGTTTCAAGTAGAAGCCTCTGAACCTCCTATTTTCCTGCCAAAATATTGAATAAAACATCCTAAAGGGAGAGCAGAAATTAGAACCACCATGAATGAATCAAAATAAGCAGAAGTAGCAACTGTTAGTGCATCACTATTCAGTTCTTCATTTTGGTCAGCAGACAATGTTTATGGGACTTGGAGAAGGACAGAAGATTACCATAACCTTAATGAGGCAATGGCTCCAACTGTTTCTGCTGTTACAGATGTGTTTTCTTAACTAACTCTTAGCATTCAGTATTCATATATTGATTTTGTGAATGCATTTTTCTCCACATCAACAAATTGAGACAACCAACCAGAAATAGTTTGCAATTACCCTGGGATATGTTTTCCTAGTCTGCCTCCCTTTCCCAGCTCTCCATGGACTTTTCTCTGTTTGCTTTAATTTCTGCCTAAACAAAATGCTCTCTTTTCTCTAGGAAAAAGAAAGGTAATCCTCTGCAATGAAAAGGGACATAGTTTGTAGAATATTTTTTTTAATATTCATATTTTAGTTGTAGTTGGAGACAATACCTTTATTTTATTGATTTATATGTGGTGCTGAGGATTGAACCCAGGAACCTGCATGTGCTAGGCAAAAACTCTACCGCTGAGCCACAACCCTAGCCCTGTAGAATATTTTTAAGAGAGGGGAGAAACATAACTGTGGGAAAATGAATGCTTCAGACTAATTTTAAAATCTCTGTTGAACTTGGAATTATGGTGTTTAGTTCAGCAGAATTGAATGATCCTTAAATATTCTAGATGTTGAGGATGGCAACATAAGTCAATGCCAGATCCTTATCTGAGAAAGAAGTTTGAATTATGGCAAGGAACACAGAGACATAACCTTCATCCTACAAACTCTGAGTGTCTACTCTACCAGGAACTATGGTATCTATTAGGCATATGGAGTTTTGAGAAAGTAGACATGGTTGAGAAAATATTATATGATTCCACTCACATGATATAAATCGAAAAGGTAAATTCATGGAGACAGAAATTATAATGGTGGTTGCCAGAGGTTGGAGGGGACTTGTTTAATATGTATGGAGTTTTAGTTTGGGAAGATGAAAATATTCTTGAGATAGGTGGTCCTGATGGTTGCCCAATTATGTGAATGCACTCAGTTCCATTGAACTAGAGGCTTCAAAAGGGACAAAATGTTAAATGTTTGTTATGTGTATTTTGCCACAAAAAAAGAGTATGTGGATCTGAAATTCAGAATAGTGGGATAGAGATGTAAATAAAAGTGTCACCATTGTATCTATGACAAATGGAGGCGTGCAAAGTGACCTATTTTGAATGTAGAATGGAAGGAAAAGAGTAGAGAACTAAACCTGATGAAATCAAATATTGGCTATACTGAGGAAGAGTGGTCTTCAAAAGGGACAAAGCAGATATGTGTAGATATATGAGACAAAAAAAGAGTAATGCCAGGGCAGTTTAGGGGAGAATATATTTTAAGGAGCATATATCCCTAGTTTTTCATTGCTACTCAAATCTCTCTTGGTGGAAGGATTCCATTTTTCACTTATCCTAAAGGCTCCTCCTGGGGTTATAATGCTATAGCAGTTCAGTTTTGCTGTAAGCAAAAGCTCTCTATAATTTCAGTTCCAGCTTTTCTTTTTTCTATTTAATTTGTCATAGGAAATTCCCTATCAGGCTACAGGTGCAATCTGAAGAAAGGAAAAAGCAGGTTGGCAGGAGTAAGGTATTTTGGATGTATGAGTTATCTGCTTATGTGAATTACTTAGGCCTTTAGAACCTGCTCCAAGCTCAATGCTGTATATATGTCTTTTCACTTGATATTTAAGGGTTTCTGAGTATACCAGACTTGATAGCTAAATGAAGCAGAATGTACTGATATCCTGATGAGAAGCTGGAGTCAAATAATTCAATGGTTCCCTGGACCAGAAATTAAGTCTTTGTAAAATGATACAGAACTTCTTCAAAAGAACAAAATAAACTTGCTATTGCAGTACTAATTTTGCTACCAAAGTGTTATGGCTCAGACATGAGGTATCCATCAAAAGTTCATGTGTGAGAAAATGTAAGAAAGTTCAGAGGTGAAATGACTGGGTTACGAGACCCTTAATCTAATCAATGCATTGCTCCACTGATTGGGGTTAACTGGGTGGTAACTATAGGCAGGTAGGGTGTGGCTAGAGGAGGTGGGTCACTATGAGCATGCCCATGGGATTTATATTTTGTTCATGGTGAGGGAAAGTAATTCTCTCTCTTCATTCTGATTATTATGTCTTGAGCTGCTTTCCTCCACCACACCCTTCCATCATGATATTCTACCTCACCTTGGGCCAGAGCAATGGAGCCTGTGGTCTGTAGACTGAGACCTTTGAAAATGCGAGTTCCAAATACACTTGTACTCCTCTAAAATTGTTCTTGTTAGGTCTTTTGATGGCAGCAACAGAAAAACTGACTAAAATAGAAAGTCTTAGGTCCTGTTCCATGATTTTTCTCACATGGTTTACAATAGGCTAGATTACATATACCCACCTGCTTCTGACCCTTCAAATTCCACAGCATAGACTGTTTTATTAGAGTTACTTGTCCTGTACCTTTGACCAGCTAAAGAGGCTTTCTCTGGTCTGATCTAAGATAAACAGGTTCTTGCTTTGTCTGGTAAATATATCTAGGTGGAAAAACATAATGTGGTATATTTTCCATATATTTCAAGAAATCTCCTAACATGTTTAGTAGTAAGGAAACTAAGAGCATAAATGTATAAATATTTCCCTTTTTTGTACCAGATCAATGAAACTCCAGAAAAAAAAAATTCCTGAAGTAGTAAAACCCTGTGGCTTTCTCAATTCCTGGTACCATATTCAGGCATTTAGAGTGTCGTTTGTTTCTTTCTTCCTAGATCCTACTGCAAGAAGTCATTATAGTAACCTGTAGGAGGATGAGTTAGTCAGGGTCCCTGTGGTCTAAACAGTGGTACACAGCCTAAGAGATGGCAATATTTCTATGGTGGGACTGTGAAATTTTGCTCCTGCCCTGCAAATCCCAGGATAATAAAACCATTCTACAGTGTAGTTGAGTTAGGGAAAATAAACTTCATAAAGCATGTCAACCACTGCCGCAGTTGTGCAGGATCTTAATAGCAGTGTTAAAGTAAGCATGGGTATGAATGTGTATGAGAAAAATCAATAAAACACTCTGTAAATCACTGTTCTCCTTTTGCACAAAGTTGGAGGTAAACAATAAGAAGAAAAAAATCTCCTATGTACTGAAAATTGTATTCACTGAAGCCTGGCCTTCCCTTTTAACATTTTTTTCCCTACACTTCACAGGCTATCTATCCCCTTCTTTATTTTTCTGCCCATCCAATTCCCAGTGTCGAATTCTTCTTGGAAACAGGGAAGTCTCAAAACTCAAGCATTTAAGGAAGTTACAGAACTCGCTAATTGACTTCCATGCATTGCCTCAGCCAAAAACTGGTACTTTAATGCTTCCATTGTTAAGTGAAAATCTGTGTCCTCTAAAAGAGGAATTTCAGGCATTGCCAAGCAAGTGGAAATACATTTTGATAAGTTAAAATATGTGAATACTCTTTACATATGAAAACTTGATTTAGTCAGTTTTAGGTGATTGGAAAGATGAAACCAGTAAGGTCAATCTTTATTCTTGTTCACCTAGAAACATAACCTGGGAGATGCTGTTAAAGGATGTTATTAAAAGATGGCTTTGCTGAAGACTGGACACAATATAAAGCTGAAGAAAAAGCAAGAGTTTCCCTAAACAAAGATCAGTAAACAAAGAAAGGGTTCTGTCTTAGAGATATCTTCAGTTTGGCTAGTGCTCTTCAGGTGGGCTAATGGAGTAGCCCTTGAACTCAGCAGTGAATAAAGGGAACAACTGAATATTCTGTGAAAGGAAATCTAAAAATGACATATCAGTTTATAACAAAGGAAGAAATCACACACACACACACACACACACACACACACCCCACACACACACACACACACACACACACACACACACACCATATCAGTAAGCAGAATCAGTGAGTCAACACAGGCTTTTCAAAAGAAGTAAGAGTATAAAGAGGATTGAGTAGTGACAAAAGCAGAGATAATATGAGTAGAGACAGGGAAAATTCTGGCATAATGCACTATCCCTAGATTGTAAAACACTAGGTCACTTCTTTTCTATAGGATGACAATCAGGTCATTAGAACATCATGTTCTTTAGGTATTTCACTCTAAAACTGAATTCTATTAACTAAAATAAATCAAGGTAAAAACAAATCTAATTCAATCAGATTAATCATCTATTGTACAATTTACAAAGGAAAAATATATCAGTTGGTAGCAATGTATTAAAATGAGCTGTATATTTACCTAATGTTACTAGATTAAAATTATAGTTATCTGAAATGGCATGATAATTCTATAAACCATTTGTTATTAAAAATATCTTTAGGAATGGTACACATTTTAAGTAATACTCTCTAAATCTTTCTGGACCCAATTTTCTTATTATCAGTAGTCTAGTTATATGCCTGTTCAGATACTAAGTATTTTCTAGTATAAAATTGCCAAAATATATACTTATGCTCCGAACACTTACTATGCAACTAACATATCACAGAAATTCAGAGAATTATTTATGGTCCTATCAGCCGCGCGACCAGCACGCTAGCTTCATACTAGAGGTTTGAAGCATAGAAGTTAACTAGTGAGATCAAAATAAACACACATAAACTCAAATTACCTTTTTCTTTGACCAGGTTTGAGACAGCTCTCCCTCTGGCTCCTGCCTGGAGCCACCCGGTGGGGCAGCAAGGTTACACAAGAGACTATCAGGTGAGAGAGAGAGAGAGAGCACGCCAGGGAGTGGCCTTTTATTGGGGAACAAGAAATTCAGGGGAAAATTCCATCCAATGAAGATCGAGGGGGACAGCGTTCCAAGGTCAGGGTCAGTGATTGGTCTCAGGGTCAATGGTCAGTCACACCCCCCACATGGATGGGCTCTTGCACATAGAAAGGGTGGGGATTAGTTCTGACACAGTTTAGCCGGAATGCCTCACACCCAGTCAGGGAGGTGCCCAATCACGTGCAAGAATGGCTTCCCACACAGTCCTAGAATACCACAATAAAACTGTGTCACATTTTGGGTAGAGGCATTAATTTTAAAATCTAAACACTTAAAAATCTTTTTCTAAGGTCAAACTCATGGTATATTTAGTAAATTAATTCTAAGAATGATCTCTGAATACATGAATTTCTTATGAAATTGGGTAAGAGAAAGACAAATATTGAAAATGATATATGAGAAAGCAAAATTTAATAATTTGTTGTAAAGTTATCCAATAAAGATGGATTATTGCCTTCCACTTTAGAGTGCTTATTTTATCTGGTTTTAGATATTCTGGAAAAACTTTCTTGTCATTATATAATGGTAAACACCTCAACTTTGTCAATAAAATTAATTTATATAATGGAATTATATTTTTGTAGTTACATATAATAAACAATAAATTCCCATATGACAAAAGATTATAGGTCATTGTGATTCAGGTCAACACAAGTTCCTAACACTGGCAAAATGAATATTTTTATATGTTTTGGGGGCCACCAAAAGTCTTTCCAGAGTTCTTTATTTAGAGAAAGAAGACTGTATTTCTAAAGAAAAAATCCTGTAAAGTTTTATGTGCTTTATATTGACTCTTTGTCTTTCTGAAATATTTAATAGTTACTGTTAAAGCCACAAGATATTGAATGGGAGGTTCTGACTTAGGTCACTCTTCCATTTGAATAAATCTTTAAAGCTTTAGTCTTTAAGAACTAGAAGGAACTAGCAGCTATTATAATGAGACCCAGCCACACCTCATATGTAACATGTAAAAGTTTGTCCAAAGATCATTATAAACATATCCAAGACTTCTTCGAAATTGAAGTCTTCAGAAAAGATTTTAGTAGGTTAGCATTGAATCCTTATATAAAATTTTGTCCTTCTAGTTTTGAGCATTCCTAACTCAAATTTCAATTTCATAATGACAAAGCTTTCTTTTAATGACTTGCAACAAAAGGGGAAAAAAACTGGTTTTATCTGTGCTTATTTGCCAGTGGTCATTGTTGAGCTTCAAATGCTTTTCCCACTGTTTGCTTTCTGCCATTGTGCTCTAGATTAATCATTCAATGGGAGTGAAGAGGAGTATGATAATAGTGGTATTTAAACCATCTTCCAACAAGATACTGAAGTGAATAAATTAGCTTGCCATGACTTTAGATTTAGTTTCACTTTCCAAATCAGGCTTCTATACAATTTTAAAAATTGTATTTATTGTTTTATTTAGTAGTTTCATTAGCATATGCTGTAGCAACAAAACTCTCCCAACAGTCAGCTTCTAGATACCCTGTGGCTATTAATGTTCATGCTCCTACCAGATCCCTGAAATCACTTTTTGCACCACCCACATTCATTTCGCTTTCAAGTACCAGTACCAATTTGCAGTTACTTTATCCTTAAACTATTGAAGCTGCTTTTGCCACCAAGTACAGTTATTTTAAAACATTTGGTAATTAATGTTCCCATATCCAGTGTAACCATTAAACAATGATTATCAGTATAAGAATATGATATTCTAGGTTCCTGCCTGGAATAAAAATAACTCTCTGGCATAACCTACTCTCCTATGTTCCCCAAGAGGATCAGGCTGAAGCTACCCTTTGGGGAATTTTCACCAGGAATTGCATGTTTCCTTGGTTTCTTATTTTCATTCCCAAACTCCCTTGGACCACTTCTTTAAATTATCCAAATGTACGTCCTCATCCAGGAGTCTACCTCTAACTTAAGATACACCTACATTAGAGACTTTGCTGTCATGCCAAAATATTGCCAACTGGTCACAACAGTAAGAATATCATTGTTGTTCTTTGCATCCACCGGAAGGCCTTTTATTGAACACCTACTCCATAGCAGGCACTGAGATAATGAGAGAGATGCAAAGACAATGCCGTTGTCTCTATCCTCAAAGATGCCGTTGTCTCTACCCTCAATAAATGATGTCTTCAGCAAAAAAAAATGACAGCAAATATGAACAGAGGTAATATCTACATACCTGTGCTATTAAGAAGCAAAAGAGAGGGGGCTGGGGTTGTGGCTCAGCGGTAGAGCACTCACCTACCATGGGCAAGGCCCTGGGTTCAATCCTCAGCACCGCATAAAAATTAATTAATTAATTAAAGATATTGTATCCAACTACAAATAAAAAATTAAATATTAAAAAAAGAAGCGGGGCTGCAGTTGTGGCTCAGTGGTAGAAAGCTCACCTAGCACAGGCAGGGCCCTGGATTCAATCCTCAGCACTGCATAAAAATAAATAAAATAAAGGCCTTTTAAAAAAGAAGCAAAAGGGAAAGAATATATGGAAGAAAGCAGTTTGCTGAGCATCAGAGCCTCAGGATCTATCATCTAAGACCTGTCAGATATTTACAGGTCCCATCTCAACATGCTTTATCATTGGAAAAGGCTAAAGCAGAATTTTATATGTATTAAAACACAACCAATTGTTGCAGACTTGAATTGCTTATACTCAGTGAAAGCAGAGTTCAGAATGGCACAAAGAGGTGAAGACAATAAAAAGAAAAGCTGAGACTAGTCCAGAGACTGATAACAAAATTCCCTTAATAAATGCAGAGGCACAAATACACTGTATTTAAGACATTCAAAATGTAATAGTGAATCCTATATTCAGTGAAATCATGTATCAGTAATATAGGTTAAAAAATGGAAAATCAATTTCATATGGTTTGGCTTAATATAATGTACTATGTGGTAAAACATTTTTTATATGAACTAAATATATATAACTGTATGGAACATCTAGTCCAATATACTCATTTACACAGATATGAATTCTTACCCTTGATTATATTGTTTTCACCATTTTAATGATGTAAAGCTCACTTACTTGTCATGTTATTAATCATATATAGACTTGCACAATTACAAACATGGTGACTTTCTTTCTTATTTTGGTCCTGGGGACTGAACCATTAAGCAACATCCCCAGCCCTTTTCATACTTTATTTTATTTTGAAACAGAGTCTCACTATGTTGCTGAGGCTGGCCTTGAACTTGCAAACCTCCTGCCTCAGCCTCCTGAACTTCTGGGATCACAGGCGTGTGCAACCACACATGGCTCAAACATGGTAACTTTCACTGACTAATCTTTTTTATAATATTGAGAGGTACCACACTATAGTCCTCTTTATATTTTTCTTCTTAGAATGACAATTCATGTTTACTTTAACATCCCCTTTATGATAGTACCCTTTTGATCAACATTCTCTTGAATCATTGTGCCTAATCAGCTCTATTTATTTACTTAAATTTTGATACTGGGGATTAAACCCAGGGGCATTTGGCCACTGAACTATATTCCCAGCCTTTTAAAATTTTATTTGGAGACAGAGTCTCATTAAATTGCTGAAGCTGTCCTTACACTTGAGATTCCCCTGCCTTAGCCTCCCCAGTCTCTGGGATGATAGGCCTGCATCACCTCCAGCACTGATCAGCTTTAGAATGAGATGCAGTATCATCTCTTCAGCATCATTCCTGTGTTTATATGCTGTGGTATTTCCTGGGAAAATTAGGATATGATAAAGAAACTTCATGTTTTCCAGTTAATCCCTTATGAATAAATCAAAAAGAGGTTTGTTTTCCAATTCAAGCTGAAAAATATATATGTATATGTATGTGTGTGTGTGTGTGTATATATAAATGAATAAATAATCTAAGTGACTAGAAAAGAAATTTTGTATTGCCTCTATCATTCTTAAGAAAGCAAAACACTAGGGGTTGATCTCAACAAAAGAATATCTATCAAGATATCAACTTGACATAATTTGGGGCACAGAAGTTAATTTGTGGATAACAAGACTTTTTCTCACAAGACAATTTCATTTAATTACTATTCTAAAGAACTGTATAAATCATTCAAAATATAATTATCAAATTTCTTGATCACATTGACATTTTTAGAATAAAATGTACTTGAACAATTATGGGAGGAAACCAGTTAAAGAAAAAATAAAATGGAATGAGAAAAAATACAAATAGATATTCATAACCTCAAAATAATATAACAAGAGAAAAATAACTAATCACAAGTACTGAAATTATTTTTCAACAACACAACAAATACTCATCCTTAAATCATATAACCAATAAAATAAGAATAAAATCCACATGATTATGTTAAAATACAATGATATTTAAGCATTGAGAAATCATTCTTCCTTTATAAAAGTCCTTAGTCTTAGTCCCTTAGCTAAAAGTCATTAGAATATGAGGTGTAATTGAAATGTTATTTAAATAAGGGATATGAAGAAACAGAAGTATAAGCCAAATAATATTTTTAAATAATGGAGGGAGAAGTCTAGTTAAAAAGGCTAAATAAAGTTTTTCCTATTCAAAAGATGGAATAAAATTAGTAAATTGATTATTGTTTTTGAGTAGAATGCTATTTTGTATGCACTGCATCAAATTAAATGAAATATGTATAAATGTAATAGAGAAAGATTTTAGTCACACATGAAGAACCTTTAATTATATAATTGATAAGGATTAGAATTGGCACATCATGATGATTGATATAGCAATCAGATTTATAAATTGTAGAAATACAAGTTAACCTGACTATCTGACCTCTTCTCTTCATTATTGAGATCAACAGATAATGACAAATTAAATTGCTTAACCCATCTCAGCAAGTCAGTGACAACGGAAGGACTGGTGCGCTTAACTTCTAGGTTAGGTCTGTGGCCTTGGATATGTTGTTTAAAACTATTTTGTATTTGCTTTATTTTGTTTTACCTTTATACAATGGAGATGATCATATGTGAGCCAAAAGGAAAACTATAGTTTCAAGTAGATATTTAGAAAGCATTTAGCATGATGACCATTTGTAATAATTGATCAAAAAGCAGTAGTTTCTTTTGTTGCTGTATTAATATTATTGCATAGTGCTTTGCCTAAAACACTGTCCAACATTATAAACAACAACAAATAGGATAATCTAGAACTGTTTTATGAGTCATCTTTCATACAAAAGACAGGGTCATAAAACTTCAAAATGTTAATTGACAATGTTTCCCTGAGAGAAAATGTTATCTTAAATGTTGTCAATGAGAAAACAACCGCATAAAATATTATTATCTAAGAGTATTCTGTATTCTGATGAGTAACTATATGGAGGCTATATTTTCATTATCATTTGTTATGCTTTTTCAATAATACAAGAAAATTCCTTTATTTGAAACCACAATCAAGGTAAGTCTTATTATCACCCCTATTTTGTTAATGAAGAAAGCTAAGTCTCCAATAAGTGAAATATCTTGTTAATGTTCTCTCTGATGTATTCATTTTATCTTGCATAAGAAGCCATGGCTGATGACCAGAAAGATTATAAGAAAAGATATTGTTTTACTGTGATTCTAAGTTGCTATCCCAATAAACATTTCTCAGAAGAAGAATACAAATGGCCAACAGGTTCATAAAAATTGATCATCACAAGTAATTTTAAGAGAAAGGCAAAGCAAAACCACAAGATCTCTTACTTACAGAGTAAGAATATTTCTTATAAAAAAGACTGCATACAAGTGCTGGCAATGATGTAGAGAAGAAACCCTTACATACTTTCAGTGGGAATGTAAATTAGTACAGTCATTATGAAATGAAGTATAGAAGTTCCTCAAAAATTAACAATAGAACTGCTGTCTGATCCAGCAATCCCACTACTGGGTATATATCCAGAGGAAATGAAATCAATATGTCCAAGAGACATCTGTACTTCCACATTCATTTTAGCACTATTCACAATGAGCCAAGAAATGGAAACAACTTAAATGTCCATCAACTGATAAATAGAAAAGGAAATGTGAGACATATACAAAGACTATTATTTGGCCATAAAAACAGTGAAATCCTGTCAGTCAAGTCATCCAGTTATGGATGGAACTGGAGAGCATTATGTTAAGTAAACTAAGTCAGGTACAGAAAGATTGGTACCAAATGATTTCACTCATATGTTAAAACTAAAGAAGTCCATCTCATAGAAGCTGAGTGTAGAATGGTGGTTATCCAAGACTGAGAAAAGAAGAGGAAAAGTATTAATAGAAAAAAGTTGATAAATTGGGTATTCAGTTTTAGTTAGATAAGAGCAAGAACTTCTGGTGATTAAATATACAAATAATAATAAAGTATATATTTCAAAAAACTAGAATAATTTTGAAATTTTTTACCATAAGTGAAAAAATATGTATGTTTAGCCTTATTTAAATATTATGTAGCATATACTTGTATCAAAATATCACAGGCACCTCATTATATATTTATGTTTTATATATATATATTATGTATTTTTTTACATTTTTAATTATCAGCTAAAAACAAATTTAACTTAAAAATAGAAAGAAAAAAATGAATATTTTTTATAGGAATAATATTTGGCCATCTCTACAAAATTTGAAAGTATATGTACTTTGACTCAGCAATATTCCTTTAGGAATTCATCAAATGAAAGTACTCAAAGTGTCTATATTACGAACACACTCACATATATAGATTAAGATATATATACAAAAATACATTACTACATTACAGCCTTTATAACCAGCAACTGAAAAATGGTTACATAAATTGGTATTACTTGTACCATGGAATGCTGTGCAGCCACTAGGATGAATGGGATATGGGCTGACATGAGACAATATAAATGATTCATTCATTCATATATTTGGAAAACATTTAAGTTCATACCAAGTTCCAAGCATTAGTGATGCAGCTGTGAACAAGGCAACATGCCTTGCTTTATGGATTTCACAATGTAGTGACAGAAGCAGACATTAAATAGAAAAACAAATATTTAATGTATGTCATATAATGAAATGTCATGACAACTACTATAAAGAAAATAAGAAAGTAGGAACAAAAAAGTATATGTTACTCAGTAAAAACAAAGAAAAAAAAAACAGAACAACTTGGCTACTATAACCCTATTTGTACTAAAAGCAAAGAGAATATGCATATGTAATAGCATATGTGTGTATGTTTAAGAGACATTTTTGAAGGATGCTTAAGACACTCAATAGGAGATACTTCTAGAGTATAACTAAGTATAACTTAGTTATAAGTTATTATAACTTAGTTATAAATTAAAATCTTAACATTAAGTTTTGATTTTTATGGTATACATTTTGTATATAATGATAAACACATGCACACATTATTTCCCAAATAATAAAACAAAAAATGTAGAGGAAGTCAAATGATTAGATACATGCAATCTATGAGCAGTAGAATGGGATTTGTTGGTGTGAATATCTATCTGGGTTACACGCGTAAGCCATCATTAGAGCAAGATAATACAGGATTTAAGAACTATTGCAATAATCTGACATCTTATTGTAAAAATCTAATAAATGTATTTTTCTTTCATCAGTGGACAATTTGATGTAATTTGTTTGTCAGCAAGATCACTTTGCAAGGATCTGGTTGTAGAACTTGGTGGGCATGAGTCAAATATTATCTACCACTTGTTAAGAACAAAGAGTTGAAAATTTGTCTCTTTTTCTATACTATTAAATTCATTTGTCTGAAAAAATATGATGTAGATCATCACATACTCTATAATTCTCCATTTTTAGCCAGCCTGGTATATACATTTATGTTATTGACATGATCAACAGAAAGGAGAAAAGGTTTATTTTGGCTTACAGTTTCAGAGGTTTCAGTCTATTGTCAGCTAACTCCTTGCTTTGGTACTGTGATGAGGCTGAACATCATGGTAGAAGATACAGCAGATGAAAGCTATTCAATTTATAGTGGCTGGGAAGGAGAGAGAGAGAGAGATAAAGAGAGAGAGAGAGAGAGAGAGAGAGAGAGAGAGAGAGAGAGAGAGAGAAAAGAAGAAGAAGAGGAGGAGGAGGAGGAGGAGGAGGAAAAGAGAAGAGAGGAGAGGAAAGGAGAGGAGAGAGAGAGAGAGAGAAAGAAAGAGAGAGAAGATAAAGGGACCAGGGACAAGATATGAGCCCCAAGGTCATGCCCCAAATAACCTACTTCCTCCAACCATATCCCAACTACCTAAAGTTTCTACCTCTTCCTAATAGTCCATTCAAATTTTTAATCTATTAATCCCTCAAATGGTTTCATCTACTTGGTGAAGTTAGAACCCTCACGATCCAATCACTTCCCAAAAGCCCTAGTGCTGGATATTGTTGCATTGGGGACCAGGTCTTCAACACATGAACTTTTGGAGCACATTCCAGGCCTAAACCATAACATTCTGTTCCTGGTAACCACAAGCTCATACATATCTCCCAAGGCAAAATTCAGTCTGTCTCCAAGAGTCCCCATGGCTATCAGTTCCAGAACTGCTAAAAAGTCCAATTCTAAGTCTCCTCTGAGACTTAAGGCAAACATTCAGCTGTGAGCCCCTCTAAAAATAATAAAGCAAGTTACGTGCTTCTAATATACAAAATGTCATAGGGTATACATTCCCATTCCAAAAAGGTGGAAGGGGGGACATAGAGAAGAGGAATGGCAACAAAGAAAAACAAACACCCACGGGGTAAACATTATATCCTGTAGCTCCACCTCTGACATCTGGGACACATGATGGTGAGATGAAGGCTCTAAAAGGCTATATCTATGGCCTTGCCCACCCCATGTTACCTCTCTCTTGGACTGACTGTGCTTTATTTCTGCCTGCAGCTTTCCTTGGTGGACATTCCATGTTCTTGGCATTTCTAAATTCCCCAGGTCTCCACTACAGCTTCAGCTTCCTTCTCATAGTTTCAGACACAACCTCTCAGAGGCTGCCCTCAGGGATTACAACTCTGGGACACACTGTCAGGGCTTGAAGGCCTTCTTTTAAAATTTCAGAGGAAGTTCCTCTGACCCTATGACTCTCGTTTTTCTTGCCTGCAAAACAAGCACTACATGGGTGATACCAAGATGTACTGCCAGCAGAAACAGTAGGTTCTCCTTTCGACCACTGCTGCCTAGGCAGCTAATCAGGGTGAAACAAATTCTGGGAAATAGCTTCCTAGGCAGCCTAATTTGAGCAATGAACCCTGGGACTTTCTTTTCAAAGAAATTCTATCAAACAAGTTTTCATTTTTATGGCCTTTAGATTCACCAATGGATTATTTCCCTGATGAAGTTAGAGCACACATAATACAATCATTACCTAAAAACTTCATCTCTGGACGTTGCTGCTTGGGGATCAAGCCTTTAAGTACATGAGGCTTTGGGGTACATTTCAGATCTAAACTCACTCATCTTTTCCCATTTTTTCCATTGTGTCCTTCATTGCCTATAACGACACACCAAATTATTATATTTTTCTCTCTTGAACCTACAAATTTAGTGGTCTCTCTGGCATGAACTACTTACAACTCAATTGAATTGATACAAAAATGATTCTATTTAACAAGTAATTTCCTTCAATTAGATATAGGTTTAAAGCTTTTCTTGACTAAGATGGAAACTACAAATCGAGAGCATAAAAGACCATGTCTATTAATATTCCCAAGTGTCATCAAATACTACTGAAATAAGCATTTTTTAAATAAAGGACAAAAATGCATTTCCCTGTGCCAAGCAATTTTTCTGTATTTCTCTGCACATTTACCTGAAACTTCTTTAGATATATGCACATTTATCATTCTATCAGAATGACTTTTAATATATTAAGGAAAAAAGCTTACAAAATATCACATTTAAGATCCAAATCAAATGATAGCAATTCATTAACTACATGAACCTAACAAGGTTATAGTTCTTCATAAAGCAACTGATTTTATGCTATGAAATATTGTTTAAGTTAAATAGATGGGGTTTTTGCCTCATTTATTTCTAGAAAGTTGTTTTAAGAGAAATGGAGCTAAGAAATTTCTAATTTCCTAAGGGTTTATAAAGGAAATTTAAATCCAGTTTCAGGCTGAGGGACAACAGACATAATTGCAATTAATTAAGAAGTAAAAAAATTTAAATTCCAAATAAATCATTTAACATATGTCAGAACTTGGTATTAGTTATTGGAATGGAAAGCTGTGGTCATATGTAAGAAACATAAAAAAATAATTATAGCTAACCTTCATTGAAACTTCTATTTCTGTTCTCATCCTCTTTTCATAACAAATAAGAATGTTATTATTAACATTAGATGATGGAATATCCAAGGAATTTGAATATAATAGTCCTCCTAACAGGCTTATTATATAGCTACTATTATTTTTATTTTGTAATTAAGGAATTCCTTCAGCACTTTGTCCATCATTTGTCAAAAATTGTGTGCTGGAAGTGGCAGAGATTGAATTCACACTGATGTTAAATGAAGTGTAGGTGGTGTATAGTGAGAGAAAGTGAGGCACAAAGCCTTGAAAATTAAATATATAGAGTTGTCAGTAGTAGAAATAAGGTTATCAGAAAAAGAAAAGTTTGACTTTGAGTTTGGGAAATGTTTATTCCGTTGTGAAAAACTTAAATCTATGTGCTTCTGTTGAAGATGTAGCTGATACATTCGATATAGCTGAAGATATTTTATAAGCAGCTGGAAATGTAAGTATTGATTTAGCATATCATTCAACTGGGCTTGGGAGAGGTTATGGTTTATTTTGAGGAGTGACTGGCATCTTCCAAATAACATAACTCTCCCCTTTGTTTTATTAGTATGAACATACCAAGATTTACTATAAAATTGCTTGGCACTAAAGTTGTTACAGTCAGATTTCTATTTTCTGAGAGATATGTACTTAAAGCTGAACATTAAGATGAATGTCAAGGAAGAAAAAACAGTCTGAAATGGACTTGCCCATAGTATTGTAAGAAAGACAAGATGTAATTGCCTGTATATATGCAGGATGTGACTTGATTCACAGTTGAAATGAATCTTTGGTGTAACAAGGGATTTTGTAAAATTGTGCAATGTGTTAAGTGTCCAAAGAACATGCACTTCTTTCATCTTTGCAGTTTGTGGTCATGTTTATTCCAATCTATTATTTATAATATTGTCTAGAGAAGACCTTTTAAACAAGAGAACATGGATGGGTTAAAAAGGTCCTTATCACAAAAATGTAAGCAAAATGTCATTTCTGTTTGGAATTTTTCTGAGAGGGTTAGTGAGAGTCTCAAACAGATCCAGAATTCTAAACAGTGAAGAATCAAAGTCTTCGAGCAAATAGTTTCTCTACTTTGGTGACATTTTTTTATATCCCTAAGACAGTAGTTTTCAACTTGGATGATTATGTTACCCAGTGGACGTTTGGCAAGTGTTTGAGGACACATTTTATTGTGTTAAAATATAGAAGAGGAAATGTACTAGCATTTGGTGGGTAGAGGCCACAGAGACTCCTATACATCCTACAATGCACAGTATAGTCTTCCAAAAACAAAGAGGTATGTAACTGGACATGTCAATAATAACAAGATTGGAAACCCTTGCCTTAGTCAATATAAAGTCCTTGGATAACAAAAAAATAGATAGTCTATGATATTTTGTTATATGACATATGTGCCAGAGTAGAAAACAATTATTTTAACCAGATCATTAATAGATATAATTCATTTGTGAGTTGTATTATGAGCCATTAATCAGAAACCTATCATTTAACTACTTAAAGTATATGAAAATAAATCTTCCAAATGCTTTGTTTCATCAGTAAAACTGTGGAACCCATTTAAAAATAACTATGCAAACTTAGCTCTATAAATCAAAAACTTTATAAAAAGTGTAGCCACTTTGGCATATCTATGAGTATTCAAGTTTACTAAAAATTAAATGTTAGGTAGAAAGAAGAAACCAGCTATCTATCAATTATTATTTTATCAACTATTCTTCATATTAGAATCATTCAGAGTTGCACAAGATGTATAGCTTCCATTCCCTTCTATTTGGCTCTAGCTAAATAATTTAATTTTTAAATAAATGTATCCTCTTGTTTGTTGTGTTCCTTTATATGTATAACCCTCATCTGCAATTTTATCATTATATTTCTTGACAATTTCATTTATTTTTGAGTATCTCCATTTAACTATGCTTACATTTACTTAAAAACTTAAAAAATATCATTATGTCTATCAAACTGATATTTCAGTAAGGTAAATAAATCTTAAATGAACAATATTACTTATCAAGCATGCAATTCAATATTAATGTATCTATTAAAGATCATATTACTGGATGTTTCATATCAACTATTAACTACCACTAAATTAACCTTAAAAGCTCAACTATCTGAAAAAAATTAAAAATCTGTTTCTGTCTACCTAAAGCCTTAGTTTAAGGTTTTTTCCTTTTTCTGTGTATATAACTCTATTGATAGTAAGAGAATGCAAAATCAAATTTTAAATTAATATTTGACAGATAACTTTTATATATCCAAAGAAATCAACTATATTGGAGACAGTCATATACATTATATAGGAAATTATGCAGGGAAATTTCAACAGCAGAAAATAGAAGTATAGATACAAGTTCTAAATTAAAGAAGATAAATAAGTTCTCATTTAATATTTGAATGGATTACATTTGGGATTTATCAAGGTGATTAAGAGTTTGATTTCTGGCCTAATTTCTAGGTCTTTAAATTAACTTTGAGTTTTGTGCAGGGTGAGAGATAAAGGTTAAATTTCATTCTACTACATATGGATTTCCAGTTTTCTCAGCACCATTTGTTGAAGAAGTTACCTTTCTCCATTGTATGTTATTGGTGCTTCCGTCTAGTATGAGGTAACCGTATTTTTCTGGGTTTGTCTCTGTGTCTTCTACTCTGTACCAATAGTCTTCATGCCTGTATTGGTGCCAATACCATGCTGTTTTTGTTATTATAGCTCTGTAATATAATTTAATGTCTGGTATTGTGATGCCTCCTGCTTCACTTTTCTCTCTAAGGATTGTTTTGGCTATTCTGGGTCTCTTGTTTTTCCAAATGAATGTCATGACTGCTTTTTCTGTGAAGATCATTGGAATTATTTTTCAAATTTTTTTAGTTGTTGATGGACCTTTATTTTATTTATTTATATGCAGTGCTGAGAAGCGAACCCAGTGCCTCACACATGCTAGGCAAGCATTCTACCACTGAGCCACAACCCCAGCCCTCATTGGAATTTTAATAGGAATTGCATTGAATCTTTATAGCACTTTTGGTAGTATGGCCATTTGGACAATATTAATTCTGCCTATCCAAGAACATGGAAGGTGTTTCCATTTTCTAAGGTCTTCCTCCATTTCTTTCTTTAGTGTTCTATAGTTTTCATTTTCATTTTAGAGGTCCTCCACCTTTCGGTAAATTGATTCCCAAGCTTTTGTTTGTTTGTTTTTTGTTTTGTTTTTTGGTTTTTTGAGGCTATTGTGAATGGGATGATTTTCCTAATTTATCTTTCAGGTGATTCATTGTTGGAATATAGAAAAGTTGTTGATTTCTAGGTGTTAATTTTGTATCCTGCTACTTTGCTGAATTCATTTATGAGTTCTAGAAGTTATCTGGTGGAGGTTTTATCTTCAAAATATAGAATCATGTCATCAGCAAACAGAGATAGTTTGAGCTCTTCTTTTCCTATTTGTACCCCCATAATTTCTTTGTTTTTGGTTTGTTTGTGTGTTTGTTTTTTCCACTTACTTGCTTTGGCTAGAGTTTCAAGGACTATGTTGAACAGAAGTGGTGAAAGTGGGCATCCCTGTCTAATTACTGTTTTGAGAGGGAATTCTTTCAGTTTTTCTCTGTTTAGAATAATATTAGTGTTTGGTTGGTCATATATATATAGCTTTTACAATGTTTAGGTATGTTCTTTCTATCACTATTTTTTCTAGTATTTTAAATATGAATGGATGCTGTATTTTGACAAATGCTTTTTCTGCATTTACTGAGATAATCACATGATTCTTATCTTTAATTCTATTTAAGTGATGAAGGCCCAATACTCCCATATATCAGCTCAGGACTTACTTCCTTAATAAGACTCCTAAAGGGCAAGAAGTAAAATCAATAATCAATAAATGGGATGGCATCAAACTCAAAAGCTTCCTCACAGCAATGGAAACAGTCAAGAGTGTGAAGAGAGACCCAACAGAATGGGAGAAAATCTACACCACTTGTACCTGAGACAGTGTGTTAATTTCCTGGATATATATAGGACTCAAAAAATTATCATCAAAAAACAAATAACCCAATCAATAAATGGAAAGGAACTTAACAGACACTTCACAGAAGAAGAAATATGAATGGTCAACAAATATATAAAAAAATGTTCAACATATCTATAAATTAGAGAAATGCAAATTAAAACTACACTGAGATTTCATCTCATTCCAGACATAATGGCCATTATCAAGAATACAAGTAGCAATAAATGTTCGCAAGGATGTGGGGGGAAAGGTAAACTCATACATTGCTGGTGGGACTGCAAATTGATGTAACCACTCTGAAAAGCAGCATGGAAATTCCTCAAAAAACTAGGAATGGAACCACTATTTGATCCAGCTATCTCACTCCTCAGAATATAGCCAAAGGATTTAAAATCGGCACACTAAAGTGATGCAGCTACATCACTGTTTATAGCAGTAGAATTCACAATAGCAAAAGTATGGAACCAACCTAGATGCTCTTCAACAGATGAATGGATAAAGAAAATGTGGTATATATACACGATGGAGTATTGCTTAGCCATTAAGAAGAATGACTTTACAACATTTGCCAGTAAATATGGAGACAATCATGCTAAATTAAATAAGCCAGTCCCCAAAGGACAAAGGTTGAATGTTTTTGTTGATACATGGAAGCTTACCCACAATAAGAGGGGAGAGGGAAAACACAAATTTTTCTATTTCTTCATTGAGAAAATGAAGGCAAAGGAGGAGATAGGAAAAGGAAAGATAGTGGAATGAATCTGAAATAAGATTATACCACAGGAAATCCCACTATCATGTACATCCACAAGAATGGGATTAGTAAACTTAGAATAAGATACATTCCATGTTTGTATAATTATATCAAAATTCATTCTACTACCATGTATAACTAAAAAGAACCAATGAATTTGTTTAAAAAGCTTGAACTTTGAAATCAAACAGATCTAAAATGGAATCTGTCCTCACTCTTTAATTAGGCATCTTTGAGAAGTTCTTTACCCTTTTGAGTTTCAATGTCCTTATTCAAAATACATGTGTAATAAATGGGACATACTTTTCAAAATAAAGTATATTTAGGGCTAGTATAATGCCTGGCATGTAATATAATCATAGCGAATAACAGTTATATAAGGATTATGACCTTCTCAATAATTAAGAAAGTATACAATATTTATGTCCTTATTAAAATAAACATTTTAATGCCTATAGTTAAAACCTTATAGAGGAATTCCTCCAGCTTATTTTCACTTGAGCACTGCAAATTATTATTCACATTTAACATATTAGATTTTAAAATTTACATTTTAATTTGCATACAAATGTAAATTTCTGCAATCAAATGTAAACAGGTTAATATTGCTAGCAAAAATTGAAACGTAGCCCCTTGGGTCATATGCTAGAAAGACCATAGCCAATAATGACTACCTGTGGGGCTTCAAACAAATTTCTATCCCTTCCTTAGCTAAATATTCTTCAAAAAAAAAAAAGGTTTGAGTCTTGATACTTCCACAAGACACCTTCTGTTTTAATTCTATAATTCTATGATACCTAGTCCTCATATTTACTACTTAAGAAAAAGCAGCCATATAAAAAAATTTATATATAGATATTCTCTTAACAAAAGAACTAATTTAATGCACATTTAAGCATGTGAGCAAATGGCCATAAAGTTTGCTTTACTGTTTTTCTTTAATATTAGTTTTTCAAACAAAAAGCCTCCAGATGATTAAGCCATTCTGTAAAGTGCAAAAGCAAATCCTTCTGAGAGACTATCATTGGGTTTAATTCTTGATCTCTCTTTAAATAGACTCTATAGAGCAGCCTAGACAAAGAATACAATGGCAGGTAAGACATTTAGAGTCAGGATGGAATGTTTTGTGTCCTTTAAATGTAGTAACACTTTTTTTTTTTAACTATAGAATTAACAATCTCCCCAAAAGGAGATTTCCACAACTAAATCTGGTATCATTTTATCAGGTCAGATGGGGTTGAGAAGGGCAATACTGCATGCACTATGAAGAGTTTGAAAACAGTTTCTTTAAAAAAATGTACAAAATATTCTCTTAACCTGACCTAACCCCTGAGACTTTAGCAAAAGCAGAATGACACTTCTTTTAAGGTAAAAATTTCCAGCGAAAGAGAATGAGGTCACAGTTTACACTAATCTGATTGACAGAGAAAATGCCTTGAAATAACTTTATAAAGGTGCTAAAATATGCAATGGTTAAGCTACTGAATAAATGCTAAAACAAAGATACTCATCCCAATTTCAGCATTTTATAGTATTTTCTACCATTAATATAGTCCTCCATCTGAAACTATACATCTGGATCTGTACATTAAAATTTTTTTTTTAGTTGTAAATGGACACAATACCTTTATTTTGTTTATTTATTTTTATGTGGTACTGGGGAACAAACCCAGCACCCCACATGTGCGAGGCAAGCACTTTACTGCTGAGCCACAACCCAGCCTCCAATATGTACATTTTTTATAGAAAGGTGTTTATGTTTCCTGATAGCTTTAAGGGATGGGATAATGAAAATAATGCCTAGTAATTTGTGATAAAATTACATATATATTTGATATGCCTTTCAGTAAGTGTTCTTGGTGCATGGCTGTATACTAAAATGGAGAGTTGACAACTGTAATATTTTTCAGGAACTCTAAAAAGCAATTCAACTAAAATATACCTAAATCATATAAACTTTATAATATTTATCAATTATTCTTCTCTTTTTATTTATTATTTTCTAGATGCAATTATTAGCCATCTTCCTTATTGCTTAATGCAGAATGAAGATACTCTTTTTTTATTTTTATTTTTGGTACCAGGGATTGAACCCAGGGGCACTTAACCACTGAGCCACATCCTCAGCCCTTTTTATTTTTTATTTTGAGACATCGTCTCACTATGTCGCTTAGGGCCTCTCTATATTGCTGAGGCTGGCTTGAACTTGCAATCTTCCTGCCTCAACCTCCAGAACCACTGAGATTACAGGCATGCAACACCGCACCCGGCTCAAGATACTCTTAAAATTCTGAAAATAATCTCTCCACAAGTTAGCCTCCTTAAAGAGTAGAATGAATTTTTATCCAAATATTCACTGAGAACCTCTAAAATCAGACACTATACTAGGCAATGGGAGAGAATATTGCTTTTCATACAATTTAGAAAACAATGTAAACAAAGGAAAGAGTAAAAAAGGGAGGAATTCTAAAATAAATGATATTAATATAAAATATAAATCATGAATTGTCAGATGTAGTGGCACATGCCTGTAATCCCAGCAACTCAGGAAGCTGAAGCAAGAGGATTGCAAGTTCAAAGCCATCCTTTTCAATTTAGCAAGACCCTAAGCAACTTAGCAAGATCCTGCCTCAAAATAAAATATAAAAAGGACTGGGGATGTAGTTCAGTGGTTCTCTGGGACCAAAAAATAGAAAAAGAAAATAGAAAAAAGAAAAGAAAAATAAATAAAAATCTTAAATTGTCACAAATATATGTACACAAAGAAATTGTGGCATTCAGAAAAAGTGCCAGAGGCTGAGGCAGCAGGATCATGAGTTCAAAGCCAGCCTCAGCAAAAAGTGAGGCACTAAGCAACTCAGTGAGACCCTTTCTCTAAATAAAATACAAAATATTTTTGTAAGTTCAAGAAAATATTTATAAGATTGTAATCTTGCTTTTTCCATGTTTGATAAATGTTCTTTAATATTCAGGCATGGAAAATTAGATATTTTATCATGAAATGGTATTGAATTTTATGAAATGCTTATTCAGTATATTTTTGTTTCTTAGAGGGTAAAATTGCATTCCTGGGGCAAGTCCTACTTGGTGATGATATGTAATCCTTTCTATATGTGTTAGATTTAGTTTGCTAGTATTTTGTTGAAGAATTTTGTGCCTTTATTAAGAATATGATTTATAGTTTCTTGTTATATCTTTGGTATTGATATCAGAGTAACACTTGACTCAGTGAATGGGTATTGTTTCCTCTTCTATTTTTTTTCTAAGAATTTGTGGAGGAATTGGTTTTATTTATTTTTAAATGTTTAACCAAACTCACTAATGGAACCATTGGCCTGGACGATTTTTTTGTTTTGCTTTGCTCTGCTTTTTTGAGAGAGGAGTACTAATTGCTAATTCAAGCTTGTAACTTTTTTTAAGTCTATTCAGATTCCCCAGTTTCAGTCACTTGCTTAAAATCTATTAATTTTCCTCAGCACCACATAAAAATAAATTTTAAAAAATCTGTTGATCAGTTATCTAATTTGTGACATACAGTTATTCACAGTATTTCCTTGAAATTACCTTTGTGGGTATAAAGTCATTAATGGATCCCGTCTTTAATTTCAGTTGTTGATATTTTTTAGTCTTCTATTTTCTTCATAAGTTTAGCTAAATATTTGTCAATTTTATTGATCATTTCAAAAAATCAACTTTTGGATTCTTGATTTTTTTTAATTATTTGTCTATTTTTATGTTGCATTTCTGTCCTCTCTAGTCTTTATTATTTTTATTCTTCTGCTTTCTTGGTTTTAGTTTGCTCTTATTTTTATGGTTTCTTGAGGTGGAAGTTTAAGTAATTAATTTGACAACTTCCTTCTTATTTGATAGAAGCATTATATTTCCCATTAGGCATTACTTATAGCTGTACTTTAGCCATGAGTTTTGGTGATTTTTTTCTTTTTACTCAGAATTTTCTAATTTCCCTTGTGGTTTATGCTTTGATTCATTGAGTTATTTAGGAGTATGTTGTTTAATTTCCACATATTTGTTGTTCCTTCTGTTATTGATATCTGATTTCATTCTGTTTTATTCAGAGAACATATATTTTACCAATTTCCTTTCATTCACATTTATTGAGGCTTGATTTATAGACTGGCATATGGAGAAGGTTCAACGTGCCCTTAAGACAAATGTGTATTCTGTTGTCTTGGGTGATGTGTTATGCAGATGTCTTTTAGATGTAGTCATTTTGGAGTGTTGTTAAAGTCTTATATATCCTTGTTCTTTTGAATTGTTCTATTCATTATTAAATGTATTGGATTATCATTCTTCCTAAAATTTGTAATTGTAGACACAATGTTGTGATGATCTTCCTTGTTCCTTGACTTTAATTCCCTATTTCTTTGAATTATTTTTAAAATTTTAAGAATATTAGGATCTTGAAATTGACTTTTCTTTCTTTCTTTCTTTCTTTCTTTCTTTTTTTTTTTTTTTTTTTTTTTGTGCTGGGGATCAAACACAGGGCCTTGTGCATACAAGGAAAGCACTCTACCAACTGAGCTATATCACCAGCCCTGCAATTGACTTAATAAAAACTCTGCCCTGAAATAATTACATTGATTTCAGTAGAAACACAATAAAACATAATCAACCTTCTAAATGAGGACCACTTGGAATCATAAATGAAGAAGTCTCCTGAAAGAAACTTTTACAGAATAAGCAATAGAGCATAAAACTTACAGATTTTATTGTCTTTGAATCTTTATATTATGTTGGAGAGGTGAGTAAAACTGTGAAGTTGTGCAGTTGATTTAGAAAACAGTTTGACAGTTCTTCAAATAGTTTAAACATAGGGTTCCACACGACCCAGAAATTCTGCTCTTATTTATGTACCCAAGAGAAATTACAACATAAAATGTGTACACCAACATTAGCAATGCATTTTTTCAAAAGCCTGAAAAGTACAAATATTCATCAAGCAATGACTAGATAGACAAGACATGATATATCATAAAATGGAATGCTATACACACACACACACACACACACACACACACAATGCTATCATATGAATGGACCTTGAAAACATGAATGAGTGAAAGAAGACAATCATGGAAGGCCACACATTTTATAACTCCATGCATATGGAATATTCAGAGTAGTCAAATGTATGGAGACAGACAGTAGGTGAATATTGCCCAGGGATTGGGGTGAGGGAACTAGGGGATATAAGGAGTGACTGCCAAGAGAATAAGTTTTCATTTTGGGGTGGTAAAAATATTCTACAATTAGATTGTGATGGTTGTATGACTATGAGTATATTAAAAGCCATTGGATTGTATATTTTAAATGAGTGATTTTTACTGAATATGAATTATACCTCAATGAACTTGTTTTAAAATCAATAATGTGCATACTGTACTGTTTTGGAGTATAGTTTCATGCTATCTGCAAATGACTTTGAAGTTCATCAAAATATGATGGATTGATAATTGAATAAACAGTAAACAGATGCATGGAGGCATGGATAGGTAATGAAGCAAAAGCAAACTCTTAATCACAAAATCTAGGTGGTGGACATATGAATACAATATTTCCATATGCTTGAAAATTTTCAAATATAATGTTGAAATTTTTAAAACATAATTCAAGGTCAAACTCTAGTCCAATGAACCAGAAATGAATGTTACAATCCATAGTAAAGTCTCAGTAGTCTCTGCTAAAAAGATTATATTTGAAAATCCTTTTGGTTTTCATTTCAATTGGACACTAATCAGCCTACTACTTTTGCCTGGAATCTATGATTTATGAATTTAAGACTCAACTGGGATATGTGCATTATACAATATTAATATTTACACTATGGGTTTATCTTATCTAGGGGGAAATGCACCTGTACACATACCTGATTACTGCATATTATTTGAAATACTGCTGCCTTTGTTGACAAAGTAAAATTTTGTAATTATTTTGGCTCCAGTAATTAAAACTGGCATCTTATTTGAGGCGTTTTTCTTTTCCAACCCTCAAGTTCAAAATCATTTAATATGTTTCATTTGTGAGTTCCATAGTCTGTCACATATGCTATACTTAACTCTCATGAAGTGGCATTTTCAACTTTGCAGTACATTAGCTTTCAGTCTACTGTCTCTGGTTGTTTAATTGCCGTCACCTATGCAGTCTTTCTTCAGAGATATTTCAAGGAATATTTCTACTATTATCTACTCATTTGTTTCAGTCTAGGTAGATTGATTCTTAGTAGATTGCCAAAGGCATTGCTATAGATACTTCAGAAGTTTGTATTTCTATATACTTATTAAGGACTGGTATCTCCTCTTTCTCCTTAAAGCACTGCATTCCACTTTTATTTAATATTCCAGATATCAAGAAGCATTTCTTTCTACTACTCATTTTTCTCTATCATTACTAGAACATGCCTCCAGTGTTCCATTTTCTTTTCTGCAGAAGCTCAGTTGAGTTTCTCATAGTTCATCCTACTTCTTAAGTTGACTTATTTCCACTCTATTATATACCAGCCTAGCTCTATTCACTAGATGTTAAGAAATTTAGTTTAAGTTTTCCTCACATTTTAATGTACCACTTTTAAAAATGCTTTTATTACTGCATTATAATTATCCATAATATTCGGATTCATTTTGACACTATCATGCATACATGGAATAGAATTTGCTCCATTTCCATCCCCAGTACTTCTTCTTTCCCTCACTCTATTCCCTTTCCTTTACTGATCTACATTCTATTTATTTCTTGTTTTTAATTGGTGCTTTATAGATATATGTAAAGGTGAGATTCACTGTAGCATATTCAAATATGTACATAGGATAATTTGGTCAATTTTATTCCACCGTTCCTCCCTTTCTATCCCCGTACTCTACCTCACTGATCTCCCTTCTAATTTCATGGTATCCTCCCCATTTTCCCCCTAATTTTGCTCTAGCTATGTATATAAGAGAAAGCACGTCATCCTTGACTTTCTGAATGTCTTATGTCATTTAGCATGGTGTTTTCCAGTTCCATTCATTTACCATAAAATGACATAATTTCATTCTTCTTTATAGCTGAGTAAAACTCCATTTTGTGTGTGTGTGTGTGTGTGTGTGTGTGTGTGTGTGTGTGTGTGTGTGACATTTTCTTTATCTTGTTCATCTATTGACAGGCACCTGAGCTGGTTCCATAACTTGGTTTTTGTGAATTGTGCTTCTATAAACATTGATGCCCCAATATCACTATATTTTGCTGATTTAACTTTTTTATACAGATTATATTGATTTATTTTGTGGCTTAGTACATAGAAAAAGATACAAAATTGAACTTCCTTTTGAGTTTGTTGATTCAAGGTCTATATAAGATAAGGAACAAGCCCATTTTTAACTACTCCTCATACAAGAAGATATTAGCAAAGGCAATCTTTCTGATTTTTTGCCTTTCATTCATTTTTAAAAATTTTTTTGTAGTTGTAGATAGACAGAATACCTTTATTTTATTTGTTTTTATTTTTATGTGGTACTAAGGATCGAACTCAGTGCCTCATGCATGTTAGGCAAGCACCCTGCCACTGAGCTACAACCCCAGCCCTCCTTTCATTTTTAATTACCCATATAATTACAGTGTGTTCACTTGAATAATCATGAACAATCACTCTTTTTCATTGTAAGCTGATGAGCAGCCTTTATTCCATTTTCAAAGTCCCTTTTCCCAGGTAACAATAGTCAATGGGAGTAACACTTCAGGTTAAAGTATTAAAAAAAAAATACTGTCTCCATACTAGTCCTGTGTCTCTGGATCTTTTTTGTGGCTTGCACATCCATTTTATTTAAAAATATCTTTTAAAAAGCTGAATATTAAGAATGGATAATATCTAACTCATCTTATAATCTCTAATTCATCTTTTTATGATTATGCTTTTTGTATTTCCTATTAAATATTTGCAAATAATTGGCTATTTTTTTCTTCTAAGTGTTTTATAATTTTAGCTGTCATGTTTAGATGAAATTATGCACTATGAATTAATTTTTGTGTATGATTTGTGTTACAGGTACACTCATTATTTTCCACACAGATACTCAGTTGCCTTGGAACAAATGAAGATTCACTGATTTGCCCTGGCACTTTTGCTGAGAATAAGCTAACACATAGTTGTATATGTTCTATTTTCTGTACACTCTATTCTGTTTCTTTGAATATATGCCCATCCTTTAGCTCAATGTGGTGATGCACCATTCAAGTGATTCAAGTAGTTTAAGTTCTAAAGTAAGTCGGATACTCAAGGTCTTTTCAATTTCCATATACATTCTAGAATCTATTTGTCAATTTCTACTTTAAAAAAATGTCTATAGGAATTTTTGGCGGAATTGTGTAAAGTATATGTGATCTTTCAATCCAGAATTATAGCATACTTCTTTATTTAGACATTCTCTATATTCTTTGTGTTTTTTAGTTTCAATTGTTCTGTCTTATATATCCTTTGTTAAATTTGTTCCTAAGTATATGGTGATTGGTGATTTTAAAAACTGATTTTAACAAAAAAATTTAAATTTTATTGATTTTTTATATTAACCTTATATTCTGTGACTTTGTTAAATTCACTTATTTTTGTCCTGTAGTGGTTTGTGAATTCCTCAGCATTCTCCTACTAAACAATCATGTCTTCTGCATATGGAAATAGTTTTACTTCTTCCTTTAACATCTTTATGACTTTCATTAATTTCTATTCCCTCATGTGCTTTCTTGCTTGCATGTGCATGCTCTTTATATATATATATAGATAGATAGATATAGATATATAGATAGATAATCTGATATATATATATAGATAGATAATCTGATATATATATATATATATATATATATATATATATATATATATATATCAGATTATCTATTTCTTCGTGAAAAAGTTTTGGTAGCTAGTATCATTCAAGGGATTTGTTAATTTCATCTAAGTTTTAGAATTTGTTTGCATTAAGTTGCTCATGATGATCTCATATCCTTTTAATGTCTTTAGGATCTGGGATTGTTAGATAATAGTAATAAGCAGTACAATGCAAAACAATAACATAGCAGAGTTATTAGTTTTCCTTAAATTGCTATTAAGGCTAATGAATAATCAAGGAACTTATAGAAAAATAACAGGTATATTAACCCTAAGAATAAACAGGTAGAAACAAAGGAAGCCAATTAAGAAATATGTCAAGAAGGAAGGATCAATGGGGTTAATTCCTGACAGGGTCTAACTGAGGTAATTGTAAAATTAGGATTTATGACCATAAGTTTCTCAACATTTTTCAGAAGGGAAATTTCATTAATAGTGTAGGAACAATAAGTTGAAGTTTGTTGGGTCATTGACCCCAACACCCACATTAACATAGAATTTACTTGTAGATGAAATCCTCCTGAATGGGATAGTCACCATGATAGTTCCTGAAAGGACCAACTAGGGTCAAAAACTCCCCTGCCCCACAAAAACATCTGATTGGGAAAGACCAAAGAAGGTGGACCCCAATTCTCCAGGTAAACATCCAACTAATAAATTTAGAAGTAGCACTGTTTCCTTTGTCATTTTCTGCTCAGAAATCTCTCTCTCTCTCTCTCTCTCTCTCTCTCTCTCTCTCTCTCTCTCTCTCTCTCTCTCCCCCTCCCTCCCTCCCTCCCTCCCTTCCCCTCTCCACCCCGCCTCTTGTTCTCTGCTTAAACCTTATTCTATTTTCACTCATACTAAAATTCTCTTCCTTGAATTTCAATGTTTGATCACTTTTTTTAGTTGTAGATAGACACAGTACCTTTATTTTAGGTATTTATTTTTATGTGGTGCTGAGGATTGAACCCAGTGCCTCACACATACTTGGAAAGTACTTTATCACTGAGCCACAACCACAGCCCACTTTTGATCACTTTTTATTCTTGATCAGTATAGCTAAGAGTTTGGAATTTTGTTGATCTTTTCTAAGAACCAGATTTTGGCTTTAATATCTTCATTATTTAATACATTTTATATACCTTTGACTTCTCTACTTACATTTATTTTTTTATTTTAGTGATAGGCTCGTTTTTTCTTATTTTTCTACTTTCTTGACATGAAGCTTGAGATCAAGGTTTATAGATCTTACCTTTACTAAAAACATGTTTTAAAAATAAAACTTCCTCTTAGCACTGTTTACTGTCTCTCTCTCTCTCTCTCTCTCTCTCTCTCTCTCTCTCTCTCTCTCTCATCTCTATTTCTCTCTCTCTCTCTCTCTCTCTCTCTCTCTCTCTCTCTCTAGAGGTTTATGTAGTTGTCTTATTAGTATCAAATTCTAATTTATTTCTATTGTGGTCAGAAAATAAACTCTGTACAAAATCAATGCATTTAATTTTTGAGCTCATTTTATGGCCCCAAATCCTATATTGGTTTCATATAATGTTATATAAATTAGTTCACAGTGCTTTATAGTATTGTTCCAAATCCTCTTGATTTAGCTAATTTTTTGATGGTTATTTTATAATCTCCTTTTTAAGAAAAGGTATAGAATCTCATTCTATGAATCTAAGTAAGCATGTTTCCTCATTAATGATTTCAATCTTTACTTTAATCATTTTAAGCTCTGTAATGAGACACTACCACACGTTAATCATTATATCTTGATAAATTGACCCTTTTGTTTTTATGAAATGCCCTTTTTATTTCTAGTAAAACTCTTTGTCTCAAAGTCCATTTTATCAAATATTAATTTATAGTTCCAGGCATCTTAGGTTTACTCTTTGCATGGTATATCTTTTTCCACTTAATTAAAATTTTATCTGTTTCTTTATATTTAAGGTGAATGTATTATAGCTAGCATATATCCATCTTGCTTTTTACCAAAATCTAATAATACATGCTTTTATTTGAAGTATTTAGTCCAATTAACGTATTTCCATAATTTGAGTCATCTCAGGGTTAGCAATTATTATCTTTTTCCTTGAAGTTGGGTCTAAACTTCCTGGCTTTTTGTGTTTCAGATAAATTTGAATTGTATCATGACCATTGTGACTCTCATGTTGTGGACACATTAGATTCTGTTATATTTCCCCAAAGTGCAGTGACATATTCTTCTTTTATAGGCATATATCATGGTAAGACTCAAACTATAAAGCACCCTAACTGAAGGAGGCAGTGACTCAGATCTCCCACTGTGTTCTTTTTGCCTTAGTTTTAACTGTTTCCAGTTTGCCCTACACATATTTTACAAGTTGCGCTAAATTGAAACATAAAATTTAGGGTTTCCCTTCCTTGGTTATCTCCTCTCCAGGGTTCCCTGCTCATTACACAACCAGAAAATTTTCTGGCTTTAGACTTAGCTGTTCCCATATTGTTGTGACTGAGGCTACCCAAGACAAAGCTGCTAAAAACAGAGAATTTACTTGTTATAAGTTTTAACTCCTTTCTACAAATGCAGTCTTCAGATTCTCTCTTATCTTGGATGATTTGTTCTTGTCTAACATCATAGCTGATATTTCTGGATTGACATATTAGGTTTGTACTCCACCACAGTAGAAAGAGAAACCCCTAGTAGAAGCTTTAAAATAAATATTTATCTATTTCTATAAAGACAGACAGGATTCATTTGCAATTGAGCAAAAAGGCATGGGACTTAACAAAATGGAATCATCAGAAAATGTGCCTAAGGAGCCTGTCTTGGACTAATAAATAGTTAAATATGTACTTCTGATCCAATTAAATATACTGAAACAGTTAGAGGTCCAGAATTTGAGAAAGAGATCTGAGTTAGAAATAGAATTTTGGAAATACTGTATTTAAATCTATGATACTAGATAGAATAATGATGGGAATAAATGTAGATTAACTGAGAAAAAAGGTCTAAAGACTTATATTTGGAATAATTCAGAGTGAGGAAAATAAGGAGGAACCCAGCTAGAAGATTGACAATAGAATAATTGGTTTGAAGGCTATGAAGAGAATCAAATAAATGCCTCAAGAACACTGGATTAGAATAATGCCAAATGTTTCTAATGAATCAAAGAGATAAGGACTGAAAATTCACCAGTGAAATTGGAATTATGTATATAATTAATGACCCTAACAGAGAAGTTTTTATGAAATTATTGAAAGAAACTCTTCCAAGGATTTAAGAAAATATAGGCAAGGAGACGCAGAAGCAGCTAAGATATATACAAACCTTTTGAGGGCATTTGCTGTGAAGAGGAACAGAGAAATGTGAAAGTAATTGAAGGAGGAACATGGAATAAAGTATCATTTTATGAGAAATATCACACAATGTTTACTTGTTGACAGGAGTAAACTAAAAAAAGGGGAGAAACTGAGGAATGTAGGACATCATTTTCTCTAAAGGGTCAGATATTAAATATTTAGATTTAAAGGTCATATGATCTTTGTCACAGTTACAAAGCTCTGCTATTATAGCACAAAAGCAGCTATTGTAAATGAATAGACATGTCTGAGTTCTGGTAAAATGTTATTTTCTAATAAACGAAAGACAGGGTTTAGATATGGGGTTTAGCTTCCTGATCTTTGATACTGGAGAAAAAAAAGATAAAATCAGAAATTAAGTTCTTGAGTAAGGAACCCTTGATCAGATCCAGTATACAAATGTAGAGATTATCACTTGTTAAAAAGGAAAACAAAATCATCCATTTTAATAGAAATTTAAAATATAATATGGGCTCTGATAGATATAGAATGGTATATCATGGTTGAAGAACTTTTGATTGCTTCCATTTTCCAATATTAGGAAATGTTAAATCATCCACCTGACTTTAATTAAACTGTCCCTCTCTGGCAAACATCTTCAGCCTTGCTTACCTCTGTCCAACCCCTTGTTAACATTAACAGAATAATTTTATACTATAAGATAGTGGGTCTTCACATAACCCTAATTTGGCTTCCTGTTTTTAAAATATCTAAAAAAGATAAATCAGTATTAGTAATCAAGCTGTTGGAAGTATTTTTAACCCATTATTATACCAAACCAAATTCTAAATATATGCTAGCCGATTGTTTTTGTTCACACAAGAATGTTCTAAAAGTACACCTAACACTTCTTTTTCCTGAGTTTGTACATCATAATAAGAAGGCAAAGAAACCTGCTTCAGAATTCCTTTCTTAGTCATCTGTTTTCAATTTCAAAGAACTTTTCTCTAAATATGCTTAGTTTTGTAATGTTTTTTCCCATTGTATTAAATTACTACATTTTAACATCACTAAGATTTAGAAAGAATTTTATTTTGGTGAAGGTCCACTTTTCCAGCAGCCAACATTACATTACAGAACATACTGTAAGCTACAGAGATTGTAAAAGTAATAGCAGTAAGGATAGTCTTTATTTTTTGTTATGTCATACTTGACACAGTGATGCTACCAAACTCTTTTTCTATTCCATTTTCTATTGCATCAAAAAGTTCCCCTCACTCATTATTTGTTTCTTATGTAACTGACAAAAAATAACAAAAAATAAAGAGTATGAAAAAATTGTACTTATATGTCCCGAAGTCCTTCTGCCTCGATTACACTATCTACAGTTTCATCCAGACTAGCTAACATGACTAATACAAGGTTAATAATATCTTTCTCTACAAAATTGTAGAAAATGTTGCTTTTCTGTATCAGAGCTTTTAGCATTATTATTACTGAACATTTTTGAACCACACATTTCATAAACTTAGATTTGTTGTTCCTCCTCATTGGTATCAAATACATTAAAATGTCAGTGATTCCATAACTTTATTATCTTTATTAAGAATTATCACACTGTGCCCCCCTAAACTTGTATAATTAAAATATTAATTAAAAATAAAATTTAAAAGACATCTGATTAGACATGCTCTGAAACAATTTATTTGATCCTGTTAGGAAGTTGCACTATTATAGAGGTCCATTAACTCTTTCAGGATGTTATGGAGTCAGTGGGGAAATCTCTAATTGCTACTGGCACAGGTGAGTGCTATGAGTACCAAATTATGCATGGCAATAGCAATTTCCTAAAAGATCTGTGATTTCTTAGTGGTTAAAAGCTTTAATGTGCCTCCAGAGCCCAACTCATTAACAGAGAATAATTTAGGCACAGAAATAATCTAACTAAAATGTAAAACTCTGAAAGCATTACAAATAATAGTGTACCTAATAAAAGTTCTTGAATAGTAGTGTCATTTGCACAAAGAGAAATGTCATCATAAAATGGGACAATAACTAGAAATAAATCAAACAACCTTCCCTTATATGTTACATCTTCCTCACATATTTATAAAATTTTCACCTTTTAAAGAATTTGAAATACTGTAGCCTTTGCATTACTGACTTTCTAAGCCTTACAATTAGTTTCTTTAGGAAATTGTCATTCGATTTTTAAAAATAGGGAAAACTGAGATTAGTTGTATTTCTGAGGCTATGAAACTTATGATATCCAACTATTTTATTTGCTTTGGGACCACACTTATTCTTAAAATAACTTAAATGACCTTTAAAATATATATGACTTTTTCCTTCCTGAAAACATTGTTTTGAGGTTGGGAAAGGTGATGAACACCTATAATCCCAGTGACTGGGGAGGCTGAGGTAGGTAGATTCCAAATTCAAGGCTGGTCTCAACAAATCCTTAAGACCCTGGGCAACTTACTGTGACCTGATTAAAAAAAAAACAAACAAAAAAAAAAAAAAAACAAGGGCTGTTGATATAGCTCAGTGGTAAAGCACCCCAGATTCAGTCCCCAGTACCAAAGAAAAACATAAACAAAACCCCAAAACATCATTCTGAAAATGCTTATGTTCTCCTTTCAGTCTCTATAGAAATGCATAATTTGCTGATTACAAGCACAATATACCTAACATGTATGGTTCCAGTTGCATTTTCAATTCCATCCTTTTTGTAAGTCCACATTATTTTTCTACTAAGAGAATATTTCTGTTTTATTCACAGTGTTGTAATTAACATTCTTTTCATATCTATTGAGGAACATTTTACACACACACACACACACACACACACACACACACACATATATATATATATAAATGTGTGTATTTCTGTAGTCATCCCCACAAGCATAACGAGAGATTTAAATAAACACCAAAAGTTCCCTAGTGACTCTAGGCATTAAATTTCCTCTACTTTGGGCAACCACCTAATCATCTTTCTGTCACTATAGTTTTACATTTCCTAGAATTTCATATTAGTGGGATTGTTACCAGCGGGTGTAGGGATCAGCTTCCTGTTCCATGGAGTCCAAGAATGAAGACCACAAAACTGAGGTAAGCAAGGGAGAGGAATTTTATTAAAAGGGAAGGTGAGACTCAGAACTTCCAGCGAAAGGCCCCAGGGAGGGGCAAGAGTGCTGCTGTGTCTTAGAGCATTCCTTCTTTTAAAGGGCCTTAAGAAGTTGATAAGTTCCTTTTGATTGTTTCTTGATAGTTCAATTGTCCCTGAGCATGTGTGTGGGCTAGATGTCGCAGTTTTCTAGATGACACACTTGATCTCTGTGAGTTGGAAACTTACACCCTTTGAGAAACAGAAACTGTTTTAAAACATATTGGGGCATGTTAAAATGGCTGTCTTTGTGCTTATCCTCTTGTTGATGACCTTTACTGACCCCTCCTTACTCCTGATTGCCTATCCTTTTCTATCTCAGGATCATGTACAATGGTTTCCTTTATGTTTCACTCTCCAACTTAGCATTGTATTTTTTGAGATTTGTCCATTTTACTGAATCAATATTTCAGTTGTTTTATTAACAAATAGTGTCCAATAGTATTAATATATAATGGTTTGTGGATTCAGTCACCATAATTTTTCTCCCATTTAGGACAAATATAACTAATGTAACTTAAAAAAATTAATTATTGTTATCCATTAATATTACATCATCATTCCTAAGTTAATGTCTAAGATCATTAGTAGTAATAACTCATTATTTAATAAATTCCAAAGAATGATTTTTAAAAAAAGAAAAAATTAAGTAATCTGTAATGGCTTTTTTTTTTTTTTTTTTGGTATGGAGAATTGAACTCTGGAGCACTCCACCACTGAACCACATCCCCAGCTCAATTTTGTATTTTTATTTAGAGACAGAGTCTCACTGAGTTGTTTAGTGCCTAGCTAAGTTGCTGAGGCTGGCTTTGAACTTGTGATCTTCCTGTCTCAGCCTCCTGAGCCACTGGGATTACAGGTGTGCCACACTGCCAGGCTGTAATGGTTATTCTTATGTGACAATTTGACTAGGTCAGGAGGGACCCATATACTTGTACAAACATTATCCTGGATGTGTCTGTAAGGATGTTTCTAGATGAGATTAACATTTGAATTGGTCTACTCAGTAACATATTGCCCTCACTATTTGGGGGGGGTGGTGTTCATTTTATTAATTGAAGGCCTGAAGAAAATAAAAAGTCCAAGCTTCCTGAAAGTAAAAGGTAACTCTGCCTGCCTAACTGCTTGAGATTGTATGCTAATCTTTTTTACCCTGAAGACTGGGACTGAAAGATGCATTATTCTTGGGTCTCAGACTTGATGGATTTTTTTAAAAATATTTTTCAGTTGTTTATGAACATTTATTTTATTTATTATTTATATATGGTGCTGAGAATTGAACCCAGTGCCTCACACATGCTAGGCAAGCGCTGTGCCACTGAGCCACAGCCCCAGGCCCAGAATTGCTGGCTTTTTAACTGGAACTTACACTATCAACTCTTCTGGTTCTCAGGCCTTCAAACACAATCTGAAATTTACACCATTGGTCTTCAGCATCTCCAGCTTGCCAGTTGCACATCTTGGTAGTTTTCAGTCTCTATAATCACATGAACCAATTCCTCAATAAATATACATATGTGCTTTGTGTGTGTGTGTGTGTGTGTGTGTGTGTGTGTGTGTGTGAATTTGAAAGTTAGTAGTAGGGAGCATTTTCTAACCAAAAATCAAAACCCAGAGGGCTTAAATGGAAATACAGTTACAGATAAGAGCCAAGTTCTGATGCAATGTCCAATAGGGTGGATGTACATAACAATAATGTTTTAATACACTTCAAAAAGCTAAATGAAAGGATTTTGAAAGTTTTCAGTATAAAGATATGATAAATGTTTGAGGAGACAGAAGTTTAACCCAATTTAAACATTATATAACATGTATGTATTGAAATACCATAGGGTATCCCATTAATAAGAGCAATTCTTATGTTCTTATGTATCAGTTAAATAAATTTAACAAAAATTGAAGAATTAAATAAAATCCCTTAGAAATCAAGAATAAGACTAGCAATACAACTAAAAATAGGAAAAGAGCATGAAGTGACAATTATTGGAAAAACAGGTAAAACGGTATTTTAAAATTAAAAAAAAAAGATTCAAATTTTTCACTTAGAATTTTAAAAAGAGCAAAAGCACACTACAATCATGCCTTTTCTTATTTATAAGAATCAAAACTCTCTTTGCTTTCTTTTCTTTTTTGGCTGGGGTAAAGGGATAGAGCCTAGCAAGGCTTTACCATTGAACTGCAACCCAGGTCCTTTTTTTTTTTTTTTTTTTTTCTGAGACAGGGTCTAGCCAAGTTGCTGAGGCTGGCCTCAAATTTCTGATCCTTCTGCCTCAGTCTCCCAAGTCACCAGGATTATAGGCATGCACCATTGCTCCCAGCTGATTCCAAACTTTAAAAAACATTATTGGCCTTCATGTCTGTTTTGATGCCAATACCACGCTGTTTTTGTTACTGTAGTTCTCTAGTATAATTTGAGATTAGGTATCATGGTGCCTCCTGTTTCACTTTTCTTGCTTAGTATTGCTTTGGCTACTATGGATCTCTTATTCATTGAAATGAATTTAAGAATTGTATTTTCTAATTCTTGTAAAGAATTTCATTGGTATTTTGATGGGGATTACATTGAATCTATATAAAACTTTTGATAGTATGGCAATTTTGACAATATTCTGCCTATCTAAGAACATGGGCTGTCTTTCCATCTTCTAAGGTCTTCTTCAATGTCTTTCTTCAGTGTTCTATAGTTTTCATTATAGAAGTCTTTTGCCTCCTTGGTTAGATATATTTCCTAGTATTTTTTTAGGTTATTGTGAATGGAACAGTTTTTAAATTTTTTTCTCAAAATATTCATTATTGGAGTATAGAAACTATAGATTTATGGATGTTGATCTTGTAACCCACGACTTTGCTGAATTTGTCTATCATCTCAAGAAGTCTTTTTGTAAAGTTTTATTTTTGGGGTCTTCTAAATTTAGGACCATGTCATCAGCAAACAGAGATAATTTGATTACTTTTCCTATATATATCCCTTTCATTTTCGTATCTTGATTGATTGCTCTGGCTAGAGTTTCAAGGATTATGTTTAATTGGAGACATGAGTGGTAACCCTTGCCTTATTCCTGATTTTAGAAGAATTTTTTTTTTTTTTTTGCTTTGGTTTTGGTTTTTCTCCATTCAGTGTGATATTGGTTGTGAATCTATCATATATGGCCTTTATAATATTGAGGCAACTTACTTATATCTCTAGTTTTTCCAGTGTTTTTAATATGAATGGGTTCTGGATTTTGTTTCTCTGCATCTATTGAGATAATCGTGTGATTCTTCTCTTTAATTCTATTTATGTGGTGAATTGCATTTATACATTTGCATATGTTGAACCAACCTTGTATCCCTGGGATGAAAATCATTTGATCATGGTGTGCTATTTCCTTAATTTGTTTTGAATGTGGTTTGCCAATATTTTATTAAAGATTTTTTTGTCTATGTTCATCAAGGACATTGATCTGACTTTTTTCTTTCTTTTTCCTTGATGTGTTTTTGGTTTGGATATCAGGTAATGAAGACCATTGTAACAGAATAAGACACAGAAACAAACCCAACAAGGGTACCAAAAACTTGGTTGAGAAAAGATAGCCTTTTTAAACAAATGGCGCTGGGAAAATGGCTCTGAAAAATTCTAATTGCTGGTAGAAGTGAAAAATGATACAACTCCTATGCATGAAAATCTGACAGTATTTATTAAAATACATGTGGAGTTGCCCTTTGATCCCATGTCACCTCTTCTAAGGATTTGTCCTTCAGAAATGTACATGCATTCTAAATATTATATGAACAGGGCTACTAATTGGCACATTGTAATAATAAAGAATTGGAAACAAACTATGTGTACCTCAATAGGAAATTAATTGTATAATTCATGCTACAAATACAAAATTGAATGTTATAGATCTATAAGAATGAGTATAGCCTTTATGTGCAAAGACAAACTAATGCCCAATAATATTTTAAAATAAAACAAACAAACAAGACATAATATTGTGTATGCCACCTTTTTTCTAAGAAATTAAGCTAGTGAATATATTATAGTATCTCATACAAATGTATATATTTGTATGAAATACTAGAAGAATAAGCAACATCTAATAATAATATTTATCAGTATATACTAGAGTAGAATGGGTTGGGGGATAGAGGGTATCAAGACTTCCAAGCCTGTATTTGATATGATTTTGAATCATATAAATGTCACCTATTCAAAAAACATTTTGGTAGTGCTGGGGTTCAAATCCAGGCCTTTGCACACATAAGACAATTACAGTATCAGTGAAGTACATCTCCAACCCTTGAAAGATGTTTTAAATGCTAAAAAAATAATAATCAAGCCCAATGTGATAGTGCATACCTGTAATCCCAGCAACCGGCAAGGGGGGAAGGGGGGGCAGGAGGGGAGGCACTGGAGGTAGGGAATGAGGCAGGAGGATCACAAGTTCAAAGCCAGCCTCAACAACTTATCAAGGCCCTGATACACTTAGTGAGATCCTGTCTGAAAATATAAAATTAAAAAAGGGCTGGGGATGTGGCTCAGTGGTTAAGCATCCCCAGGTTCAATCCCTGGTACAAAATCACCATCATCATCATCATCATCATCATCATCAATAGTAATATGTCCTTGCTCTCCAAATCTACCATATCATAATAATTTTATTTTTCTGCTTAGTTTTATATAATATGGTTACATGTGGAGAAAAAGAAAATTTTACTGAGTAAATTTCATATAAGAGGCTTTATGTATATCCCAAATATAAGACCTCTTTATAGAAACAGTACTCCTTATTTTGCATATTACTGAAAAATAGATAATTAGTAGGAAATTGAGTTTATAAAATAGAGAAATTGTTTAATTTTCTGCTACGAACAAGAGAAAACAATCACCTTTTTAATTCCAGCAGTAATTATAGTATAATTCAATTGATTACTTATCTACTAATTTTGCTGAAATATATTAAATTCATAAAGCAACAGAAAAGCAGGTTATAAAGACCCATTTTATCAATTCATTTTTAAAGAGAAAATATGTAAGCATACTCTGCTCTTCACTGCTTCAGAAGTGATTCTTCAAATAGCAACAGAACTACATTCACATTTATTGATAGGCTGCATGCTATAGTCATGTATTTGTTTTAAATTCCTCCATCTCATGTATATTTTAAAATGGAAGGAAAACAAAAAGAACTCTCCATATGACTCTACCAGAAGTATATATGCTCTGTATATTTCTGAGGAAAGGGAGCAAACAGATTGCATAAAAATATTTAGTTTTAAGTAATTATTAAGGAAAGGAAACAAAGCATTATTGTTGTTACAGGATTCATATCAAATATTTCACTCATATTCCATATTTGCAATTCTATATTTATAATTTTTCTTAAAAATTGAGATGTAATTATCAGTTTTGGCACACACTAACTGTGGAACAGAAAATCTCTGTCCACAAAGGCAAACTGCATGGGCCATGTCAGAATCCTTAATTGAACCTTTCCAACCCTGTAAGGTTCATACCCAGTAAGAGTTAAATTGGTAATAAGTATAAAAATCATAATCAAATACCTCATTTGCAATGGACATGCAAACTGTCAAAGGGATACATCCTCTTTCAAAAATACTTCAGTTACTAGTTAAGTATTAAGATAGAGACTCAGATCAGCAATCCCCAAGTGAACATCACAATGAGAGTTAATAGTAGCAAGAATTGGAGAGTTTTATTCCACCCAACAAAAGATTTATTCGTGATAATTATATATAATAAGCTTGAGTTGCTGAATATAGATGCAGATATTTTAATAGGAATTATATTTATCTTTTAAACTTTTATCTTCAGATTTTATGTTTAATAAAGGTCTAGCTGAGTCCAATACATACAACTGGAAATTGTAAAGACCGTACATTGCGTTTTAAGCACAATTGAAAACACAGGAGTGTGTTATACACAGAATAATATAACTTACAAATTGAAATTATTATAAGTGAACTAAATGATATTTGAAGTTAAAATATAAATCTCTCAGAGTGATACAAAGTAGTTTATGGAATTGTTAAGACCAAGAAATCAGTTGTTAATCTTTGAAGTGTAAATATATAAGAAACATTAAATAAATCAATATACATATAAATAAATATAAACCAGGGGCAGTGTTAAAAACAAAATACTGCAAATACAAAGTCCTTTCCATTTATTTTCCATCGATAATGTAGCCATCTTTGAAAAGAACAAGCAGAATGAGTTAGCCGCTTATCTTAATAGTTTTGTATTATCTCAATCAATACAGCTATACCCTCTGTGTACATATCCTACTCAGTTAACAGAAGCTTGGTAACAAATCACAGTGAAGACCAAAGGCCATCCTCTATTAGTCATGTTTCAATATTCCCAGGGAATCCCTCTGCATTCACTTCCCTCATAATAAATTTGCTCAGGGAAAGCTATGTAATTATTCTTCCCCTTATTTCTTCCCACCTTAATCTGATTGAAAATTGGAAGATCAGTTCTTAACATTGTTTTCTCCAGACTAATTCACAGACCTACTTAAATCCAAAGATTATGTAGTCCCTTTTTTCTGCCATTAACTAACATCAGTTATGTACCAACTATGTGCTAATCGTAAGACATGTATTATTATCTAATGTATATTTAAGAACACATCAAGGAAGGTACAAATTTTATAAGCTTTTAAAATTTATGTATTATACATGCAAAACTAAAGAAATCAACTTGTATAACATTATTTGTCACAGAAAGAACACATCCATATAAATCATTCACACAAAGAAATAATACTATAAAACACCCACATCAAGAAATATACGGTGTTACCATAACTTCAGAGATATCATCATGTTCTCTCTTTTCTTTAAAAATATTATGTCTATATTGGTTTCCAAAAACAGATTATTTGTCTTTTTTAGAATATTTTACAGATGGAATTACATAGTATGTATTCTCTTTTATGTATTCTTTTGTTCAATGCACTCATGAGCATTATCCATAATATCATGTAGGTAACAGTCCCTTTTTCTTGGCTGTATAGAATTCCATTGTATGATCAGACAATACATTTATCCATTTCATTTTTGCATGATATTTAGGCTGTTTTCAAGTTAGAGATGTTATAAACAATGCTTGTCTTAACAGTTTTTTTCTATGTCTTTTAACACACATGTGTACTTTTTACTTTATATACTTAGTGGTAATATTGTTAGAGAAAAGGATATGCATATATGCAAAATTTAGTAGAAACCGACAAAAATTTTGAAAATAGTTCTTTTCATCATGTATCCTAATAAACAGCATATGTAAGTTCCATTCACTTGTATCTTTGCCAATAATATTGGACATTTTCATTGTATTATTTCAAATGGACATTTCATTGTGGATTTAATTTAAATTTACCTGGTTAATAATGAAATTGAGCATTTTCCATAGGATTATGTGCTATTTTACATATTCTTTCATAAATGTTATTCAAAATCTCTTTATCTCTCTTAACACTGTGGTTTTCCATCTTTTTTCATTAATCCACAGGTTTTTTTGTGTATTCTGAATATATTGCTTCATCAGTAATATGGATTGAAAATATACTGTCTCTTATTTGATGAATAAAAGTTCCAAATTCTAAGATAGTCCAATATTTCAAACTTTTCCTTTATGGGTGGAAAAATTTTCCTTCCCCAAACTCATTAAAATATTGTCTTATGACACAATATTTTTTCCTTAATATGAATGTCCTTACGTGTGAAGGTATGCTTCTGGGCTGTTTAATTCCTTTGATCTATTTCTTTCTCCCTGTTCCAACACCACAGTCTTTTAATCACAATCCTAATATATATGAGTATCAGTCCTCCAACTTCTTTGTTCTTCAAATTTGTTTAATCTGTACCTGCATTTGTTATACATTTTACATACATTTTATAAATCCCTTGTCATTGTTCACATTTTCCTCTCCCCATGAACACACACATGAACACTGTCCTGGGAATTTTATTAAAACTGTATTGAGGGCTAGGGTTATGGCTCAGTGGTAGAGCGTTTGCCTAGTCCATGTAAGACACTGAGTTTAATCCTCAGCACCACATAAAAAAATAAACAAAGTTATAAAAAAATAAAATTGCTGTCATTTAAAAAAAACTATATTCAATATATTGATCAATTTTGGGAAAACTGATATCTTTTCAATAATGAGTTTTCTTATCTATGAACATGTGTATCGATTCATTTACTTCTGTCTTTCAAAATCTTTATATAAATACATATTCCTAGGAATTTGTTATCCTTTGATGCTATCAAAAATGACACCATCATTTCATTCCATACTAATTTTCACTTGTATATAGAAATATAATTGTAATGACTAAATTCTATTTGGAATCATAACAATTTAATGCAGTAGTAACCTGGTAACATATCATTTCATACTTACCTAACGTTTCATATCCCCTACCTTAGGATTCTCTTCTAAATCTGGGAATAGCATGAAACAATAAAACACAGCACATAATTGCAGATGATTAATATCTCTTTGGCAATTTTAATCAAAATATAGTGGAATCTCAAGAATAAAGACTTCTCCATTTAAGCCCCTGCATAAATACTCCAGAGGCATATTTAATATGACACTTTTTAGATGATACAACAAATAGAGCAACTAGTCACTTGTATCAGTGGTCAACTCAGTAATACATTTTTTGTTTTTGCTCTTTGTTTCCTGCTTAGATTCCTCTGTTCCTCACTGCTGCTTTCTGAGATACATTCTCTAATAAGGAACTCACATAAACCCTTGTTCAGTCCGTTTTCTTGCCATATCATCTCATGATCATGTTTATTTATTTATTTGGTACCTGGGATTGAACCCAGAGGCACTCAACCACTGAGCCACACCTCCAGCCCTTTTTTATTTTTTTATTTAGACAGGATCTCACTTAGGGCCTCACTAGCTAAATTTCTGAGGATGGTTTGAATTTGCATTCTTCCTGCCTCAGCCTACGGAAATACTGGGATTACAGGCGTGCACCACAACTCCCGGCTCATGATCATGTTTAAGGAAAAGTCACAGCCTTTTCCAATGGGCCATATGATGAAATGATCCAGCCTCCTGTTAGCTGTCTGGCCTCATGTCTACGTATGTTTCCCTTTTTACAGTCAATTCCACCCATTCTAACCTCTGAGTTGTTCTTCAATCATTCCAGGCATCCTTTCCTCTGAGGAAAGTCCTAATTGTTGCTTTCCCTGCTTGGAATTGTAAATACAGATATTTCTCTATGTGGCTTTCTAATTCTCCTTAAAGTCAATCAGTACATTCTCTATGAAGTGTTTTCTGTCCAGACTTTTGAAATTGCAAACAAAAAAGAAAAAAAAAATCACAACATTCCTATCCTCATCTCCTGCTTTACTTTTCTACTTAGCATATTATCTACTAATAATATATTAAGATTTACGGTTTTTTGTTCTCACTCTTGTATCCATAGCACCTATAACACTATCTGACACTTAGTAGGCATTTGTTAAATTTTTGAGTGAATTTTCTTAAAGTGTAAATATTTTTCTACTTATGCAAAACGAGTTCATAATAAGAAAATGTTTGCAATAACTATTACATAATAATTTATTAAATTTAAATTAATATGTAAAATAAAAAATAGATGGAATATAAAACTCCCTGTAGACAGAGTAGTATACTCCATGTTTAGCAAGTTGAAAAGAAAGTGTCTTCAGTACTTTAGTATCTGAGAAAGAACGAGACTGGGAGGAAGTAGCTTTAATATGTAGTATAATTAATATTCAATGCAACTTATTCATATAAATATATAGTTTGTTGAGTTTCAACAAATATATTCAGTCCTATGAAAATGAAAGCAATCATGATATAGAATATTTCCATCCGATCCCTCAAAAGGTTCCACATTTGATTCTCTCCCTTGACTCCAGACCTAGGGTACCAAAGACTAATCTCTTAAAATATTTCTCCTATAACTGACATATATTAGTCTATTTAGGCTTCTATAACAAACTGCCATAAAATCAGAAGATGATAAACAGAAACATTTTTCACAGTTTGGGAAGCTGGAAAGTCCAAGATCAAGGTGCAGGTGGATTCAGTATCTGGTGAGACTTGCTTTTGTTTCACAAATGATGCCTCCTAGCTGTATCTTCACATAGAAGAATAGTCAAGTTAGTGCCATTTGTGAGAGTTCTATTCTCATGCTAATCATTATTCAAAGACCCTCATCTCCAAATACCACCAACTTGGGGTTTGGATTTCAGCACATTAATCTGAGGGTAGAGGCATAAGCATTCAGTCCACTGTAGTTCTTAACTATTGTGATGCTGAACTCCTAGTTGGATATAGGATGAAAAATACTGAGTCTTAAGAAGTGTTATACATGAGTTCCCAAATTAGAAGGCTTTGCTTTGGAGCTAAGCACTTCAGGATTTCATCTGCCTCCCTTGAGTCTCACTGGTAGCTTTAGTAGGGATTAGTTATAAGACTAGAATTGTTGTCAAAAATGCCTTTGTGTGGAAATACTAAGACAAAACATTAAAAAAACTTATTGGATAATATGTTTGGGTTTACAAGTTGAGCTGAACGACTCATTCTTTTCATGACAACCTGAAGATATTTAGATCCCTATAAGCCCTATGTTTTTAACAAATTAGAGGTGATAGGGGGTTAGAGCAGGAGGGAAGATATTGAATATTTTATGAATTTAATCCTATGATATATGAAACTGTCTATTTTATTTATTTATTCATTTACTGTGGTAAAACCTTTAACATGAGATTAATCTCTTGACAAAAGTTTAAGTGCAAAGTACGGTATTGTTAACTATGGACACAATGTTATACAACAAATTTGTAGAATTTATTCATTTTGTGTAAATGAACCACATATTTTATGTTTGAAAAAAGCTAAAGTTTGTTTAACTGTGTTCACAACTCAAGCTGTGAAACAGATCAGATGATGTTCATACATTTAAAGTAAATATATAATGTTGACCAATATTAAGGCTGCATAAATATATTTCATTTCATTGGGTTTAGCCTAGCAGTAGAGTTATAGTTTCTGATTTTATGTCACAAGCCTTTCATGATATTATTCAAGTCCCTGATACAAATGCTGAAATGTTTAGTATCAAAAGCCTTGAACTAATACTGCAGAATTTTCTCTGGCTATGTCTTAGTGAATTTGGGCTACAACAAGAAAAATACTATAGACTGGGTGGCTTAAACACTAGACATTTATTTATCATAGGTCCAGGAAGTACAAGATCAAGGTGCCAGCTGATCTGATTACTGATGAGATCCACCCTCATGGTTATGTCCCCTTAAGGCAGAAAGAGAAAGAAAGAGAGAGAGAGAGAGAGAGAGAGAGAGAGAGAGAGAGAGAGAGATCTTGTATCTCCTCTTTTAATAAATGCATTAATCCTATATGAGGGCTCTATCCTCATAATCTCATGTAACTCTAATCAATTTTCAAAAGCATCAGCATCATATTGTAGGGTAAGGAATTCAACATACGAATTTGGAGGCAACACAAATATGAAGTACATAACAGGCTGGCATTAATAATAATGAAAGTTAAGGCCTGTCACATAGTACTTACTATGCACCATCTCTCTGAATTGGTTTAATTCACTTTGAGTATATATGCAGAAGAGGGATTTCTGGCCTTATTTTTAATCTTTTAAGGAACCTACAAATTATCTAACATAATGATTGAACCAATTTATATTACCAACAGTGTACAAGGGTATACTTTTCTCCACACCCTCACCAACACTCATTTTTTCCTGCATTTTTTATATAGCCATCTTAACACCTGTGAGATGGTATTTCATTGTGTTTTGGATTTGTGTTTCCAAGATTAATTACAATTAATGATGCTGAGCCCTATTTGCTATACCAGTTGGCCATCTGTATGTTTTCTTTGGGTCCTTTGCCAAACTTTTATGTGGGTCCTTTGCCAAACTTTTAATTGGGTTACGTTGGGGGGGGGGGCTTTTTTCTATTGAGTAGACTGAATTCTTACATATTTTGTATATTAATCCCCTATTAGATATATGATGTGAAAACATTTTCCACCAATCCATATGCTATCTTTCCATTTTGTTGTTCCTTTGTTGTACAGGTTTTTAGTTTGATGTAATACTACTTGTTTGTTTTTGCTTTTCTTGCCTGAGCTTTTGGTGTGATAATCCAAAGAAATCAACACCAACAACAATACCAGGGAAGTTTCACCAATTTTTTCTTCTAGATGGTTCAGTTTCAAAACTTATTTCTAGATCTTTAATTCATTTTGTGTTGAACTTTGTGTATGTGTGTGGTGCTGGGGATTGAACCCAGGGCCTGTGCATGCAAGGCAAGCACTCTACCAATTGAGCTATATCCCCAACCCAGTGTGTTGAACTTTTTGTATGGTATAAGAATACAATTTCATTTTTGTATGTGAGAATATCCTATTTTCCAAGACCATTTATTGAAGAGACTCTCCTTTTCCTATTGTGTATTCTTGATACTCTTGTCAAAAATTAATTAGCCATATACACTTAAGTTGTTTATAGCATCTCTATTCTGTTCTAATGTTTGATGTCAATCATTGTGATAAACAGCATTGACAAAATGAAAGATAAAAACACATGATGATCTCAATATATACAGAAAAATAATTTGAGAAAGTTCAACTTTTTTTCACAATGAAAACTATCAACAAAATAGCTGTAGAAATAAATTTTCTCAACACAATAAAGACTATTTAAGAAAAGCACCCACTATCATTATCAGTGGAGAAGAGTGAAAGCTTTCCCTGTAAGATCTGATACAACACAAGGATGCCCACACTCACCAGTTCTGTTCAACGTGGGACTGGAAGCACAAGTAATAGCAATCAAATAAGGAAAAATAAAATCATTCAAATCAGAAAGGAAAAACTAAAAATATCCTTGCTTGTAGATGGCATGATCCTACCTATAGAAAACCCTAAAGACCACACACGCAAAAGTGTAAGGGTCAATAAGTGAATTCAGTAAAGTTGTAGAAGACGATATACAAAAATTGGGGCTGGGGTTGTGACTCAGTGACAGAGCACTTGCCTACCACATGTGAAGCATTGGGTTTGATCCTCAGCACCACACAAAAATAAAAATAAATAAAATAAAGGTATTATGCCCATCTACAACTAAAATTATTACAAAATTAGTTGTGTTTCTTTATACTAATAATGATCTGTCTGAAAAGAAAATCAAGAAAATAATCCCAATTATGATAACATCAAAAAGAATTAAATATCTAGGATTAAATTTAACAAAGAAGGTGAAGTACAGATTAAAGAAAACCATAGAACATTGATGAAGGAATATGAAGACACAAGTAAATGGAAAAAAAATATGTGCATAGATTGGAAGAATTAATATTGTTTAAAAAGTTCATACTACTCAAAGCAATATGTATACTCAATAGAATTTCTATCAAAATCCAAATGGTATATTCATTATTTGTGTATACAAAAGGTACTGATTTTTCTAAGTTGGTTTTGTAATACTGCTAAATTGGTGAATTTGTTTATCAGCTCTAGAAATCTTCTGGTGTATCCCTTAGGTTCTTTTAAATATAGGATCATATGACCTGCAAATAGGGATACTTTCTTTCATATCTCTATCCCTTGATTTCATTTTCTTTCCTAATTCTTCTGGATAAAATTTTAAGAACTATATTCAATAGCAGTTGTGAGAGTGGGCATCCTTTTCTTATTCCTGATTTTTTGGTTTTCTTTAAACGAGACCTAAAAGTATTGGATTCATCCAAGGATACACAGATTTCCCTCACACACATATATTTTAATGTTACATCTTTTTTAATTTATTTTATTGGTTATTTACATAACATTAGGATTTGCTTCTGATTTTAGAGGAAATGCTCTCAGTTTTTCCCCATTCAATGTTGATTTTAGGATTGCCTATTTGCCTTTATTTATTTATTTTTTGTGCTAGGGACTGAACTCAGGGCACTTAACCACTGAGCCACATCCCCAGCCCTATTTTATATTTTATTTAAAGACAGGGTCTCACTGAGTTGCTTAGCCCTCACCTTTGCTGAGGCTGGCTTTGAATTTGCAATCCTCCTGCCTCAGCTTCCTGAGCCGCTGGGATTACAGGGGTGCACCATGGTGCCCGGCCCTATCTGCCTTTATGGTGTTGAAATAGTATCCTCCTATACCTAGTTCCTTCAGGACTTTTATCACGCAACAATGTTGAATTTTGTCAAAGACTTTTTCTCTATATATTCACATGATCATGTAATATTTATCCTTTTTTGTGGTGGTGTTACTGAGGATTGAACTCAAGGGCACTGAGATAAATCCCCAGTTCTTTTTTAAAATATTTTTTTGTTTGTTTCTGAGACAGGGTTTCACTAAGTTGATGAGTCTTGCCTTGAATTTGTGATCCTCCTCTCCTAGCCTCCTGAGTCACTGGGATTACAAGCATGGACCACTATACCTTGATTCTATTTATGTGTAAAAAGCAATTCCATTTGTGATACCCTCAAAAAATAAAAATACCTAAGATTAAACCTAACCAAGCTGGTGAAAAACATTTACAATGAAAATTACAGAACACTGAAAGTAATTGAAGACGACACTGTAAGATTGAAAGCTCTCTCGTATTGAGGGATAGGCAGAATTGAATATAACCCCCATCAAAATATCAATAACAATCTTCAAAGAACTAGGGTAAAAATTTCACATATCATATGGAAGTCTAAAATACCCACAATAGCCAAAACAATCCTGAGCAAAAAGTGCAATGCTGAAGATATCACAATAACCAATTTCAAAATATATACAGAGCCATAATAACGAAGAATAGTATGACAGTGGCATAAAAACAGATGTGTACACCAATAGAATATAATAGAGGACACAGAAATAAACCTATGCAGCTACAACCATCTTATTCCTGACCAAAATGTCAAAAACATACATTGGAGAAAAGACACTCTCTTTATCAAATCATTCTGAGAAGACTTGATATATGTAGAATTTTGAAATTAGTTTCTTATCTCTCACCATATACAAAAATCAATTCAAAGTGGATCAATGACCTAAGTATATGATCTGAAAATTTAAAACTGCTAGATGAAATCATAAGAGAAACAATTCAAAATACAGGCACAGGCAATGATTTCCTGGATAGGACTCCAATAGCTCAGGAAATAATACCAAGAATTGACAAATGGGATTGAATCAAATTAAAAAGCTTCAGCATAACAAAGGAAACAGCAGAGTGAAGAGACTACTTACAGAATGAGAGATAATATTTGCCAGCTGCTTTTCCAGCAAAGGATTAATATCCAGAATATTAATAACAAACTCAAAAAACTTAATAGCAAAAATTTTAAAAATCAATAAACAGACAAAGGAATTTAACAGATAGTTCTCAAAAGAAGTACAAATGGATAATAATTTATATGAAAAAAATGTCAACATCTTTAGACATCAGGGAAATGCAAATTGAAACTACACTGAAATTCCATTTCACCCCATTCACAATGGCTATCATCATGAATGCAAAAAACAATAACTGCTGGCAAGGATGTGAGGAGAAAGGAAACTTTTTACACTGTTGGTGGGAATGTAAATTAGTGCAGCCAATATGGAAATCAGGACGGATTTTACTCAGAAAACTAAAAATAGAACTACCATTTGATCCAGCTATCCTACTCCTTGATGTATACCTGAAGGAAGTCAGCATATTGTAGAGATATCTGCATACCAATGTTTATTGTGGCAAAATTCACAACATATTATAGAATCAATCTAAGTATCCATCAGCTAATGAATGGGTAAAGAAAATATATTATATGTTCACAATGGAGTATTATTCAGCCATAAAGAAAAAAAGCATGTCATTTGGAGGAAAATGTATGCAAGTGGAGATAATAATGTTAAGAAACATAAGCCAGACTCAGAAAAAAAAACACTATCACATGTGTTCTCTCATATGTGTAATGTAGGGGGAGGACATGACTTTAAAATAGAAGGAAGACTATTAGAGAAGAGGAAAGGGATCAGTGGGAGGAGGAAGAGAGGCAAGGAGAGAATGGGAGGTAGAAATGTTCAAAGTAAATTATATTCATATACAGATAGATACATCACACTAAAACCCATTATTCTGCATAATTAGCATGCACTAAGAAAAAAATTCCAACAGCATTTTTCAGAGAAAAAATAAAATACAATTCTTAAATTCATATGGAAATACAAAAACACCAAATAGTTAAAGCAGTCTTGAAAAAGAACAAAGCTGGAGGCATCACATTTCCTGATGTAAAATTATATTACAAAGTTATTGTATAGAAGAGTATGGTACAGTATACCATGTTTGGGCATATGTACTGTGACAGTTTCAAATATGGCAGCACACATCATTAAAAAGTTTTAACTTGGAAATGTTAAACTTGGTAAAGTTCCATCTTGGTTGAGAAATATTTTAAAATGCTATGAAATTCTTTGCTGAGATTAATATACATATATGTCCCTGTTTCAGTTTCTTATTTCTGCTGTTGTAAACTACCACAAATTTAGTGGCTTAAAACTACACAAATTTATTTTATAATTTTTGTTCTGTAGGTCAGAAACCTAAATTTGGCAGGCTAGATGTTTCTTGTAGAGGCTCTAGGGACAAATCTCTTTCCCTTCCTATTTCAGAATCCAGAGGCTGCTCTCATCCTTTGCCTCATAGTTCTGCATCATTCTGACTTTGGCTTTCATAGTCACATCTCCCTCTGACTCAGATTTTTCCACTTCTCTCTTACAAGAACTCTTATAATTACATCGGGCCCATGTAGATAATCCAGAATAATCTTTCCATCTCAAGAGCTTTAACTTAATCCCATCTTCAATGTCTCTCCACCATGTAAGGTAATAGATTCATAAATTCCAAAGATTAGACATGGACATCTTTTTGAGGGGTGGGGATTATTCTGCTTACCAAAATACCCCAGTTCCTATGAAAGAAAACCATATTTCATGGTGATGCAGTTAAAACCTCTGTGTTAAATTGTAGCACATTGTCTTTCCTTAAGCAAGTTTAACATTTAACAATTTTTTCTTCAAGTGATTTTTAATTTTTGTCCTTCTTCATAAATCATCAAACTGATGAAAATATGTCTGCTCATGTTCTAAAAGAAAGAAAATGTGTATTCTCAATCCTGTGACTCTTTAAATCTTTGCCAGGAGAACTCTTTCTTTCTTCTTGCTAATTGTTTAGTCTCTCTCATCTAGTTCAAATTGTTTCCCTAACTTCCCACCATTGGAATCCCCTTCCTTTGAACATTTGTGGTTATAACTCTCTTTACAGCTCACTTAGTAATGAATACATGCTATTTGAGTGACTTTCCCTTGGGTTGTAAATGGTTAAACTAAAAGGAATGAAAATGTATACTGACTTATAACAAATTTATGAAAAATGTTGTGTTCTAAATGAGAGTTAGCTTTCAAAGTATTCACTATATAAAGCTATGCATTTATTCCAAACACTGTAGCAGTACACTAAATTTGTATCTCCTTCTCACCCTCTCCCCTACCCCTCTCTCATACCTCTCTTTTGTACCAGAGTTGAACCCAAGGCTCCTTAACCACTGAGCCACAACCCCAGCCCTGTTTATATTTTATTTATAGACAGGGTTTTTCCAAGTTGCTTAGGGCCTCACTAAGTTGCTGAGTCTGGCTTGAACTCTGGCTCCTTCTGCCTCAGCCTTTGGAGCCACTCAGATTACAGGCATGTGCGCCACGGTTGGCTTGTAGCCTCATTTTTTAAAGTGACCTTGAGACTTATTTAGAAGCCATATAAGAAAATTAGCTATGTTGTTTCACAGCTTCAGCTCACATTTTACCAAAATCATCTACAAAAATAATGTATTCCTAGCCCTTGATTTGCATTTAGAAAACTGAACCCAAGCACAAATATACCACTAATCTTTTTTCCCGTAGAGTGGATTCATTAATTTTTAAAGCACTTTATGATTCCTCTAAAGTAACATTTTCTAGTAAAATCTGGATTGGAAAACATAATTAAGGTTGGAGGTTGGAGGTTGAAGGAAGGGTTTCCTAACTCAACCCAAATATAAATCTGGAACTAAATTGTTATTGAAAGTAGGTGGATTGGCTGTATGGTTGGAAGGGTGGGGGCTATGAGAGACAAAGTTTAAAGAAAAAACATAAACAGAAAGTAGATGTTACCTACAGAGTAGTAATCTATGTACTCAAATGGTTCAGAGACAAGAATGCCAAATCCAACTAACAGACTCAGTGGTGACAGAAAGCACCAGAAAGTATGACTCCTACTTCTTCCAAGGACAGATCCTATGCATTGTCCAAGCATACTTAACTACATGTCAACAAGAAGCACAAAAGTATCCACCATGCCTGAGCACAGAGGCAAAATAAAGGACAAGAGGGCAAGAGCAATAGGGCATGTCACACACAACCAGTGGCTAACATTGAAATGTTGCCTGCCATATATCAAAGTCTAAAGGATCACATAAAAGTCATGTATGTAAGAAATAAAAATAAATTTAAAAAATTTAAAACCTTCCTAACAATTAAAAAAAAAAGTAAAGGTAGACATACCCAAAAAGAAAGAAGAGCAGAAATTTCCTTTATACAAATGAGAGGGGAAAGAGATCTTGACACCACTCCCAATAATATATACTTTTTTAAAATTTTTAAACAGTATTTACTTTTTTATTTGCATATTTTTTTAATTTGTTTTAATTAGTTACACATGACAGTATAATGACCTTGACATATCATATATTTGATATGGGATTCAATATCTCATTTTTCTGAGTGTACAGGTTGCAGAATCACACTGGTCATGCATTCACATATATACACACAGTAATAACAATGTCTGTTTCATTCTACTATCCTTCCTATCTCCCCAACCCCTCCCCTCCCCTCCCATAACTTCTCTCTACCTAATCTAAGGTAGCACTATTCTTTTTTTTTTCTCACATCTTCATACGTGTATTTTGTATAATGATGAGGGTCTCCTTCCACCATCCATGCAATTCCCTTTCTCCCTCCCTTTCACTCCCACCTCTCTTCCCTATCTAGAGGTAATCTTCTTCTCATGCTCTTCCTCCCTACCCCATTTTGAGTCAACCCCCCCCCCCCTTATATCAGAGAAGACATTAGGCATTTGTTTTTTGGGGATTGGCTAACTTCACTTAGCATAATCTGCTCTAATGCCATCCATTTCTCTGCAAATGCCATGATTTCATTATTTTTTAGGGCTTAGAAATATTCCATTGTGTATATATGCCACATTTTTTTATCCATTCATCCATTGAAGGGCATCTAGGTTGGCTCCACAGTCTAGCTATTGTGAATTGTGCTACTATAAACATTGATGTGGCTGTGTCCCTGTAGTATGCTGTTTTTAGGTCTTTGGGGTATAGTCCGAGAAGACGAACCACCATTTGACCCAATAATATATTTTTAATAAAACATTCATTTGTCTACTTTTAAAACTAATGTGTCTAATTCTCTATTAGAGAGAGTAAAAATTTTATTAGATTATACCAGAATCTTTTTCACTGTAGTATTATAGCTTTATTTCTTACTGTCTCAGTCTGCTTTTTCACTTCTGTGACCAGAAGATCTGACAAGAACAATTTTAGAGGAGGAAAAGTTTGTTTGGGGGTTCATGGTTTCAAATGTCTTGGTCCACAGAAGGTTGGTTCCATTCCTTGGGGCTTGAGGTGAGGCAGAATATCCTGGCAGCAGAGTGCGGTGAAGGAAAGTAGCTCAGAAAGCAGAAAGAGAGTTCTGCTAAACAGGGACAACATGAATAACCCAAAGGCACACCCTTGGGGACCCAACTCAGCCAGCCATACCCTATCTGCCTTCAGTTACCACTCAATTAATCCCTATCAGGGAACTAATTCACTGATTGTATCAAAGCTCTCATAACCCAATCATTACACCTCTAAGATTTCTTGCATTGTTTCACACATGAGCCTTCTGGGGCACCACACATCTAACCATAACACTCACATTATCATTAATATCCACCTTGCACACCCTCAGAAATAATGTTATGAATTTATATCATATAAATATCTAATGAGATGCTTTAAATCCTGCTATCTCTGTTCAATGTCAGATTTTTCAAATATACAATTAATAATTAGTGAAAAATAAAACAATAGAGTTTTTAAAAGAATATTTTTAATTTTCCTAAATGGTACAATTTCTGTAACTCACTGAATTATGCAGCCAATAGAAATATGTGATATGTATCAAAAGCTGAAATTTTCCAAAACACTATTTTTTTTAAACATGAAGGGATGAAAATTATTAAAGCTAGGGACTGACTTCAGCTTTTATGGCAGATGGTATTCATTCTTTGGAGATACTGATACATTTTTGGCATGACTAAAGGAAAATAGAATAATTATAATATAATGACTACTATTTTCTATCTATTCAGATGCTTGTCTTTTTTTAACGTTTTTATTTCTTACATACATGACAATAGTGGAATGCATTATAATCATAATCATCCATTCACAACACCATTTTTCGTAACTCTGTATATAAAGTATGTTCATGCAAAATTATGCCATTATACATGAACTCTCTTATTATTTTTTGCATTAAAATTCTTAATACACCTTTATACCACAATTTATCATTTCTCTGATTGTATATAAGGTATGTTGACACCAAATTCACATCTTCATACATGTATTTTGTATAATGATGAGGGGTTGTCTTTTTTTCACATATTCTTTTTTAAGATTTTTTTTAGTTGTAGACAAACACGATACCTTCATTTCATTTATTTCTTTTTATGTGGTGTTGAGGATCGAACCCAGTACCTCACATTTGCTAGACAAGTGCTCTATCACTAAGCCACAACTCCAATCTCAGATGCTTGTCTTTTTAACTTTAAAATGATTTACATCCTCTTGGTACATAGGCTTGCAGAGTACACTGGAAACAAAACATAAAGACAGGACTGTGCTAAAATGGAGAAGTACTAGATCAAATAGCCAACTTTGGCCAGATGGAAAGATGAGGGGCCATAAAACACATGAGAACTAAATCCGTTTAGTGCTTCAAGTGTTCTTTCTTTTCTATTGGGGCTATTCTTTTGAAAACATTAAGCCAGATTGTTTGGTTACCTCCTGAACTCCTTTTAAGTCACCACCATAAACTCTGCATAAGGCTTATTTATTTTCAATCACATGATATCTATTTAATTAATTGTGAATTATTAAAATCCATGCTTTCTGATATTTGTTTTTAAATATGCCATTAACCCTAACTAGGATTTGTGAGGTAGGAAGATGGTGACAGGATATTTGGTGGATGTGTGTGTGCAAGATATGTCAAATGCTGGGTTTCCTACTTTCTATTACACATGTATGGCTAATTCACTTTCCCACATTCTGGATGGAATTGGGAAGTACATTATAGTGAATCTGAAAACAAAATAACCCCCACTGTGCAACAGTGAAATTAATCCCAATTGGATGGTGTAGATCAGCATTCACTGATAGAACCAGAAATATAGGCCAGCAGAAATCCAGAATTCTGATTAAATATTTAAAATAGTAAGACATTAAAAATAAACACCAAAACATCAAATATATAAAAAACAAATGCTAAAATATTAAAGGTTTGAAAACAAGTATTAGAATATACTGAATTAGATAAGACACTTGTGTAACTTTAAAGCCTAAGGTGCTAGGAGAGGTTTAAGTCCCACAAGCACCTACAATTCATCATATTCAAAATAAACCCAGAAATCACCTTTTCAAACTCCACTCCATTCTGTCCCTTCTATACTCCACAAATTAGGACCAGATGCCATGAACAGATGGTTACTATGATGGTATTCCTTCTCTTTTCCTTCATAGCCCTTATCTAATAAGTAGGTCAATGGTATTTCCCATCAGATAAGAGTGAATTCAATATATATCCTGCATTTACTCCTCCGTGTTGCCACTGCCATTAAATTCAGGACAATACCATCATTTTTCAGCACTATTCTGATAGTCACTTCATTGGTTCTTTCATTTATTTTCAAGAAATCTTTACTTGGTAAGTACTCTGTACACTCTATCAAAGCCATAGTCAGAGAGATGAATTAAAAAGAAGTAACTGCTTGAGATGAGGGTATAAGATGATAGAGCACTTGCCCTGGATTTGATCCCCCATACTGGAAAAAAAAGTACTTGCTTTACAGTAACTTACTATTATTTAATATATATATATATTAGTTGTATGTGGACACAATAATTTTATTTTCATTTGCTTATTTTTATGTGGTAGTGAGAATCAAAACAAGTGACTCACAAATGCTAGGCAAGCACTCTACCACTGAGCTATATCCCCCAGCCCCTAAAGTAACTTACTCTTGAATAAAAGAAACAAGACACAAAACAAAATATCATCAGCATTATGTATGTGCTTGTAAGCACAATTCTTCCATGTAGAATGTGATACATTTTTCAAATTTATTTAGTTTCCAATCACACAGCCTTGCTTCTTTCCAATTTGTTTCCTACACTGAGAGCAATAATTATAAAATTCAAATCTGAGTAGGCAAGTCCATGCCTAAATTATTTAGGTAGTTATGCATTATCTACTAGTTATAGTCAACTTCTCTGTATACTTTTAAAACAAAGTAGCAGTTCTCAAAGTATGTTTGAAGATCTTTGCAGGGAGGTCTCTGAAACTTTTCTAGTGGGCCTACAGGGTCAAAATTATTTTCATAATAATCCTAAAATGTTACTTGCTTTTTTTTCAAATCCCATTCTTTTACAGTCAGATTTTCCAGATACTGCATAATGTGTGATGTTGCAACAGATTGCATAAAGAAGCAAATGTGAGAATCCAGATGTCTTCTATTAAACTAGATAATAAAAAATATGCAAAATTGCAAAACAATGCCTGTCTCCTCATTAAATTTGTTTTATTTAGGAAAAAGCAATTATCTTTCATAAAATATATTATTTATGTAGACATGTAATGGGTTAATTTTTAAAAAATTAATACCTAAATATTCCTTGGTTTTAATTTCTGATATGGCAAAAATCAACATATATAATTCAAATAAGGTATTATTTAGGATTTTCAATAATTTTTAAGAATGTAAAAGGGTCTGACACCAAAAAGTTTAAGAAATGCTGCAATAAAGCATGACGTGTCATGAACTTACTTTAGCTCAAACTTTGACTTTTCATTATCTACAACGTGCCATGCTCTCTCCTCCCTCCTGTCCCACAGACTATGTGATAACCTTCATTTGCTTCTCACTTTGCTGAATCCCACACAAAAGAGGGACTAAAAGGATGAGCCAGAGAGGCGTGGGCAAGCACATTCATGGGCCCAGAAGAAAATTCATGTTAGGTGGCTATGGCGTACTCTCTTACTGTTGCTTCAATGTTATGTTCGAATATTTTTCCTGGAAACCAATCTTCAGACTAAAATTACCCCAAAATATTGTCTTCCCAACCTTCTTTCACAGGATCCTCTGTTGATAATTCCATTAGTATTCATTTTCTATTTTAATTTATTATGATGGAATTTTTTCTAAAAGAGTGATAATTTTGCTTTTTATCTCTTTTGATTCTGAATAACAGTCTGAAGTTCATGGGGTTCATAGAAGTTTCAATAGTTGCTTCTAAAATCTAGAAAGCAAACTTAAGTATAAGTCTTCTCAATATCTCATGAAATCTTCATAGGAATTTTTCTACTAATCTTAGTATGCATTTAATTTCATGATATATTTACTGGTTTACAAGGCTATCTCCTTTGCCTGTGTGTTTTTTCCCTAAAGGCAGAATATAAATCAATCCTATTACATGAAAGAGTTAAAATAGCATTTTGAATCCATAAACCCACTGAAGCAATGGGAAAGCTTTTTCTTTTCTTTGACATTTTCAGAATCTGGCTACCATACTGCTGGTCTTCAGGAATAGTTATAGTAATGTCCCATGATAGTCAAATGGTACTGGAATGTTTCTTCTAAAAAATAACCCCCCTAGAATAGGAAGTTTCCCTTAAATTAAGGAAATAGCTACTGGATAAATTAAGCTTATCATTGAGCAATACTTTAGAGTGAACATCTTTAGTCTTTTAATCAAACTATCTTTGCTTTAATATCTTTAGTACAAATGTCAGTGTTCTGGATCATCCTGTTCTTCTAAGCTTCACATACATGTATAAGCCACAAGGTAGTAAAACAAAAGAGAACTCCAGTTCCTCTCTAGTTGATCATACTTGCTGAGCACAGCAAACTTTGACTCTTTTAGGATCTCTAATGTGCTGACCTGATAGCATTTGCTGTCTTCACCTTCCTATGTTCTTAATTACCTTTTTATCTAGCTAAATTCCATGGTTCATTATTATAAATAACATTATTATGTAGAATCTATTAAGTTCCTTTGCTCCCCAACTCTGCCATTCTCAACTAGCAAAAGAATTCAAAATTTACTTGAATCAGGGAATTTGCCTACTCTATTCCTGTACTTAAGCATCTGAAATGTTTAGAGAAAGACAAATAAAAGTGTTATCTCACTTTATTTTTATGGCATGAAACCATAATTAGACCCTCTCTGCTCCCTGGCAATGGATTTCATTCCCCTATTGGATTTATGCTCCAATTCTGATTTGGTTGTTCAAAACCTTCATCTGCCTCCAAGTTTCAGCACAGTTTTAATCCTCTTCATTCATAGCTGATTTCATTCCTTAGCTTCAGGGATAAAAGCAATTAGAAGAGAATATATATCTTCTACATAATATCTTGTACATTAAATCTAAAAATCTACCTTTCTCTGTGCCAAATATTTTGTCTCCTCTCCTATTATAAGTCATCCACCTGTGTATTGAATCCTATCCTCCCTCACCTATTTGATACTTTCCTCATGAAACTTCTACCATCACAGAGGCTAACCCACAAAACTATAATTATCTTATATTAGACAAAGGTGCCAAAAACATGCATTGGAGAGAGGATAGCCTTTTCAACAAATGGTGCTGGGAAAACTGGAAATCCATATGCAACAAAATGAAATTAAACCCCTATCTCTCACCATGCACAAAACTCAACTCAAAGTGGATCAAGGGACTCTATGTCTAATAGAGACTCTCTGTCTAATAGAAGAAAAAGAAAGCCCTAATCTTCATCATGTCAGAATAGGCCCCAACTTCCTTAATAAGACTCCTGTGGCACAAGAATTAAAATCAAGAATCAATAAATAGGATGGAATCAAGCTAAAAAGTTTCTTCTCAGTAAAAGAAACAATCTGTGAGGTGAATAGAGAGCCTACATCCTGGGAGCAAATTTTCAGCCCTTACACATCAGATACAGCACTAATCTCTAGGGTTTAAAAAGAACTCAAAAAGTTAAGTACCAAGGGCTGGGGTTGTGGCTCAGTGGTGGAGTACTCGCCTAGCATGTGCGAGGTCCAGGGTTCAATCCTCAGAACCACATAAAAAGAAATAAATAAAATTAAGGTATCGTGTTCAACTACAACTAAAAAAAATAAAATAAAATGAATATTAAAAAAAAGTTAAGCATCAAAATAGCAAATAACCCAATCAACAAATGGGCTAAGGACCTGAATAGACACTTCTCAGAAGAGGATATGCAATCAATCAACAAATATATGAAAAAAAAATGTTCATCATCTCTAGCAATTAGAGAAATGCAAATCAAAACTACTCTAAGATATCATCTCACTCCAGTCAGAATGGCAGCTTTTATGAAGACAAACAACAATAATTGTTGGCAAGGATGTGGAGAAAAAGGTACACTCCAACATTGCTGGTGGGACTGCAAATTAGTGCAGCCAATATGGAAAGCAGTATGGAGATTCCTTGGAAATCTGGGAATGGAACCACCTTTTGACCCAGCTATCCCTCTCCTTGGTCTATACCCAAAGACTTAAAAACAGCATACTACAGGGACACAGCCACATCAATGTTTACAGCAGCACAATTCACAATAGCTAAACTGTGGAGCTAACCTAGATGTCCTTCAGTGGATGAATGGATAAACAATGTGGCATATATACACAATGGAATATTACTCAGCAATAAAAGAGAATAAAACCATGGCATTTGCAGGTAAATGGATGGGGTTGGAGAAGATAATGCTAAGTGAAGTTAGCCAATCCCAAGAAAACAAATACTGGATGTTTTCTCTGATATAAGGAGGCTGACTCATAGTGGGGTAGGGAGGGGGAGCATGGGAGGAATAGATGAATTCCAGATAGCGCAGAGGGGTGGGAGGAAAAGGGAGGGATCAGGGGATTAGCAAGGATGGTGGAATGTGATGGTCATCATTATCCAAAGTACATGTATGAAGACACAAATTGGTGTCAACATACTTTATATACAACCAGAGATATGAAAAATTGTGCTGTATAAATGTAATAAGAATTGTAATGCTGGACTGGGGATGTGGCTCAAGCAGGAGCATGCTCACCTGGCATGCACGGGGCGCTGGGTTCGATCCTCAACACCACATAAAAATAAAATAAAAATATTGTGTCCACCTAAAACTAAAAAATAAATTAAAAAGAGAATTGTAATGCATTCCACTGTCATTTATTTTTAAAAAATCAATAAAAAAGAAACTTCTACCATCTCCAATGCATTACTTTTACCACTCACTGCTAAATAACTACAATTAGCATATAATATACGTAATAACCATAAATTAAGTAAAAAATCTCTTAACCTCATTTCCCCTTGCTATTACTCCCATTTTCTTCTTTTTGCAGCAAAACTCCTTATAAGAGTTTCATCACACTCTAGTCAGAATGGCAATTATCAAGAAACAATAAATGTTGGCAAGGATGTGGGGGAAAGGTATACTCATACATTGTTGGTAAATTGGTGCAACCACTCTGGAAAGCAGTATGGAGATTCCTCAGAAAACTTGGAATGGAACCACCATTTGACCTAGTTATCCCACTCCTCAGTATATATCCAAAGGATTTAAATCAGCATACTATAGTGACACAGTCTCATCACTGTTTATAGCAGCTCAATTCACAATAGCTAAGCTATGAGCCAACCTAGGTACCCTTCAACAGATGAATAGATAAAGAAAACATGGTTTATATACACAATGGAGTATTACTCAGCCATGAAGAATGACTTTATGATATTTGCTAGTAAATGGATAAATCTGGAGACTATTTCATGCTAAGTGAAATAAGCCAGACCCAAAGGCCAAAGTTCAAATGTTTTCTAAGATATGTGGAAGCTAATCCACAATAATAGGGAGAGAGAAGAGAAAAAGATCAGTGGAGTAGACAAAGGGGAATGAACGACATGGAGGGAGGACTGGATAAGAAAAGACAGTGGAATGAATCTGACATAGCTTGCCTATGTACATTTTTAAAATACCACAGTGAATCTCACCATCATGTACATCCATAAGGAATTAATTAAAAAAATAACTATGGGTAAATGGCAGAAATATCCAAAGAGTAGAGGGAAGGAAGCAGAGGCTGGGGAGAGGGGAGAGAAAAGGGAAGTACTGGGAACTGAATTAATATAAGATATATTCCATGCTTAAATAATCATATCAAAATGGATTCTACTGTCATGTATATCTAAAAAGAGCCAAGAAAAAAACAGAGTTGTCTCTACTCACTGTTTTCACGTCTTCTCTCTTTTCTCTCCCCAAACTTCCTTGGCCAAGTATTGGTTCTCATAAGTCCTATAAAGGGTTCCAACAAGTCAGTGGCTACCTCACTGTTACCAAATGCAACAGTCATTTCTCAAGCCCTACCTTAATTTATCAGCAATATTTTGCACAATTGATAAGTTCTTCCTTTTTGAAGTAGTTTTGACATTTGCATCATAGTCTTGTGTTTTCTCCTTTACACCTGGCCACTCCTTCTGTTCCATATGGGTTATTTTCTCCTTTTATTTTTAAAATAATATTGAAGTTTCCAGTGTCCAGTTCAAGATCTTGGTTCTTCTCACTGTACATTCACTCAGTAGGTGATCTCTTTTATTACTAGTGGTTAAGGACTGCCAAATTTATATATATATATATATATATATATATATATATATATATATATATTGTTTATCTTTCCTGTAAACTCCAGGTATATGTATCCAATCGCTAAATCAATGCCTCTATTTTCTCAATGTTTAGTGGATATTTTTATACTTGATAAAAATAAAATAGAATTATTGATTTCCCATCTATATCTCTAGCCCTCCTAATAAATACCACTACCATCCACCCACAGAGTTTAGCAAATAATTAGGAGTTGTCATTCACGCCTATCTATTCCCCAAAAGTTAGTTATTTTATAACTCCTATTCAGATTCCTTCTCCTTCCTTCTTTTCATGATTTTATGGGAAGGACTTGCAGAAAAACAGAGAGTAGGGAGAATACATTTGAGGAATTTATTTTCCTGATCTCTTCCTTATGGGGACATGAAGGGATGGCTAATTTCATGACCGATTCTTCACAATTCCCTGCCTCATATTTTTCATAACTAATTTCTTTTGGCCATACATTTAGGGTTAAGGGTATAATGCCTTTCTGTTGACAATAACATGTAAGTCCAAATCTTTACCTTGTGATTTCCCTACAGTCTGCTCTCACCTTTGTGGAAGCCCACTGGTTGAACTGCTTCAAATTACCCAACTGATTTGTGTTTCTTGTCTGTAGGCTAACTAATTCAGCTGAAACTCATAATCAACCCATCAGCAAATGCTATCGTTTCCACTTTCAAAATATATTCCAAAACTAACTAATTTTCACCACCTGCACCATTTCAAACCAAATTTAAACTCTTTCTCATTTGAGTTAGAGCAATAGTTTAGTACTCCTGCACTCTCTTCCCACCCCATGCTATTCTCCAAACAGCAACCACTGTCATCCTTTTAAAATGTAAGGCGCATAATGCATTCCCCTGTTCACAGGCTTCCAAAGGTTTCCTACCATGCTTAGAATAAAATAAATTCCAAATTCCTATGATAACCAACAAGACTCTGTTTAGTTGGCTGTGGCTTTTTCTAATCCCATTGCTTGCCACTCTCCACAGTGCTTACTTGGAATGCTGCAATGCAGCCTCTCTGAAGTCTTACCAACACTCATATTATACTACTATTTCAAAAATTTTGCACTAAATGCCACTTTATAGGGAATACTCTTATCTTAGATATTTGATGATCCAGCTCTTAAATGTTACACTACAGAGCAGACTTTCCCTAAGTGCACTGCCTAAAATAACAACCTATACTCTATATCCACCTATTTTTCTCCATAATATTATATCTGCTTAATCGAGTCTAATTTGTCTATTATCTCTTCTCTCCACTATGTTATATATTCCATGAGTGATCGGGGTGATGCTTTCACTCACCACTGTATTATCAATATTTTAAGAAGTACATGACACATAGAAGCCCTAAATAAATTGTGTGGTGAATGAATGAATGACTCAATGGGAATGGAAATACACCATATTGCTCAGTTAGATATAAAGCCAAATTTCAATGAATAGCCAATTCATAGTCAAAGCTTGTTTCATGCACAAGCTTTTAAAAGGTATATTGATACCATAGTATCTGATTCATCCTCTAAAAACTGAAACTGAATTTGCAATGAGATAGGACATATTCAAAGCCAATTAATAAGGTTTCCTCTGCTGTACAATATCACTATAAGCATATTAGAGCTTGATACACTAAGTTTCCTAGTTTTTGTGATCCACAGCTAAGCAGAACCCCATGTTAATGAACAATATCTACTTTTAAAAACTCCTGTGCAATATATAATACATATAAAGAGAATATAAATGTATATGCCTTGCAACAGATAATAAAAATAACAATACATTATAGGAAGGTATAAATATTACCAAGAATTTTTGAAGTTCCTTTTCTAGATTTCAAACTCTTCCTCCTCTATAAGGATTATTCTAAACTGTGAGTAAATTATTTCCTTGCCTGTTAAAATAGTTTTATTTCATAAGAAAACCTTACAGACTTAAATAAAAATAAAATTATAGACTATCCTGTCATTTGTGTTATCACTCATCATTGTGTTTTTAAGATTCATCCATGTTGATGTATTCAAATTTAAAACAATCATTCTCACTTCTGCACATTATTCATTATAGGAATATATGCTAATTCATTTATCCACATTACTCATGTTGGGCTTTCAAGTAGTTTTCAGGCTACTGTGCAATTCTTTACAAGTTGCCATGAATATTCTTTCATGTATCTTTCCATTAATATTAGCCTTGAAGCCATCATTTTTCTTCACAAGACTTTACACTATATATTTAATCAATTTTGCATTTATCTTGCAATTACTTTAAGGAAAACCTTATTTTCCTCATTCTGGCATTCTTAGTCAGCAGTTTACTGTAGGCCTTAGAAAATGTACTCACATCACATTAGATAATTCAGAGAAGCTCTGAAGTCAATGCAGCAATGCCAATTAGATGCCTCCACAAAGCTGTTTTCCTAAAGGGCCCCAAAGAAGCCTCTAAGATATTTTAAGAGATACAGCCCATATTTAGGTAGCTCTAGAACATCACAGAATTTTTTTTCATAAAATTAAGTTGACATTCCCTAATTATCTTTGATTGATTTAACTCCAAATAAATATATTGAGTCTCTGATCAAAAAAGAAAAAAGGGCATACTTCCATCTTAAATTGTTAAAATAGTCATTCATTTCAATGTCCACTTTAAATTGAGCAGCTGAAGGCTGTGGTTGTGGCTCAGTAGAGCACTCATCTGGCACATGTGAAGCACTGGGTTCAACTCTCAGCATCACATAAAAATAAATTTAAAAAAAAGATATTGTGTGTGTGTGTGTGTGCGTGCGTGTGTGTGTTTGTGTGCGTGTGCGTGTGCGTGTGCGTGTGTGTGTGTATATATATATATATATATATATATATATATATATATATATATATATATAGAGAGAGAGAGAGAGAGAGAGAGAGAGAGAGAGACCAGCTTATTTCAGCCTTGATTACAGTGAGGGAGTAAATTTCTCACAAAGGGAACCTGTTAGATTTAATAAAAAATGCTGGGCACCAAGTTTAATTTCAATTTCAGATAAATAATGAATAAAATTTTAGAGGAAGTGTGTCTAATGTGATATTTCACATCTACTGATACTAGAAGAAAAGTATTTAGTATTTACCTGAAATGCAATTAACTGGGCATCCTGTATTTTATTTGATAACCATATATCAATTCTGGCAGTTAAGTCTTCGAGGTTTGCCTCAAGCTATTTGAATTTTTGAATTGTTTAAGATATTTCCCCTTCCTCTTTGGTACCGGGGATTGAATCTAAGGGTGACCAACCACTGAGCTATGATCCCCAGCTCTTCTTATCTTCATTTTGAACCAGGATCTTGATAAGTTGCGGAGGCCAGCTTTGAACTTGAGATCCTCCTGCCTCAGCTGCCAGAGCCCCGGGGATTAAAAGCTTCCGCCACTGCCTAGTTCTTAAAATATTTCTTTTATGTAAGGAAGTCACTAGCCATGGGGCATTTAGCTAACCTTTCACAGTCCTTCCTTTTATCTTCATTTCACACAGTACATGATCTTCAAACCCAAGCAATGACAGGCTCAGGCAAACATTTTTGCTTAAGGAAGCTCACTTTCTTTTTTTTTTTTTTTTTTTAAAGAGAGAGAGAGAGAGAGGGAGAGAGAGAGAGAGAATTTTAATATTTATTTATTTATTTATTTATTTAAGTTATCGGCGGACACATACAAAACAAAGATATTGTGTCCGCCGAGGAAGCTCACTTTCGCTGATAGTTCTGCAGCTGAGTAGAAATAACAGGTTGCAGGCTACGACCTTGCGGGCCTGGAAGAAAACAGTCATCTGAAGATACCGGGAGAGATTATAAAGTATGAAGCCTTCTGAACTTCATCGGCCACCATCCTGTAACTGCCTCAGGCAGATATTTCCGGTTTTCCTTCAGCCTAGTGGTTGGAATTTTGTTGCCGCTAGGCTATCCGTTCCGTTTAGGGTTGCCTGCCTCCTTCCCTTATGCCCTAGCAGTCCGCTTTTCCTCATTCCAGCCAACCACTAGAAACATCCTTCAAAATGTCTGATCCCAAGAACCGCCCAACTGCCTCACCAAACTTAGAAAATAGAAGCCCGTTTGGCGTCTCTGAGGAGATGTCTGGCTCAGAGGCGGGGAGAGATACCTGTTCAGAGGTTGAAAAGGAGGCCCCAAAATTGATGGCGGAATTGATTGGAGATGGCGATGTCCCTACCCATGTCCGCACAGAAGGTGAAGGAGCAGACCCAGAAAGCTCAAGCAACACCGTCCATTTTCACACTGAGGAGGACTTTCACCATTTCGTCAGCTGTGAGGAAAGCCTGTACCATCACCACCTAGAGGAAGAGGAGGAGACCGAGGAGGAAGATGAAGAACGACAACAGCTTCAGGTATGTGCACAGTACCGGGAGAACAACCGTGAGGATGAGGATCAGGCCCTGGAGCACTGGGTGACTTCAGAGACATCTGCCCTCCCGAGACCGCACTGGCAAGTCGTTACTGCACTCAGGGAGCGGAAGCTGGGTTCCAGTGCTCGTTTTATATATGAGGCCTGTGGGTCAAGAATCTTTGTGCAGCGTTTCAGCTTCCAATATGGCCTTGAGGGCCATTTAGGTTGTGTGAACACTGTGCATTTTAATCAGCGTGGCACCTGGATGGCTACTGGTAGTGATGACCTACGGGTGATCGTGTGGGATTGGATAGGTAAGCGGCCAGTACTGGACTTTGAGAGTGGCCACAAAAATAATGTCTTCCAGGCTAAGTTCCTTCCTAATTGTGGTGATTCCATCCTCGCTACGTGTTCCCGTGATGGCCAGGTACGGGTGGCAGAACTATCTGCTCCAACATGTGGGAAGAACAGTAAGTGTGTGGCCAAACATAAGGGAGCTTCTCACAAGTTGGCCCTGGAGCCAGACTCCCCTTTTAAGTTCTTAAGTTCAGGTGAAGATGCCATTGTTTATACCATTGATCTCAGACAAGGGCAGCCAGCTTCAAAAGTGGTGGTAACAAAAGAGAAGGAGAAGAAAGTGGGACTATATTCAATCTCTGTGAATCCCAGCAATACCTACCAGTTTGCAGTGGGTGGACGAGATCAGTTTGTAAGGATTTATGACCAAAGAAAAATTGATGAGAATGAGAACAATGGAGTACTTAAGAAATTCGTTCCTCATCACATGCTCACCTGTGATTTCAAAACAAGTATCACCAGTCTTGTGTACAACCATGATGGCACAGAGCTCCTAGCCAGCTACAGTGATGAAGATATTTACCTCTTCAACTCCTCTGACAGTGATGGAGCTCACTATGTTAAGAGATATAAGGGCCACAGAAATGATGCCACAGTGAAAGGTGTCAATTTCTATGGCCCCAGAAGTGAGTTTGTGATGAGCGGTAGTGATTGTGGGCACATCTTTCTCTGGGAGAAAGCATCTTGCCAGATCATTCAGTTCATGGTGGGAGACAAGGGAGGTACTGTCAATTATCTTGAAGCCCATCCTCACCTACCTGTGATGGCAACTTGTGGCCTGGACCACGATGCCAAGATCTGGGCACCCACAGCTACAGCCTCCACTGAGCTTACTGGGTTAAAGAATGTGCTTAAGCAGAACAAGCAGAAAAGAGATATAGATAACTTGTACGATCCTGACATGTTTGACAGTCACATGCTTTGGTTCCTCACAAGTCACCTTACACAGAGAAATCATTACCAGCACTGGGGAGGTCCTGGCCTTCAGGGCATGAGTGCAAACTTACTTGAGTCTTCCAGCACCTCAGATACATCTGAGGAAGAAGAAAGCCAAGACTGAATGCAGTGCTTGTCATCCTGAGGGATTCATCCCCCCTCAAGCTAGATGCCACCTCAGTGGACTTCAGAATTTAGTTTAAATATAGATTTACCTTTTGTCGGTTCTGTTTTCTATAAGATATATTAAGAAACATTTTTATTATTTCCTTCCTCTTTCCTTTCTCTTTCCTCCCCCTGCTTCTTTTATTCTCTCTTTACTCATGATCCTTATGTGAATATATAAGTAAATTGGTTACGCCTCTCTTTCTTCCATTTTAGTTCACCTCTAAAATTTCCTAATTCTGGTATCTATCTTCTCATTTCTGACACTATAGAAATTGCCAATTTTAAATATTTAGTAATTTAATGCTGATTAAATTTAAGTTCTTCATTTGACCCAAAAATTTCAGAAATATGTTTGCGCTTAAGAAATAAAGTTAGATAAACAGTGTTTTCCTTCCTTGAATGCTGACCCTTGACCATACATATACCAAACACAATTTGTGTGTGTGTGTGTGTGTGTGTGTGTGTATGTGTGTATTATAGAAAAGGAAATGAGAAGAAAAGGTGGGTAGGTAACTTCCTAACCATATAATTCACCCCCTTAGAATAAATAACTTGGTGTTATCCACATTTACTGAATACATATATTAGTAATATTGAATAATTTGATAAATTTTGTAAAAACTAAATTAAACTTAACCCATATGATATTGTTTATATACTGCTCTTTCAATTTTCTTTGTTGGTTTTTTTTTTTTTTTTTTTGGTTGAAAAATCTCACAGGATCACCTTCCAGTGAGAACTCCTGGGACAACCATCTTCTATAACATGCTAACTAGGAATGTAAGAATTCCTCATTGTTGACATACCATTTAAGTTAACTTACTAATAGCATTGTTGCCATAAAAGATTTTTTTATACTTATAAACATTTGATGTGACCATTAGAAAAATTCTATTAGACATTTGTGCACTGTTTAAAATTCTTGCAGTTATTTTTAAGAGATTGAAGTATTTAAAAGGTATTTTAGCCATATTTAAAGTAAATTTTGAATGTCCAATTACTATTCAACAATATCTTTTTAAAAAAAATTTTTTTTAGTTGTCAATTTTTCCTTTATTTTACTTATTTATATGCCATGCTGAGAATCGAACCCAGTGCCTCAAACATGCTAGGCAAGTGCTCTACCACTGAGCTACAACTCCAGCCCAATAATATCCATTTTTTACAAATATTTTTAGTTGTAGATGAGTATGACACATTTATTTATTTGTTTATTTGTTTATTTATTTATTTATTTTTATATGGTGCTGAGAATCAAACCCAGTGCCTCACACCTGCCAGGCAAGTGCTCTACCACTGAGCTACAACACCAACCCCAATAATATCCATTTTGTTTTATGTTTTTTTTGTATAACTAAATGCATATCACTTTCCTCCAAATACAAACTAAATAACACACCTTGTTTTCAGACTTTTGTTTAGGAAAAAAAAATGATGTAATGAAACATCCCATGACCTGACAATACCTTTCCTCTGGTAATACTTCCTGAAATTGGTATTATCACTCCTGTTTGGGGTCCAAATAGATAAATTCGCATAGTGAGATTAGATTTTGGAATGGATGCTATCTTGAGCAAAGTTCCTGTTCACTGAGATTCAAAGTTAGGAACCTGGGGATTTAGCAAGCAGAGAAGCCCCTACCTGTCTGCTGTTAGGAAAGGAACTTAATAGTCAACAAAGGGGCACTTAGATAGCCCAGTGATTCTGAGAATTGTGTTTTAAAACAGGATATAAAGAGAATTATAAACTATGATCTCAACTTTTGGGCACTCTGTGTAACTGGATGGGATGTATATTAGCAATATTAACAAAACATTGAAAAAGCATCATTTGGGATTTCAAGTGACACTGAGTGTCAGAACAATGGCAAAAAGCACATTAGTTAGGTAGGTCTTTTTCCACCTGCTGTTTGTGAACAGCTCTTCCTCTGTGGGGAATTCATGCCCTGTCAATTTAGCTAAGCTAAAACTGTTCAGGGTTCCCTGCTTGTATCTCTGGATTGCTTGTGCTATGATGCATTTGGCAAAAGATTTGGAAGGCAAAGGTAACATAGTAGACATATTTGTTTTATGCTCAGACAGTAGGAACCAGGGGATCAGGTGTTGCTGCAGCTCATGCACATTTTGCTTATATGCTGGCTTACCTTGTTGGTATGGAGTAGCAGCTGGGCCTAAACTACTCTAGCTTCCCCTCATATCCTCCTTTAGCATCACCAGCTCCCTGAAAAAGAGTGCCTGCTCTTCAGGCTGGAGAGTCATATCAACAGAGCTGGAGGTCGGGAGGCACTGAAAGATCAACATGGATTCCAGTCTGTCTTTGTTGTCCCAGATAATACTCATGGATTCTATTTATCTTTGCTTCCTCCATTTTACATCCATCTTTCCATCCTCATTTCCCTACTGATTTCAGGTTCCAGCATCTGAAGCAAAGACAAACACCTTACTAAGAACTGCTTAAGCAGCTTCCACAACTAAATAAGATACAGACCCTATTATAATTTTGTAAGTCCCTTGTTAAATATATATGTTTCTGCTTCTCTGATTGAAATCTGTGTGATAAAACCTCAACTCTACATACTTTGCTATATTTCAAGTTCTTGAATATTTGCCATTTGGAGGAATTAAAGTTCCCTAAAGGATTCTGTGTACACACACACACAAACATACACCCAAGAGGAGGGAATTATATTGAAGGTACAGTTATGATTATAGGTAAAAGGCAAGTTAGTGAAGTAATGGTTACAATTTTAATTTATGCACATATTGGCCTTATGAGTATATAGAATATAACAATACCTGTCATGAGATGGTAGGCAAAACTAACAATTTTCTCAATTCCATAAGCAGGTGAAACTGCACCTTTAGTTTTAATTTTTCAACACCAATTATTTTCATTCCAACACGAAATGTCTATAGGACAGGTCTGTGTAGGCCCTCATGGCCTTTATGCAATATTATAATTGTCTCCTAATTATGCACAGAATTTAACCACATAAAGTTGTAATAGATGCCAAACTATTCTTTTAAAAAGACATCTGTTGGCAGCCATTCCTTAAAAAGACAGGTGTAGAAAAGAATAGAAATGGAAAAAATATAATGGAACATAATTACTGAAGGGCAGACCTAAAATTTTTTGGAGAGTTTGAATAATCCAGCAGAAACCTTTATCATTGCTGATTCTAAAATCAATGAACCAAATAAGAATGCAGTGAATCCACAGTGGATTTGATTTTAGATATCCTGTGATCAACTCCTATGAACTTCACTATCTTAATTTGTTTCAACTTCAACCTCAGAAGTAAAACGTGAGGCTTGAAATTTTCAGATTTAGTTCTCATGTCTTATGGAGCACTTAATATGTATTTGTTTGCTGGTTAGTGAGAGATCAGAGAAAAACTTTCTTTGAAAGTTTTCATTAAAAGGGGGTTTGGAAGGTCCCCATCATGCTGCTTCATTCAGAATACAACATGTATTATTTCTTCCAAGTTTTAGCAGTCTCTGTTTCTAGCACCATTATATAGGCAATCATGTATGGAAATTAAAGACACATACTGTCGAAAGAATATTCAAGTGTAATTTCTCAGTGGTTCTTTATAAAAACCATATTAAAATTGAGAAAAGGAAACTTAAGTTTAGCAAAGTTAAATGTATTCTCCAAAATCATCAGCTAAGAATAAAGAAGGGGCTCAAATAGAATTCACAACTAAATTAATCCATAGAATAGTGGTACACTCATCATTGTTTCAGTTCATGACAATCTAGTTTAGTCAACGATAGAAAGTGAGAGCCTAATGGCTCAGAGTCTTTTATGACATTTAAAAATTACTTTTCATCTATTAAGGTGGCCATAATCTCACCTTAGACTTCTGTCAGCTATATGAGAAAGCAGAAATGGCAGCCATATTTAAAATGCAAGCCTCTTGAATTGAAATGGAGGTCACTGAAAAAAAAAATCAAAGCAAATCAATAACAATGGGTAAAAGAAAACAAATTAAAAATATAAAAACTACATATTGGGATAGGGACAGTATTTCAATTCTCAGCTACATAATAAATCTGGAGGACATTATCTGAAAAACTTGTTCTTACACAGCTCTCTCTAGAATCAAATTCAAATAACAACTCATACTGGTTGACTGGCTGTATGGATTATTCCGATAAAAAACTGTAATGGGCCAGATAATCTAAGGGCTATCTTCCTCATTTGACAGGTATGACCAACACTATGAGGGACTGAGATCCATGAGAAATGAACAAGGGCATTTGTAAAACTTTTAAAAATATGGAAATATGAAAATAAAAATTAACATCATCATATAAACCAAATATTTGAGGAGGGAAGATTTTTTTTCCACATGATTTCTCATAGTACTCCCTCTCAACAAAAAATTCCTATGAAATTTTAAGCATTATGTCACCTTGTGCTTCCATATCTCTGTCACTTTGACTTGACTCTCTTGCTTCCCCTCTTATAAGATCCTTTTGATGACATTGGATCTACCCAGATAATCCTGGGTAATCTCCACATCCTAAGATCCTTAAATTTCATTACATTTGCTAAGTCAAATTCTCATAGGTTCTGGGGCCACTTCAGGAAATTAAGAAAGAGCAACTGTATCTCAAAGGATTAAATTTTAATATATGCTAACTAAAAAAATTCAACTAGAATGTTAGAGAATCTTGGAATGGAATATGGACAATGATAAATTAATCAAACTATATTACAAATATATGACAAAACCTTACTGAAGCAGGTAGGAGAAAAAGTAACTGACTTAAATAACTAAAGTTGTGTTTTAAAGGGAAACAATAAAACTAGAGCAAATGGGGCTGGGATTGTGGCTCAGTGAGCTCAGAGAGCTCACCTAGCATGTGCGTAGCCCTGGGTTCGATCCTCAGCACCACATAAAAATAAATAAATAAATAAATAAATAAATAAATAAATAAATAGTGTCCAAAGACAACTAAAAAATAAATATTAAAAATTTTTAAAAAACACTAGATAGAAGCTAACCAGTTGGTAAGTTTGTTTCTCATTGAAGTTTGGGCTACTAATTTTTAATCTGCTTTTCATGTATCATTGGGTCTGAATAAACCAGTAAATGGATGACAGATGGTGAGAATAAAGTTTCTCATTGTCATAAGAAATTATAGATAAGCAAGGAAGGAAAAGTAGATGAACTCTCCACTTCTTGATTACAGACATCATGTATGATATCATCTATCATGATATCATACATGATAGAAGGAGAAATAATTTTAGAAATGTGGATATACATCAATTAATGTCTCTACATAAAATTCATAACTCTCTCTACTGAGAGACTCTGGGAGAAGTGACAAGTTGGTAGCAACACACATACCCAGAACCCAGATCTTGATTGCTAATACTAATCTACAATAAAAGGAACCAAGAATCCTTTAAGAAATGGCTGAATATAGGACTAGGGTGGGGAATACAGGAGATGAACCTTGAGCATATTGAAGTGCTAGATGACAAGCAAGTTTCCAAAGGATGGAAACATATCAAAGGGATACATAAAACAAAAGAAAAAGTTCCCAAAAGTCAAAGCTAAAGTAATTTGATAAAAAATGTGGTATTAGTTACAACTCAAAGTATAAATTTTTATGAATCTACACTGATATAAATGAATGAATAATTAAGACAATGGGCAAGAAGTTATAAATCTCCCCACAGAAAAATTTGAAATATCCTAAGTAGATACTCCTTCTAAAGATGGAGGATTATTCCCCTCCCTCTTTGAATGTGGGCTAGATTTAGTGCCTTGCATCCATATAAGTGAGTATAAAAAGAGGAAAATATAGTCACTTCAGAGTAAAGAATTATGACAAATATGGCTTGACTAAGAAATGTAGGTTAATATCACCAGTGATAAATCATATTGATATAATATGCCTACAATATGATACAATGATAAAGACATTCACCTCTACAGTTATTCTTCTCCAAACCACATATAACACCAGTCTAGCCATGATATAAATATCACACAAGCCCCAAATTGAGAGATATTTTACAAAATGTCTGGCCAGTATTATTTACTATTTCTAAAACCATGGACAACAAGGAAAGAATGAGAAACTATCATAATAATATAAGGAGACATAATGGTGATTGGTAATGTGGTATACAGGAGGAGATCCTGGAACAAAGGACATTAGTGGACAAAGTGGTAAAATCTGAATGAAACTGAAGTTTTAATTAATAGTAGTGAACCAGTGTTAGTTTCTTTGTCTATTTTTTTTTTTTTTTGGTAATGGTTGTTGGGTGTGTGGGAGATTCCCCCTTCTCGGAGAACATCATGGAATCCTTTACCCTCCCTCTCCTCTCCAAAGAGCGCCAAGCCAAGAGCGCCAAATTCAAAGGTTTCCTAGACCAATCCCCACAGGACACAGTGTCTGCTCGCTGTTCCTGAGTCACCCACCTGGCAATCAGCACCCACCAAGTCCCCTAGGCAACCCTTCTTAAGCCAAAGCTTGTAAACACACGCTCTCTTCTCTCTCCTCTCTTCCCTCTTCCTCTTCTTTCTCTTTTTCTCTTCTCTTCTTTCTCTGCCCTCTTCCTCTCTTCCTCTCTGCCCTCCTCCTCTTCTCTCTCTGCTCTCTGCCTCTCCTTTGGGCAGCCCCCCAATAAAATCTCTTGGTTGAATCTCCATCTTGGGTGAGTCATTCACCTTTCACTGGGGATTGAATTCAGTGGCACTCGACCACTGAGCCACATCCCCAGCCCTATTTTGTACTTTATTTAGAAACAGGGTCTCACTAAGTGGTTTAGTGCCTCACCATTGCTGAGGCTGGCTTTGAACTCGAGATCCTCCTGTCTGGGCCTTCCCAGGCACTGGGATTACAGGTGAGAGCCACTGCACCCCACGGTTTCTTAGTCTTAACAACTAAACCAACTATTACAGTTTGGCTATGAGGTGTCCCCTAAAAGCTCATGTATTAATGCAGGGATATCTAGAAGTGAAATGATTGAATTGTGAGAGCCATAACCTAATCAGTCCATCCTAGTTTGAACAGGCTGGCTGGGTGGTAATTGTAGGCAAGTGAGGTATTGGCAGGCAGAGGTGAGTCACTGGGGGTGTGTCCCGGAAGTATACATCTTCCCTGTGGCTCCTCCCACTTTGTATCTCTCTCTGCTTCCAGGCTGAGGGGAGCCACTTACCCTAAGTTATTCTGCTTCAGCTTGTACCCACAGCATCTGTGCACTGAGACCTCTGAAATGGTGAACCTCAAATAAATTCTTCCTTCTCTTAAGTTGTTCTTGCCAGGTATTTTGGTCAGAGCAACACAAAACTGACTACAACACTAAGGTCATGGAAGATGTAAACATTAGGGGGAATTGGTTGAGGGGTATATGAGGACTATTATCTTTGTAATTTTTCCATAAATCTAAAATTATTCCAAAGTACTGAAAAAAACCCTGTTAAATATAAATAATAATAATAATAATAATAATAATAATAATAATAATACCCTTGGGGGGGGGAAAAATCCCTGACTATATAATAATAATGAAATAATAATTCTGATGTTTATCGTGAGTAAAAATAATTTAGTTCCCTTGGTTTTTGCAGTCTATACTTATTTTGTGATTCGTGCTTAGTAATTTTCATTATTTGTGACCTTTTAAAATGTCCTCTTATTTCACTCTCTATTTTGTTCAGTGATGTACTTCTGTTAAGTTACTTCTAATAGAAGTTCAATTAAAAACTTTAAATTGAGGGGCTGCAGTTGTGGCTCAGTGGTGGCGTGCCTGCCTGGCATGCATGGGGCACTGGGTTCGATTCTCAGCACCACATACAAATAAATAAAATAAAGGTCCTCAACAACTTTAAAATATTTTTTAAAACCCTGTAAATTTTGAAATAAAGATGAAAATTTCAAAGGACAACATTTAGCAAATTCCAAATATAGAGAAAATTTCTTAAAGGGAGACACATTAGCAAACTAAATTGAAGAGTACTTAGTATTTGAGGAGTGTATAAAGTATTCATGCATAGCTTCTTTATTTAAACCATTGATCATTTAACACAGAACTTGCATATTTTTAGAGCATATATTTTTTTTCAAAATCTTTAAAATAGAAGTAAATCTTTAAAATAGAAGTAGAGTGAAAGCCAGAGTTTGTTGAAAGATATATAGGAGAGAATGTAAAAATAGTGAGTGTAAGCAAATCTTTCAAGATGTTTTGTTATGTAGAGGAACATAAAAATAGAGTGTTAGCTGAAACAAAACAATTAAGGAGAATTGTTACCACCTTTTTTTCCTAAAGATGGAGGCTAACAGAATAAATATGTTGATAGTAAACATCTAGGAATGAGAGGGTAATTAATGAAGTAATGATGTAGGACATAGTGGAAAACTCCCCAATTCAAGTCCTTGAGGAGATAGAATCTAGAAATCAGTGAAAGAATAAACTTTCCTAGGATTAAGCCAGATTTTATAACTTCAGAGGCAACTAAATCAACAGGTATGGTAGTAGGAAGATGAGTATGGGGAGTCTCATATTACTGCTTTGACTTCCTGTCCAGTAAAATATGAGATAAGGTCATCAGTCTAGACTCCAGTGGGAAGAAGTTTTGTAGTTTTAAAAAGAATGGAAACTACTGGAACTTATTTTCTCAGAACATAGGAAAGTGAACTTACTAGGGAAATGTACCCTTTTCCAGGAATTTAGAATTTCAAAAATAAAATCATAACTAAAAGAATCTGCCGTGGCCATCACCTTAATGAATGCTATTTGAAATGCAAATGTAGCTTGGAAATGGATTTTAAAAAGATGTACATTAAAACCTTGCTCCACTGGAGTCAGCAGAGGTGCTTTCTCTGATTTAGATAACAGACGTTATCTGGCATTCATGTGCAATGTCAAATCGGTTTCATTTAAGATTCATTTTGTAATTTTAATTTCCATCACAATCTTTATAAAGACTTCTGTTGATTATGCAGACACATGTGCATAGAGAAAGCACTCAGAAATCCAGTGTTATACAAATCTAGGACCTTCCTGGAGTGATCAGGAAAAAAGACTTCTGCAGAGTATGATCACAGGCAGCAACGCTTTAGTACCGTTTTAGAAACATAGTTATATTAACACTAGCTCTCAGGCATACTGGCCTAGAGCCTGAGAATCTCTGTAATGAGTATTAGATACTCCATTATGATAAATTAACCATACCAATAGAGTCCAGAACAGTGTGTAAAGAAAAAGTTTGGTAAAACAATCCCCTCAATTTCTGAGTACAGGTGTGTTTTAAAGAAAACAGTGGGGTAATGGGATTGCCATTAAAGGCTAGAACTCTCCACTGAAATCAGAAGTCACATTAGGGCAATTACTATGTTAGATCCAATTGAAGGGCAAAGACAATAAGGCAATTAAGGCAATTATTCTTATATTTTAGCACAGGAATCACATGTGAGCTTTGTGTAAATCATCATTTTGTTAAACTCTCATATTAATTCTACTCATGTATTAACTATATATTAGCAGATTGTCTGTAGGTTCTATTGTATTGTTTGTAATCAATTATTCTTTAATTTATCCTTTTGCACTATTTAGACCTCTTATTTCTCTCATTGTTTTCCACATTGGCTAGGATCACCTGAAAAATATTGAATGGTATGGTGTTAATATGCATATTAGTTTGTGCCGCAGTCTGGCTAGGCACAAAATAACCAAGCCGCCACACAGCCTTGTAGGTTCAAACAGCAACCTTTATTCCTGAACTCTCACCGCCACTCTCCACCCGCACTCCCCAGGAACCTCTCTCTAAGGCCACCCATGTGGCTCCTCCAGGCACACACCACACCAACCAGAAATCCCTCCTCCGGACCTTCCTGAACCAAAGCAAACCCTTCAGGAATCCCCGGGAGAACTCCAAAGCAGCAGGCGCCCGAGGCAGCAAGACCCGCCCCACTGCCCAACAGTAAAGGTCAAATATACAATACAATCAATCCAGCATCACAGCAATTATATATAGCTTAACTCAGATCATCATCTCAATTGTTCCCTGGCATCACCTTTCAAACATTCCCTCTGGCAAATGCCAGGCATCATTCTGACCAGCCATGGCTGTCAACATCTCCCCCCTTCTGTTTAATTAAACAACAAGCAATGTGGCTTAGGGACCTTGCCTGTCTTAGGTTGCCCAATACTACATATGGTCCTTACCCGTCATCAGGTGAGCTGACCTCAAGGCGTCAGCCTCTTGTCTTAGGTTGGTACCACTGCAATTGGATCTTACCCATCACTGACTACCGGTCCAGCATACAGCCATACTTGTGGATAGGCCTTTGCACCAGTGGGGGGGTGAGGTTCTTTGCCTCACCTCCATTGGCCCCCAAATTTGGCCTTGGTGCCAGTGGGGGGGTGAGGTTCTTTGCTTTACCTCTGTTGGCCCCCAAATTTTAGCTGAACAACCATCACAAGCAGAAGGGAGGAGGATACAGAAATGCCACGACACCCAACCAATTGACGGCTCCTTTGGAAAAATTGTACCACCGGTGACATCATCAGCAAAGATAATCCAGCACTACCACAATTTGCTGCACCAACAGATAGTTCACAGTGCATACAAGTGATACATAGTCCAGGCAAGTTCTGCAAGCAGTTCAAAGCAGAGGAATCTATTAATATGTCCATTTCCACCCAAAGTAAATCGACTTCTTGATTGAGCACCTCTTGTTATTATTCATTGATGCATCAGTTTATACAGTTTACTGTGATAGCTATCGAAGAAGCTGTAGCTTAGTTTTATCTTTGTCTTCAACGGCACTGGGATGAAGATAGGAATTCTGGCAATTATGGCTAAAAAAAATTATGTAACATTCCAGCAGGCACTAAGAAAACAATTTTCTGAACAATTTACATTATCCTGAACAGAATTATTAAATATAATAAAAAGGAAAGGTGAAAGTAAACAAACAGATCTGTTAACCTCCTTTTTTTGTTCACATATTAAAACAATCCTCAACAACTGTTTACCCAATTTAAACTAAACCATTTAAATCACGTGAATAAAAAAAAAATATTTGGATCCATTTTTTTCATGAGCACTCCACATATATACGGACATACGCACATACAGACATACAACACAAAAGAGAAGTGTGCACACATAACATACAACACATAAGACAATAGTAAAGGCCTTGTAGCTTTACACAGGTGAAATCTCTATTGCAATGTTTAAAAACTCCACAATCAAAAAATAGAACTGATCAGGAAAACATTAATCTAGGTCTGTATGAGCTCAAAAAATAAAATAGAACTTCATGATGTGGGAAAAGGCAATAATAAAATAGATATATATTTTTAAAAAGCATCCTGGTTACCACCTGGGTTTGACTCTACTTATGATATACCATCCTTCTTCCTGTAACTTGCATATGAGTCTGAAGGTATTCCCACAAGTAAGCCTCAAGGTTTCTTACAGTTGAAATAGGCCTTAATGGTGTTCATTATACATTAGTTTCCAGGTGTGGGAGAATCACTGTTGCAGATGTAAGAATAGCAAATGGAGTTCTGAATAACATCTGTTATGGATTTGAGCCAAATCATCTTCTTTTTGGTCTGTAGAAATCTCTTTAGTTAATCTCTCTGGAATCCAAATCGGCTGCTGTTCTCCCTGTGGAAACACACAAACAGACCCCGACTCCAGACAATCACTGGGTCAGGACCTTTCCATTGTCCTGTTAGAATATCCTTCCAAAGTACCTTGGGCTTATGTACATTTTTTGGACACATATGCTTTTCCTCAAAACTAAGCCCTGATGAATCCAAATTTAAAAAGTTTAGAGTAAAAAGGGTTATTTTAAGTTTATCTTTGGGGGATATATACCCCTTTCCAATTCCCTCTTTTTGTTTTAATAATAACATTTTAATAGTTTGATGAGCTCTTTTAACTATGCCTTGTCCCTGTGGATTGTACGGGATTCCTGTTATATGAGTAATGCCAAATGATGTGCAAAATTATTTAAAAGAGGTAGAAGTATAACCAGGACCATTATCTGTTTTTAACTATTTTGGAACGCCCACAGTGGCAAAATTTTGTAAGCAATGAGGTATAATATCTTTAGTTTTCTCTCCAGCATGAAGGGAGCCCTTCAAAAATCCGGAAGAAGTATCAACTATAACATGAAAATATTTTAATTTTCCAAATTCTGGCAAGTGGGTGATGTCCATCTGCCAAATATGGTTAGGTATCAATTCTCTAGGATTGACTCCAAGATTAACTTGTGGTAAAAAGGTCACACAATTGTTTTATTATTTGTCTAGCTTGTTCCTTAGTTATTTTAAAACACTTTTGTAAAGTATTAGCATTGACATGGAACCTTTTATGAAAATTTATAGCTTCTTCTATTGTAGAGAAAATATGTATGTCATGTGTAGTTTTCTCTGCTAAATCATTGCCCAAACTAAGGGCTCCAGGCAATCCCGTACGTTTTCTTATATGTCCTATAAAGAATGAATCTTCTCTGTCCCAGATTAGACTTTGTATAGTGAAAAACAAAGAGAAAACAGTAGAGGAAGGGGAAATCCTACCAGCATCTTCAAAAGATACTATAGCATTAACTATATACTGACTATCAGAAAATAAATTAAATACAGAATCTTTAAACATCACAAAAGCCTGCAATACTGCCTTAAGCTCTACCTTTTGAGCTGATTGTTTGGGTACTAAAAATGTAAAAGTTTGATCAGGGGTAACTACTGCTGCTGTACCATTATTTGACCCATCAGTGAATATATTTGGAGCATTCATGATAGGTGTTTTTCTTGTCATTTTTGGAAAAACTACAGGATGCGAAGACCAAAGAGACAACAAAGGATTAGATGGTAAGCTATTATCAAATGAAACATTAGATTTACACATGATTATTGCCCAAGTATTTAACTCATTAGCTAGCTCATCAATTTGATCCATAGTATACGAAGTAATAATTTTATTGGGAGAAATTCCAAACACTCCCTTTGCTGCTTTTATTCCTTTGCAAATTAATTATCCTACAGGCTCAGGATACCTAGTAAGAATAGTATTAGGAGAATAAGATAAATGTATCCATAATAATGGACCTTCTTGCCAAAATACTCCTGTAGGAATATTTTTTGTTGGTATTACAATAAATAATAAAGGCAAATTTATATCAATTCTATCCCAATGCATATTTTCCATATATGTTTTAATGATTTTTAATGCCTTTCTTGCTTCAGGCATTAACATTTGGGGTGAATTTGGATCTGATGGACCTTTTAGGATATCAAATAAAGGTCCCAACTCTCCTGCTGGTATGCCTAGATAAGGCCTTATCCAATTTATGTCCCCTAATAACTTTTGAAAGTTGTTAAGTGATTTGAGTTGATCTACTCATATTTGAATTTTTGGTGGACGGACCATGGTTGAGGATATTAGAACTCCTAAATAATTAATTGGAAAATTTCATTGTACTTTATCTATTGCTATCTCTAGATTAGAATTTTTTAATAAATTTGTAAGTGTGGCATAACATTTTAGCAGTGTGTTTTTATCTTTATGTGCCAATAATACATCATCCATATAGTGAAATATTTGTAGTTTTCTAAGTGGCTGGATTGCTTTGTTAACATAAATTTGACACATAGTTGGGCTGTTAGCCATCCCTTGAGGGAGTACTTTCCATTCGTATCCTGATCAGGACCTTCATGATTCAGTGCAGGGATAGTAAATGCAAAATGTGGACTATCCTCAGGATGAATTGGAATTGAAAAAAAAAAAACAATCTTTAATATCTATAACTAAAACATACCAGCTTTTTGGCAAAGCAGACAATTGGGGAATCCCCGATTGAGCAGGTCCCATAATAACCATCTCATTATTAATGGCTCTTAAGTCTTGCAATAATCTCCATTTACCAGATTTCTTTTTAATGACAAAAATGGAAGTATTATGGGGAGATACGGAAGGTTGTATATGTCCTTCCGCTAATTGTTGTTGACCAGGTCATGGGCTACTTGTATCTTTTCTTTAGTCAGGGGCCACTGAGGAACCCATACTGGTCTTTCTGATTTCCAAGTAATTTTTATTGTCTCAGTGACCCCTTCTGAAAACTCAATCCATGTCTATCTATTCCTTGATCTATTTGACTTGGTGCTGCTATACCTTGTTCTTGTTCTTCTAATATTTTTTTCTTTCCTAATATCTTGTCTAGCCCTAATAGTGGGCGCATTTGGATTCATTTATTTGTTAATGTTAGTCCTAATTGATCTAGGACATCTCGTCCCCACAAATTTATAGGAAGATGATCCAATATATATGGCTGTATAGTTCCTTCACATTCTTTAGGATCCTTCCAATCTAATACCATTGCATTTCTATGGGGATTTGTCGCCACTCCTAGGCCTTGAAGCGTTTGAGTAGCTTGTTATAATGGCCAATGTTTTGGTCATTCTTGACAAGATATGATGCTAATGTTTGCACCTGTATCTAGTAGCCCATTAAATTCATGTCCTTGAATATTTAGTTTTAGCATTGGGCGAGAATCTAAGTTTAAAGAAAGCATTGCCCAATCTACACCTGTGGAGCCTAATCCCCTGGAACCTCTTTCTATAGTACTACTGGAAAATTTATCATGCAGGCTGGGTATTATTAATAACTGTGCTATTCTATCTCCTGGTGAAATTACTGATATACCTCTTGGAGAACTAGCTATAATTTTTATTTCACCTTCATAATCAGGATCAATTACCCCAGGACCCAATGTCTCCCTCTTCAGCATCATGGGCAAATACCCAGTATTCTACTTCTTTGATACCTAGTTTTGTTAAACCCTCCTCCTATGGGGCAATTCCTTTTAAAATGTCCTGTTTGTTCACAATTGTAGCATGTTTTTGGCCTGGCATCTAAAGCCTGTTGTACTATAGCTGCCAAGACTTGCCCTTGTTCATTAATGTCTCTACATAATTTAATATATGTGTTTAAATCTTCATGTTTCCATGGTCTAATGGCTTCCTTGCACCAACGATTTGCTTGTTCATAGGCTAGCTGTTTAATTAATGGCATTGCTTGTTCTGTGTCCCCAAAAACTCTGGTAGCTATTTGAATAAGCCTATCTACAAATTCAGTCTAAGGTTCATTAGCTCCTTGTATAACCTTAGATAATTGTCCTTGTAAATCTCCATGTCCTTGTAAAGTCTTCCATAACCTAACTGCATCTGTAGCAATTTGTGAATATATAGCAGGATCATATTCAATTTGTTGCCGCTGACCCTCATAAGGTCCCTGTCCTAAGAACATATCTAGATTTCTCTGAGGATAACCGGCTACTGCATTTTGCCTAGCCGTCTCCGTGCAAAATTTCTGATTGGCAACCTTCCATAACAAATATTGCCCTCCATTTAGCACAGCTTTACACATGCTAGCCCAATCTTCTTGCATCATGTCCAAGTTGGTAATGGATTCGACCATGCTTATAGTGAAGGGTGCTTGGGGACCATAGGTTGTTACAGCCTCTTTTAGCTGCTTCACTGTTTTGAAATCTAAAGCACAGTGAATTTGCTGCCCTTCTGTCTGCTCAAATACAGGGCATGCTAATCTTTGAGGTCCTGTCTCAAGATCCCATCAATCAACTACGGGGGTTGGGGGCCCCACAGCAAAATTTGTCTCTATAGGTGGAGCTATTGGTTGTACTCTTATGCCCTCTGGTGATAGAAAGGTGTTAGTAGCAGCCTCCTATTGTAACTTTTTTTCTGATAGCCCCTTTTCCTTTAAATTTTCTTCTTCTCTCTGACTAACTCGAGAGACCTTCTCTTTTACTTGATCTACCATAGTCTGAACCTCTAACAATTTACTTAACATTCTTTCGGTTTGTTTTTTACTAATTTCTGATCTACTATAAAGATAACACAACCCATCAAAATAACACAAAACAAAACCGAAACATAATGAAACAAAAATGGAACAAAAAATCATTGTATCAGTTTTTCTATTTTCTTGACATGTGCATTTGCGGTCTACCTGTATCTGTTCCTTAGGGGTGAACAACTTCAAACCTTGAGCCAACCATTTTCCCCAGTTTGCCTGAGAAAGTTTTAGGGACAGGCATCTTGAAATAAAAACAAAATAAATCAAAACAAGAACACATTGTTTTTTGAAATGGTCACCCATTCTTTCGCTCTCCTTCAGGGGCGAGCAATTTCACTTATCTCCAAGCTTCAGGTGTTCCCCGCACGGGCCACGAAATGCCGCAGTCTGGCTGGGCACAAAATAACTGAGCCGCCACACAGCCTTGTAGGTTCAAACAGCAACCTTTATTCCTGAACTCTCACAGCCACTCTCCACACACGCTCCCCAGGATCCTCTCTCTAACACCACCCACGTGGCTCCTCCAGGCACACACCACACCAACCGCAAATCCCTCCTCCAGACCTTCCTCAACCAATGTGAACCCTCCAGGAATCCCCACGAGAACTCCAAAGTAGCGTGAGAACTCCAAAGCAGCGGGCACCCGAGGCAGCAAGACCCGCCCCATTGCCCGACAGTAAAGGTCAAATATACATACAATCAATCCAGCATCATAGCAATTATATATAGCTTAACTCAAATCATCATCTCAATGGTTTGCTGGCATCACTTTTCAAACATTCCCTCTGGCAAATGCCAGGTGTCATTCTGACCAGCCGTGGCTCTCAACAAGTTTGTACATACCATGGGTAAGTTGTGTATATTGAAATTCACAGATTGAAAATATAAAGATATTTGAATTTTGCACTTAACCACAACCAATATGATAATACAGATATTTCCATCACCCCAGAAAATTTCCTCACACACCATAGCCTCCATCCTGGGTAAACCTGTTATTTTAGCTTCTAGGTTTACAGATTACTTTCACTTGTTCTATAACTTCATATACTTGAAATCATAGTGTGTATTGGGTTGTATGTGCACTCTTTCACTCATTGTGATTTGCAAATGAACCCCCAAAGGACAATTTCAAGTAAAGTCAGACCCAAATTTCTTACCACCTTTTTTAATTGAATTTACAGAGTTTGCAAGAATTTGAGAGAAGGTTAGGGTATTTTTCCTTCACATAGGAGACTCCAGGGGTCTTTTTTTCCCATCTTTTTATTAACTTAATCTTTTTAACTGATACATAAAATCATAGAATTTGCACATATTAATGGGATACCATGTAAACATTGTTTGAAACATGAATATATTGCTTATACATCTTTTTATTAACTTAATCTTTTTAACTGATACATAAAATCATAGAATTTGCACATATTAATGGGATACCATGTAAACATTGTTTGAAACATGAACATATTGCTTATTCTTTAAATTAGGTTAAACATTTATTTCATCAAACATTTGTTATTTCTTTATAGTAAAAAGTTTTGAATTCCTTTCTTCTGGCCTTTTGAAACATACAGATTTTTATTGTTGTCTATAGTTACCCTACCATGTAGCAGCATGCCAGACTTTCTTGCTCCTGTCAGATAGTTTACAGTTACACAGTATCTGACTAAAACTTAATTCTGACTGTAACTGCAGGAAGCATCTATGATTCCTGTATGAACTAACAGACTGTTGGAGCCATTAGGCCAGGAAGCCCAGTCTTGGGAACTCCCAGAAGGAACCCCTGGTTAGAGAATGCCCAATTCATGTTGGCCCCCTGGTCTAGCTCACAGCTCAAGTTCAAACACAGCCCCAGAGATGGAATAACCTGCTAGAGCCAAACAGCCTTCTTACTCACAACCCCTATTCTGTTTTTCCTGAAGAAGCTCCTACCAATCCCTTTTGATCTGTAGATCACTTTTGATCTATACCACTATAAATAAAGCAAGTGCGGGTCCCTTGGTTAGAAGCCTTACCCCTCCGATGGGTTTAACCCATCACTTCCCCCACTCTTCATATTTCTAGTCTTTTGTCTTTATTTCATGGTACTATTTCCATAGCTTTACTTTGCAGCCAGGCATCCCTCAGATGGGTACCCATTCCCTCGCCCACGTGGGACATAAGCAAGATGTAACTTAGTACCCATTGATCAACCTTTTACTATTCCTTTCTGCCCCATTCTCCCCAGCATCTGGTAACAGAAGGATATAGACAATAGGTCCCAGGGAGGGAACTTCCCTTTGTCCTTTTGGGTCCTCATACTCACAGGACGGTGACTTCATATTATGTTCCTCAATTTGAAGTGGGAGGCAAGCCTGTTAATGCTCTGGGTGATTTCTCCACTACAGAAAATAAATAATTTGGATTCCTGAACTAGGACAGATGAGGGGTAGTTTTACTCTAATTAACTGGAGACATATTTTTGGTCTTTTTCCTGACAGAAGAGGGGAGTACAGGAGAAAATGTGTCTTATGAAAGTCTAGAGAAGGTAGACTAATTTTAAAGCTAGGGGAGCTCTATCTAGAGAACCTCACAGAGTTTCAGGATCTGGTCACAAAAGACTCTTGCATCAGGAAACTTGGTTCCTCTAATCAACATTATTTTTGCCTCCATTTCTCCTGCAGTGAGCGGGTAGTTTACTAAGGAATGTGACATATCCTGTCCTCAGAGGCCAGGCAGGGCTTCAGGTAAACTGCTTTTTGGAAAATAAAGCATGTGGGGACCAGCATTTAGTATGCTGTCTCCTCCCCCCATCCTGTTTCTCTCCTCCCCCATCCTGCCTCTCTCCTCCCCCATCCTGCCTCTCTCCTCCCCCATCCTTACATGACTAGTGACAAAATGTGGGCTACAGGTAGAGTGATCCAAGGGCAGAAAGGAGGCAGCCCAGGGGTACTTCATTAACAACTCCTACAACTACCTGCAGGGAAGAACAATTCCATAGAGGTGGTTACCTTAGTAGCAGGTAGAGAGGGGGAAGTATCCTGAGGATCAACATTTTTTTTTTCTTCCTGAATTAGCCCCCATCTTTCTGACCTACTCATTTATTACCTACACTGGCTGGATGATGATTGCTCTGGCTGCTTTGAGCTGAAAGGAGGCAACACAAGGAAGCAGTTAGGGTTTCCCTTTTAGGAATATTTTGGTCAGTGGAGGGGTCCGGTCCATGTCTGGTTTGGAAAGAATGGGTTGAAAAGTCATCTAGGGTGGTGTATGCTTCTATGAGAGGAACAAAATGACATGAGTACTGGAATGAGATTAATACATAAATGTTGCAGCACCTGGAACATGTCAGTGAATATCATGAGGATGACAGAAACCACTAACCTCTCATCAGGTACAAGAGGTACGTTTTTCCCATAACAAGGCCAGTTAGGACAAGGGCTTCATTTGGGAATATAAATCTTTAAGGATATTAGTTACCAGAGTTATCAGTAATGTGGGTCATATTTGGAACATGAGACCGTCATGCAATACCAGGGGTAGCCTGGGCCAGCTGCCTTCAGTTGTCTCAAGCCTTCCTCTGTCTCACCCATCAAATTTCTCCCACAGAAAAGAAACTGAAGCCAAGTTAGAACAGACATTCCCAACACCTGGGTGAAGGGAAATCCAATCTATCACTTGTGACAGGATGGTGGATGATGTTGTGTGCCCTGTGGGTCACTGCTAGGGCACGCACCCCCAAGACACAGCCCATGCCTGCACTTTCTCCCATGATCTCAGGCAGGGTGGATAAGGGCAGTGGTGACCTTCTGAATAGCCTGGGCCCCACAGTGGACTGGGCCATGCAGGAATCCAGAGAATGGGGAGGTAAATCAGTAAAGGGGATTGGCACATGTGAGCAGGCTGCCACTGGGTGCAGACCCAACAGGAACCCATGTTCTCCCCAACACATAGACTTTGTTGTGGGCAGCACTGATGCACAGAAAAAGCTGGACTGCTATTTTGGGGACAGTAAATGAAGAAGAGGGCTGAGGTGTTGGCGAGATTAATTGTAGAGCAGAGCTTGGCATAATAAGGGCTTTGAGCAGAAATTAAAAAAAAAAAAAACCTCGGAGGTAGGGAACCTCAGGTCATTTGCCATTTCATTAGCGGAAATTATCTAAGTCTTGGAGAATTTGGGGGTCAAAGACCACAAATTCAGAATTTGGGCCATTGACTTAGGTTGCCTAATTTAGATTGTGGCCAGACTGATGGAGGACCCCTGAGGACTGGGTGAGCAATAAGGCAACCTAAGAGGAAGTTCTATGGAATGAACTGAGTAGCTCCCATGTTGGAGAGGTTTGACCCATGTGACAGTCAAGATCAGGGTGTCCCCCGATATCACCCATCAACCAACAGAGTTCCACCAAAGAATGAGAGGACATACCCCCTACAGGCTTAATGGTGGGAACCCCCAGGGATCTGGACAAGCCAAAGGGGGAGGTCTCAGGCAGGGCACCTTCTCTGAGAAACTGGAAGGGATATTACCTCTCCAAGGAATGAGAAGGCCTTGTGGGAACAAAATGGCAGAAAGTGGCCTCTGATCCGGAGGTCTCAATGGAGAGAGAAAAAAAAATGGAGATGCCTTGGAATGGGGAGGGGTAAAAAGAACCCTCAAAACATCCCGTTCCTGCTCGGGGAACCAAATGAAAGCACACAAAAGAGAATAAAAAAAGGAAAAGAAAATGGAGTGAGACCTCATGGACCAGTGATGCTTTATTCTGTAATGCCAGATTCATAGGACCCCAATAGACCTCCAGGAGCCAATTCTGATGCAATCACACAAGAATCTTTATTGCAAGCTCCAGCCTGGACTCACAACCATTTCCGATGCAGTGGTCCCAAGGAGTGGGTCCTGGCCCTTTGTTCAGTGAGATTTTATAGGTTTGGGGGATACTCTATGTGTCACAACATCACACAGAAAATCATTTCAAACAACAACTCTTAACATTGATTAACACATTCACCAGCGGGAACAAGTTGGATAAGGGTGATTGGTTAGTACAAGAGGGGGATTCATTTGAACTGATTGCTTAATCCATGAGGAGTGTACGTGCTAAACTACATGGTTTCCTAACATGTTATCAATCACTGAGACTACTTGGGGGTTCATCTGGTATCCCAGGTATTTTCCCTGTCTCATGCTAATTGCTGGTTGCTAGGGGGTTGCTATGGGTCCTCACCTAGCCTGACTGAGTCAGGGACACCAGGCGCTGCAAATCTCTCCTGTTATTTACAGACAAACAACTCAGCAGGGTGGCTATGTGCCTAGGAATGCTCTGTGGGTTTTTCCAAGGACAAGGGTCATGGCCCCTCCCTCTGGACAGGCCTTGCTCTGAGGTAGAGGCTGGTTTCTCAAAAATGCAGTCATCAGTTTCTCAATGGAATGAACTGAGTAGGAAACACCAGAGGGGCACAACTTAAGGGGTAGGGTGGCCAGCCACCACAAGTTTCTGGGTTTTATAGAGCCTTAGCAGAGTCAGGTCATGGGAGGAGTTTTGGTGGTGGTGAGAAATTAATTTCAGGTTTGGCAGGAGGGTAGGTAGGGAACTAGTAAAGGAAGTTCCCTCCCTGGGTCCTGTAGTCCATATCCTTTAGTAACCACCATTCAAACCTCACCTTTCCATGAGATGTACTTTTTAGATTTCACAAGTGCATTACTTGTCTTTCTGTGGCTGACTTAGTTCACTTAACTTAATGATCTTTAGTTCTATCCATGTTGTTCTATCCAATTGGCAGGATGTAAGGATGGCCTTAGCCTAAGCAACACCATTTTAAACTCCATCTTAAAATAAACCTGTAGTCTCACCAGAAAAGACAGAGTCCTCTGATATGTCATTGGGCATAGCCTGATAAAACAAGTCACTTTCTACAACCCTGATGAGAGGGTGAAGTCACATGTCATTTGTCGTAAACTTGTTGTAACCCTGATAAGAGTCAGAGGGTATCAGGGCAGAAACTACCAGACCATATGTCCTCTCTAAGATGTAAGATGTCACTAAGAAACCTGGTAACAGGTGATAGAGCTCCCAAAATTTAGTATAAATAATGGAACAAATGAACAGACATTGAGCCAGCCAATACTGATGCACACATGCCGGAGAGCCTGATGAGGACCTGGACTGACATCCCATCTCTTATCATCTGCCTGATCCTCTTCACTGTCCTCACCACTCTGAAATTCTGCAGCAGCCTCGTGACCCTGGTGAGAAAGGTGACTTCTCTTTACGACGACTGTCTTCTCAACCAGCCACACAACTCCACGCCAGGAGAAGCCTCCATCAGTTCCTGACCGGATCACTGTGGTCTGGGTGAGTATGCATCTGCTGGACTAAGGAATAAGACTTAAGACTTTAAATCTAGCACTTAAGCTTAGCATGCAGAGGGAATGTCTGTAATAAGAGTGAATGTCATGATTAATAAGAGGGAATGTCATGATTAAGAGTGAAGTGCTAAGAATTAACTTAGAATTCGTTTCCTTTGAATTAGTTGTGTTTATTGCTTTATCAGCCTGAATTATTGTGATTGTAGTGTCCAGCATTAAGGATTGTCATTTTCTTGATTAAGAACCTATAGAGTGAAATTGTATTAAGTGATTTGATGAATAAAGCATTAAAAAAGGGCATTAGCACGTGAACATTCTTTATTTCTCCCCTTGACAGCATATGTCACACCTTTGCCCAACATGACACAGCATTTCATTATTTATGGATGATTCATATTCTACTGGTTGTATGTACCACATTTTTTATACAATCATTAACTAATGGATGCATAGGTTGTTTCTTTTTCTTCGCTATTGTGAATAGTGGTACAGTGAACACTTAAGCTGTCTCTTTCCCATACTGACTTATTTCCTTTGGATATCTACCCAAGAGTTGGGTGGCTGGATCATACAGTACTTTGATTTTTAACTTTTTGTGGCATCTCCATGCCACAATAAATAAAAAATAATTTATATTTGCACCAGGAGTGTACAAGAGTTCCTTTTTCCACATCCTCACCAGAACTTTTACCTTTAGTCTTTTGAATAGCAATTCATACTGGGGTAAGATGATATCTTGTTGTGGTTTTTGATTTGCTTTTCCCTGATCATTAGTGACAATGAGCATTTTTTCACGAACATGTTGGTCATTTGTGTGTCTTCTTTTGAGAAATGTCTATTTATTGCCCATTTTAAAATCAGGTTTGTTTTGTTTTCTGCTAGTGAGTTTTTGTAAGTTCCTTATGTATTCAGGATATCAACTCTTTGCAGGATGTTTATTTTACAAATATTCTCTCTCATTCTGTAGACTGTCTCTGCACTCTGTTGATTGTTTTCTTTGATGTGAAGAACCTTTTTAGTTTGATGTAACACCATTTGTCTGTTTTTGCTTTTGTTTGCTGTGCTTTTGGAGTCTTGTCCAAAAAAAATCCTTGCCTATTCAATGTCCTGAGGCATTTTCCCTGTTTTCTATGGGAATGGTACTGATTGTAATCATGTCTTTTCATTCTTGGTGTATGTTGGCACCTTTTCCTTTTTTCTTGTTTATGTTTGTCAATTTTTGATATATTTTACCAATCTTTTTAGAGCATGAGAGTTTAATTTTACTGCTCTAGATTACTGTTTTTTGTTTTTCTTTGTGTTTGGACGGCTTCTTTTCTACCTCATTAATCTCTACATTTATGCTTATAAACACTTTATTAAGTTTGATTTTTAATTTTTTATTTTTTCTCCTTAAAGAAAAAAATTGTTTCTTATATTTAATTTCATTTTAAAAAATCAAATCCATTTATCTCAATTTTTTCCTGTTTTGAACCACACTCATAGTGTTTTTTTTCTTAATATGTTTTAGTTGTTGGTGGACCTTTTATTTTACTTATTTATTTATATGTGGTGCTGAGAATTGAACCCAGTGCCATACACATGCTAGGCAAGTGCCCTACCACTGAGCCACAACCCCAACCCACACTCATAGGTTTTATTTTTTTTTTAATTTTTATTGTTGGTTGTTCAAAACATTACATAGTTCTTGACATATCATATTTCACACTTTGATTCAAGTGGGTTATGAACTCCCATTTTTACCCCGTATACAGATTGCAGAATCACATCGGTTACACATCCACTGATTTACATATTGCCATACTAGTGTCTGTTGTATTCTGCTGCCTTTCCTATCCTCTACTATCCCCCCTCCCCTCCCTTCCCCTCCCCTCTTCTCTCTCTACCCCATCTACTGTAGTTCATTTCTCCCCCTTATTTTTTTTCCCTTTCCCCTCACTTCCTCTTGTATGTAATTTTGTATAACCATGAGGGTCTCCTTCCATTTCCATGCAATTTCCCTTCTCTCTCCCTTTCCCTCCCACCTCTCATCCCTGTTTAATGTTAATCTTCTTCTTATGCTCTTCCTCCCTACTCTGTTCTTAGTTACTCTCCTTATATCAAAGAAGACATTTGGCATTTGTATTTTAGGGATTGGCTAGCTTCACTTAGCATAATCTGCTCTAATGCCATCCATTTCCCTGCAAATTCCATGATTTTGTCATTTTTTTAATGCAGAGCAATACTCCATTGTGTATAAATGCCACATTTTTTTATCCATTCGTCTATTGAAGGGCATCTAGGTTGGTTCCACAGTCTTGCTATTGTGAATTGTGCTGCTATGAACATCGATGTAGCAGTGTCCCTGTAGTATGCTCTTTTTAGGTCTTTAGGGAATAGACCAAGAAGGGGAATAGCTGGGTCAAATGGTGGTTCCATTCCCAGCTTTCCAAGAAATCTCCATACTGCTTTCCAAATTGGCCGCACCAATTTGCAGTCCCACCAGCAATGTACAAGAGTACCCTTTTACCCACATCCTCGCCAGCACTTGTTGTTTGACTTCCTAATGGCTGCCAATCTTACTGGAGTGAGATGGTATCTTAGGGTGGTTTTGATTTGCATTTCTCTGACTGCTAGAGATGGTGAGCATTTTTCCATGTACTTGTTGATTGATTGTATGTCCTCCTCTGAGAAGTGTCTGTTCAGGTCCTTGGCCCATTTGTTGATTGGATTATTTGTTTTCTTATTGTTTAATTTTTTGAGTTCTTTGTATACTCTGGATATTAGGGCTCTATCTGAAGTGTGAGGAGTAAAGATTTGTTCCCAGGATGTAGGCTCCCTATTTACGTCTCTTATTGTTTCTTTTGCTGAGAAAAAACTTTTTAGTTTGAGTAAGTCCCATTTGTTGATTCTAGTTATTAACTCTTGTGCTATGGGTGTCCTATTGAGGAATTTGGAGCCCGACCCCACAGTATGTAGATCGGAGCCAACTTTTTCTTCTATCAGATGCCGTGTCTCTGATTTGATATCAAGCTCCTGCCAATCAAAATCCCAACGGCATTTCTTGTAGAAATAGATAAAGCAATCATGAAATTCATACGGAAAAATATGAGACCCAAAATAGCAAAAACAACTCTAAGGAGGAAGTGTGAATCAGGTGGTATAGCGATACCAGATCTCAAACTATACTACAGAGCAATAGTAACAAAAACAGCATGGTACTGGTACCAAAACAGGTGGGTGGACCAATGGTACAGAATAGAGGACACAGAAACCAATCCACAAAATTACAACTATCTTATATTTGATAAAGGGGCTAAAAGCATGTAATGGAGGAAGGATAGCATCTTCAACAAATGGTGCTGGGAAAACTGGAAATCCATATGCAACAAAATGAAACTGAATCCCTTTCTCTCGCCATGCACAAAAGTTAACTCATAGGTTTTAATATACAGTGTCCTCATTTTTTGTACATAATATATGTTATTATTTCTTCATTAGAATGAAAGTTAATAAAATAAATAAATATATTTATTTTTATGATTACAAAGTAAACCACTCTCATGGTAAAATATCCAAAATATCTAAAAATATACAATAGTATAAAGTGTAAAGTTAAATTAATTTTCTAATTCTTCATACTCTCTATTTGTAGATAAGTAGGGTTGATAATTTCTTAACCTTTTTTGGAAAACATATCTAGGTATACAAGTATTCATATATCTTTTTTTTTTCATAGAAAATTTGCAGAACACATTAATCCAAAACTTAGTGGCTTAAAACAGCAAACTTTTTTTATTTTACATTTTCTATGGGCCAGGAATCTGTCTATGGTTAAACTGTGTTCTTTAATTCAAAGTATCTCATGAAACTGCAATTAAGTGTCAGTTGGGTATGCAGTCATCTCCAGACTCCAGTGGGAAAGGAGCTGCTTCTGAGGTCAGCTGTTACTAGAGACAACAGTTCCTGGTCAACTGGGCCATTCCACATGTAGTTCACAATATGGTAGAAGACTTAGAGCAAAAAGATGAGTGAAAGAGGGTGAAAGGTGAGTTCAACGATCTTTTTGTAACCTAGTGTATTATTAAAAGTGGGTCACTTAACCCAACACACATTCAAGGACATGAATGTCAGGAGAAGGGCATCATTTAGGGCTATCTTAGGGACTTCTTTCCACAGAATCATATTATGCTTTTATCCACTTCAAAAATATCTTAAATATCTTTTCTCACCCTTATCTACTTAGTACTTTTCAACCTCTGTTGGAATGGTGGTAAAGAAGCAATAAACAAGCAAGCAAATAAAAATGTAAACAAATAAGAGAACAACTAAAGGAATAAGACCTTAGGTTTAGTAAACATCTTTAGGTATCTTTATTTAGAAAATGTATAAAATATATAATTACTGGTGTGCCTCATGGTTCCCCAACACTCATTTAAGTTTGACCAAGTAGTATAATGGGCTAGCAGGATCTTCCTGAAAATATACCTAAGGGCTACAGAGAAAAGAATTCCTTAATAGGAAGAGAACAGCAAGAGAATCCCTCCCATGAAAACAGAAGAATCAAACTAGATATTCAATAATGAGAAGTAGAGAATATGAGTGGGATTGCCAGTTGTCTACCAAAAACAAATGTGTTCTTTCTTACCACAGAGCTAAACTTCATTTCACAGCCTCCAATTATATAACCATGTGATAGCAGGTATATAAATGGAAGCATCTATTCTATCTTCACATTTACTTCAAAAGAAATTCCCAACTGCACTTTTCCATATTCTTTTCCAGTTCTGACTAACTAGGATGGCTATTCAATAGATTCTTGGAAAGTCTGCTACAGCCTCTTACTTAACTTTTCTACTATCCTTTCCAACACTGTTATAATTTTTGACCTAATCTTCTTTTTTTTCTATAAAATACCATGGCCTTCTTCTACAACAGTGATAGGTTTTGGAGCAGGTTGGAGTATGAATTTAACATTCTTGTAAAAAAGGTACTACTGTTTTTTTTTTTTTTTTTAATTCCTGGAATTATAAGGAAACCATACCCTTGCTTTGTAATTCCCTAGCTCCAGTAGGAGGTTGAGGATGAGGACTTCAACAAGGAAGAACATCAGTTTAACAATCAGCTTATTGGTTTTTCAGGACTTTCTTCTCCATCAATCCCCTCTAGTCATGGAGCACAGACAGATTCGTTTGTATGTTTTGCAGCATTCTTTTTTACACACATAATCTAATTTGCATTTAGTCTTTCAATATTACTTTACTGATTCTGTTCCACCATAGGTACTCCATATATTTTCCAGAAGACTTGTAGTTTGGGGGTACTTTTTCATGCTTTTTTTTTTATTATTATCCACAGTATTTTATTAGTAACCACTAGAACCATGTTATAAAACTTTGCTTGTTTGCTGTACCATCATTGCAAGTGTTTTCCTCTTTTAAATACAATAATTAACAAAGTATGTGTATTTCTTATCTTTCATGGGTTGACAGTTGACATTTTTATCTCTTTGGGGGATTTTTAAAAGTTTTTATTAGCAATGCTATCACTTTAAATTGTGAAATTCTACCTAATTCTTGCCATTTCTCTCCTTCAGTTATTTACTGGAATTCTCTGATATCCTATCCTTTCATCAAAATACCCTAAGATATACAAATTATCCATGAGCAGTTAATTGATGATTTTAAAAATTTTTATGAAAATATATTTATAACTATTTTCCTATTATAGTATTTTAAAAAATGAAGAAAATATTTACAAACCTAAGGAATGTGGTGTTCATGACTGAAAAGAGAGGCATAACCCTTCCATGCTACTGTTCAATAAAGAGCTGCAGTGGAATCCAAGAAGAGAAAATGGGTTAACATTTGCTCTGCAGAGATCATTTGGCTTCAGTAGACCTAAGAAAAAATTAATTTAGTGTCTATGAGACAACTAAGTCAGTACTTTCAATTGTTGATGTTTTCTCATTTTGGAGTCTTCTTTTCAGAATTCAGGGTAATATGAATATGAGAAAAAGGTAACCATGTAAAGTTATTAAATCTGAAAAGAAAAAAAAATCTCCTTAAATTTAAAAGTAAAATTAGAGGGATAAATCAATTAGGAGCAAAATAAATGAAATGTATTTATGTTTTTCAAATTCTGAAAAGAAATAGAGTGTTGAATCTGAGGCTCTATAAAATTACTCAAAGTGGTTAACTCTGGGCATTCCATGTCTAGAAAGTTCTAGGGAGTTTTGATCTCCTATATTTGATAGCCGCCATAAAAGAGTGAGGTGATGAGCTTCTGGCAATTCACCCTGAGGTATCATCTTTATTTAAAGACCTCAAGATGATTTTTGAACAGGAAGAAGATAATACAAAAGAATTGAAATTCTTAGAGAGTCACAATGTTCAGAAGTTAGAAAACCTGCCAAGTCTTATAGCCTTGGGCAAGGCTCCATCTTCTGTTTTTGAGGCTTAAAGAACTTCCCTGAAGAACATCAGATCATGTGGAGGAAGGTTGGTTAGTGTCTACAAATAATGGTTTTCTGGAATAAATTATTATATATACTTTTGTTACACAGGATAGAAGAAAGTCCCAGGTCATGCTGCATTGCAAGATTTTCCCACTCAGTTTCTTGGCAAAAAAACTGAAGACTATAAAGACACTTTCAGATGTCTCATTTACAAAATATAATTATATAAAAGTACTTGTAAAATGTTCCTAAGATCCGTAAGTCCTATGTAAAGTAATCTTTTATCATCACATATTTCTTTGATTTTACAATAAATGAAAACATCAAGCCATACATGGTGATGCAGGCCTGTAATCCCAGCATCTTGAGAAGCTGAGACAAGAGGATTAAGAGTTCAAAGCCAGCCTCAGCAACTAAGCAAGGCCCTAAGCAACTTAGTAAGACTCTGTCTCAAAATAAAAATAAAATAAAATAAAAAGATCTGGGGATATGACTCAGTGGTTAAGTGACCCTGGGTTCAATCCCAAGTAACAAAAATAAAAATAAATAAAATTTTCACTTCTAATATTCCCTCTGGCCTAATCATGTATAGTGGCTTTTCCCCATATAATTAATGAAGATGGTATTTCAGATTCATCATCACTTCAAACATTTTCCTAGTAAAAGTAGTAATCATTGCAAATCATTGCAGTACAACATATACTAAGTATGCCCTTAATTATCAAATTAGGCCAAAAATAAAGTACTTTGTGCAAGAATACCTGAAAAATCAAGTAAGACAAAAAGTAAGAAACATCCATTAGTTTTTATAACAAAAAGTTACTCATGACCATGGCCAAGAAACATTCAATGAGTGATGTAGCAGAAGTCAAAAGAAGTGAAGTAAGCATCAAGAGGTGAATATTATCATTTGTTTATTTGGTGTCCCCCAAAATCCCGTATGTGATAAATAACAATGCAAGAATTTTCAGAGGTGAAATGATTAGATTATGAAAGCTGTAACATAATCAATGGATTAGTATACTAATAGAGATTAACTGGGTGGTAACTATAGGCAGGAGGATATGGCTAGAGGAGGTAGGTCACTGGAAATGGGCCTTTGAGGTTTATATTTTGCCTCTAGTGAACAGAGCTCTCTCTCTCTGCTTCCTGATTGCCCTGACCTGAGCTGCTTTCCTCTACCATATCCTTCTGCCATGAAGTCTGCCTCACCTTGAGCCCAGAGCTATGGAGTCAGTCAGCTATGGATTAAGACCTCTGAAATTGTGAGCCCCAAATAAACTTTTCCACTTCTTAAATTGTTCTCATTGGATCTTTTGGTCACAACAGCAAAAAAGCCAACTAAAATAGTTAACAAGGGAGGAAAAGGACAAGCAAATAAAAACACATTTTTTAAAATATTAATTTATAGGGTGAACATCAGAAATATCAAAGGAGTGCTTCTAAATTGTGATGCTGGTTGTATGAGTCTAAATTCAATACAAAATATTGAATTAAAAATGCATAAATTTCTATGATATGTAAATTGTACCTCAATAAAGCTGAAAAATGAAATTATTATACATTCTAAAAATAATAA